>NC_090789.1:18413472-18739722 GCF_040054535.1 Antennarius striatus
TAAAAAAAAAATCTTTTTTTTTTTTTTAAAAGTCAGCCTTTTTCTGACTTTGTGATTTTCAGAGTAAAATGTTTTTGTGTTTTCTCCATAATTTATGTTTGTCTTTTCAGTCTGAGAACCAAAGCAGAATAAAATAGAACTTTATATTATTTTTTAATATTTTTTGTTCACAATGTTGAGGGTTAATCTTACAAAACTATCAATTTATTATGTAAATTTTTTTTTCCATTATCAGGTTCTTGCTGGAAATCACTGATGGTCATCTTGAACTATACGCTTTAAATCTTACTTGACAGCTTTTGATCTTGCTCTGGCCCAAAAATATTCATTTTTAAACTACATGTATTCATGAGCAATCATCTTTTTTAAGATAAACAATTTCTTAAATGGTAGAGTATTTATATAAATACCCCTTTATGCTTTGAATATAAAGAATTTATGCTAATGATGCAGATTAAAATTAATCCGTAGCTTTGGTGTCACACTGCGTATCAAGTTGCTTCACATAGGCATAAATTCTGATGAAGCGTTCAGCATGATACACAACCCGAATGGAAAATATATTTGCTTCTGCCATGCAGCTTCAATTAAATTACCAAAAGACTAAGTGCAAGTGTAACTAAATATAGCTGCATGAACGTGCTTTGACCCACGGATGAATTGTTAGCATGAAATTCAGATCTCCTCATGAATATGATATAAAATGGGTGTTTCCTTTGGTGAACAAATGAGAATTAAAAGGGTACCTAAAGCATCACATTATGTAGTTAAGTCACCCACTTAATGGTAGTATATAGGGCGAATACAGCAGCAGCTGCCTGTGTGTGGTTGTCAAAGATGTCAGGCTTTACCCGGCCTTATTAAATGATCAGCTACTCTGTGTATTGTCACAGTCTGCTGAGTTTTGGCGACGGTGGATGAGTGCTGTGGAGCATTGATGCCAAAAAGCGGCTTATCTTGATGGATGGGTTCATTATCACCTTCTAATTACAGGTGGATTTTCAGGTGTATTCATTACCTGCACTGAACCGGGTTGTATGTGTGTGCGTGTGTTTGTGTGTGAGAGAGTCCTGGGGTTACTGTTACACAGGCTGAACTGCAGGGGGTCAGCTGGTGTGTGTCAAGGGGGTCCAGGGGGTTCCTGTTACAGCTCTGCTGTAGGCTGTCTGCAATATTCATGAATTGGGGATCAGAGTTTCTGTGCAGCACTCGGCCTGCCTCTCTGTCTGAATTCTATCACAAATGTTAGTGTGCCTCTGGATTTCTGCATGGTAAAAAAAATAAAAATAAAGACTGTTCTTTTACTCTATGGTACAAATGTTTTTCATATATGTGTTTTTGAGTGGATTTCTTATGTCGTATTTGAAACTACTATCTGGACTGAAGCTTTCAATATTGGGACCCTTCAAATCATGAAGTATAACTCACTCTTTTTGATATTTCTATTAGCTATGACATAAATACCTTAGTTTCTAATTACTAATGATAACAGCCTTAAAGCGAGTACCAAGAGTTCACAAAAAGTTCATGAGTTTTTCTTTAACGCTGCCAGAACCCACGCTGCAGTCTAGTGTCTGCACGTCATGGTCTCCTGTCAAATGTATAATCTGGTTTTCTTGTGATAAATTAGCTCTGGAAACTGGCCTTTTGTTTTCTCAAATTGTTATTGTGAAGTATTTTTAGTGGTATGTAAAACTAGCCTCAGCTAAAGCCTCAAGAGTCCCTTTCAATCTAAACTGCAGCGGGATACTGCATATGCACCATTAAAACGTTAGCCCTTGGGGTTCTGTTACAGTTAGTGAGAAAAATAAAACATATCCAGACCAAACTGAAAAATTTAACAGTTCAATTTTTGGCACTCATCCCATTCTGACACCACTTTTATATCAAGTTGGTAAATGTATAGTTAATAAAAATGCTAAAATAAACCCTATCTAGGAAAAACAAATCTTGATTGTATCCCTTTCTCTGCATCCACCCCAATGGTTTTGTCTTGCTTCATGCAAACTCTTGCTCCAACTCCATTTTATGTCAAATAGACTGATTTGATGAAGAAACATGCTGGGAAACTCTCTGGGCTCTCTGAGCATGCGTGAGAGGCGTCAATGAGCAGAATGAACAGAACAGTCAACGTAATCTTCAAAATGACATAGTATACATGATGTAATAATGAATAATGCTGCACTGTTACACACCGACATGGCACACTCTGTGAAATCATACACCGGGTTAGGCGTCATTCCTCTTTATCTGGATCCACTCCAAAATGTAATGGGGTTTAGCTGCCAAATGTCAGAGCCCTCCAATCATGTTTGATGAAAATCTGTTGAGAAGTTTTTGTTTAAAGCTGCCAGTAGTCACACAAGCAACGCAAACCAACCGTTTACCCTTAAGCAGAGTGGAAATACTTGTTTTTGTTTAAAACATCATATTTTGTGAGCTCAGTCTATATAGACTTGGCTTGGGGACTAATGGGTGGTCGGTTCAAGTCTAGTGTGAACCAATGTATGAAGTGTGAACTGGAAGCTGGAGAGGTGTCAGCTGACCTCGGAACTACCAACGTACCCTTGAGCAAGGCACCGAACCCCAAAAACTGCTTCCAGGATGCTACCGCATGGCTGACCTTCACTCCTCCATCTCTTCATTATTGCATGTCTACAGGACCTGTGTGTGTGTGTGTGTGTGTGTGTGTGTGTGTGTGTGTGTGTGTGTGTGTGTGTGTGTGTGTGTGTGTGTGTGTGTGTGTGTGTGTGTGTGTGTGTTATATATCGAGTAGAAAAAGGAATTTCCCCACTGGTGATTAATAAATTGACTTATATCAAAATTGTTCTCACATAATCCGGTTGGTGTTTGATCTTAAATGCTATTCATGCCTGATAGATATTGAAAATATCTCCATCAACCATTGTTGAGGGCCTAGACGGAACTCAAACTAAGGTCTTTGGAATATGAATAGCACCGACACACCTCACAGGTTTAGGTAATAAGCTGAGACAAGTTGTTTCTCCTTTGGACATAATGTTATAGTAGTAAAGGTGTTGAATGTAGTTTAATACCTAGAAATGGCAAAACTGGACAGGTCTGACTGCACATTTTATAAATTTGTGCCATAAAATGTTTGCATCTTTGTCACATTAGTAACTAAAATCACTGACCAGCTGCTATCCAAGTGACTCCCCTGGAAAAATATAGTCAGATCCTTTTGAATTATTTCCCTTGGAAGGATTTTTTTTTTTAAAAACAAGCTCCTATCAGTTGTTAAATTCTGTTTAATTTTTAAGATAAAAATATAGCATCATAAATATAGTCCCACTACTATGTGTGAATGTCTTTTAATGTTCGCTGGTGGTCGGACAGGCCATAGGAAACGGAGCTGTGGCTACACAAGTAGTTTACCATCACCAAGTATGAATGAATAATGAAACCACAAAAAAGTGCAATATAAGTTGAATCCATTATTTTTACAATATCATCTAATATTTCAGAGTTGATTGGTTTCTATATCTGAGTGGATCGGATTGGACTGATTCTAAGTTTGGAGCCTCCAACACAGATTGTGAAAGACAGTCAGGTTGACAGAATGAACAGAGTAGATGTCCAATTTTAGCTGCGCTCCAGACACCTTTGTATTCAGGAGACACATTCACAGCACGTCGACTGAGAGCCGGCTGACTGAGCAGGTACACGACTTCATCCCCAAAGACAAGTTTTCCCAAGAACTCCCCTGTTGTTTCCTTCTTCAAGTGAGCGCTCAGCTTTGGGAAATAAGATCTATAAAATTGTGCCTTTTTTTTCGTGGAAGGATAATATCAGTGATGGCCAGTGGGTATTTGTGCTTTCCCCTGAGTTTGTGGTCATAGAATGGATCTGTATCTCTGAACCATATCTCAGTGCTTGGCTGTGACCTTCATGGATGTTGAGCGCTTTGCTGTCTGCTTTTATGAACATGTTGATCCATTTGTTCTCCACCTTATTGCTTTGGTTTATGAAGACGGAGTGCTCCGTGTTTATGACAGTTGTGTAACTTCCGACTTGCTGTAAAGGCACCATGAGCACAAAGCTCCCCAAAGTGCTATGTTTTGGTGACAATGCTAACCTATCACGCCTCTCAGAACTCTGCATTTTGGAGCGGAGCTGCTCTGACACGCCAGTTCTCTACCGGTAGCACTTTACCCATGTGTGTTTATGTATTTATGTCTCAGAGTTCGACACACACACAGACACACTCTCATTCACTCTCTGCACATGAGAGTGAAAGATGTGCTCGAGGCAAACTACTGTGGAAACTGTTTAGAAGTTTTACAGAGCCATACGTGACCCAAACATCAACACACATGTAGGAAGAGTACTGTGGTCTATCTTACTAAAGTGTTTGTACTTCACCAGCTATTTGCAACAGAAACTAGAACCAATGCAGTCAGAGACTGCCTGACCTACTTGCATAGGTCAAAGATCAAAGCTAGTGCTCTCACCTACTGCCATTGAGCAAAGCACTAGCTTTGATCTACGGTCTTACTCACACTGGCCTTTTACCTTGTCTTTCTATCTTATCCGGTTCCTGAGTGTACAAAAGTTTTTAATTTTTTTAATTTTATTTAATTTTATTTATTTTTTATTTTTTTAATTATTTATTTATGTATGTATTTATTTATTTTATTTTATTTTTTATTTTATTTTTTTTATTGAAATTTGACCTCGAGATGTAACAAATGCCACTACCTGTGAGCATCACTGTTTTCAACACCTCAACCAACTCTCCGCTAGTTTGAATACAGCAGCTAACGGCTAATCTAGAATGCCAGCTCCAGGTTAAAACAAGAACACCTGTTCAGGTGGTCCAGACAGAAATCACAGTTCTTTTTAGACTGTTTGCTGCTTTGTATGAACATGGGTAGGCTTCTTCACAGAGAACTGTCAGACACATGGAACACACCTAGCGACACGACAAAGGGCACTAGCAGAAATAACCCGACAGACCAATCAAGGAGAGTATAGACAGAATCAACTGGAATTGCTTATTGTTTGTTGAAAATGTTTCACCTCTCACCCAAAAGTCTTCTTCACTTCTGACTGACTGGTTATCCAACTGAAGACCAGAAAACAAATGGCTGAAACCACTAAGACAATGAGTCATGTTGAGTTCTTGCTACTCATAAGGGTGTCCCTCATTATGGGGAGCTGCACCAAGGTGTGAATGGTTTCTGGGATGGAGGTTAATACTACATTGCAGGTGGCTGATAGACAGAGAGATGGTTTAACTTTAGCCCCTCTCCCAAACTGCAATCCCTGATAAAACCTGGAGTGTCACTTCCTGTTGCCCACAGTGAAACCTGGCTCAAAGGGCAGAACGCCAACCTGTGAGACAGAAAACTGTCCAAGCTGCAGATGAATGCCACAAAAAACTGAAACCTGGCATCAGCTTAGTGAATTTAATTTAGTGACAAATATGCAGAATAGAAAAAAAATACGTTCTCAGTTTTACTATGGCGAAGTGAGTCTGACGTGTCTCACTTGAAGATTACATTGTGTTGGTCTGGTGGTTATTAGATGCAGATAAAGCCCCATTCACACAGGGCCCTTTTCCATCAAGGCGGTTCCAGTGCTGGTTCAGAGCCAGAGCCTAATTTGGAACCGTTCTTTGTGTTTCCACAGATGAATAACTGGCTCTCCAAAAGGAAATTTGGTGCCAGACTGAAACTAAAGCATTGCTGGACTAGAAATAAGAACCAGTTACATCAGGGGGGAAGAGGTAGGATTAACTTACTGGACCAACATGTGACCGACATTTTGAGGTTACGGAATGTTTATTCCATCTAAAATGATGCGCTTCACTGTGGATGTGAAATCAAAGAAGAAGTAACTATTAGGAGTATCTGAGCAATTTGTGGCCATTCGCCTCTAGGGGGCACTACTGTGCAGACTTAATACTGATTGGATGGTGATATCTACAGGCAGGACAAACTGCAACTGTCACAGATACAGTAGTGGATTAGAATATGATTGCACAAGAAGTCATTTTTAAAAGTCTTCCCTAATCACACAAAATCTCCTGTTGAGTGTTTTTTCAGCAGAATTGTGCAAACTGTTGAACTTATTTATTTTTTATTTTTGAGTACACTGAATATATATATATATATATATATATAAAATTACAAAAAAACAGTTCCACAAAACTTTGGAGAGAGATGGGGCGTGGGCCAGAAAAAACAAGCATAACTTTCTTCTGTGGATCAGGACAAAGGGACACACAAAGTGTGTGGGCTAATGCATTATCAGTTTTTCATGTTTCAATTTTTATAAGTGCTTTACGTAATTTCAACAAAGTGCAAAAGCCAAACAGGAAAGTTTAGAAATATCAAAAATAGGTTTCCACCATAGAACATTCATGAGGAATATTTCTTTTGGATGATTCTCCTCTGACCTGATTGGAATCTGTCCATCTGTCAATATTAATGTATTATAAATTAAGACTGTTTTCTACTAGAACACTATATGTGCAATATGAAGGTATTTTGGTATTTATTTTTGTAAAAAAAAAAAAAAGAAAGTGTTTTTTTCTGGCACTGTGACACCTCAGAGCGCACGGTTCAAGCTCAGATAGAACTTCGTCTCCACCTTATAATAAAAAAATGCTTCGTCTCATCATCTGGGGACGTCGTGTATTTTGTTCTTTCCAGCAGAATATACATCTCTATTATTATTTTTTTCACCCCCCCCCCTCTCTTGCGTTTCTGCTCTCCGCCTTGTTCCGCGCTGCCGAGCCGCAGTGATGTCAGCCCGCCTGGGTCATTTGAAGGTCAGCAGCCTCCAAAGGGTTCATACAAAGTTCACTCGCATATATTAGGCAATTCAATCTTTTCGTTCTCTCTCTCCAAACTAGTTGGATGTGAGCTGCGCGGGGCGACGGACAACCCATTCGTCATCGGAGAGGAGAACGTGTGCTTTCCAACACCAACACCGTCTTTATTTGTGATAATAGGAACGATCCTCCAGCTCAGGCGCGCTTTTGCGCTTCGTTCTCCGCTGACAGTAAGGGTGGGGGGGGATTCAGGGAAAACACGTCGGGATACTGGTTTTGGTTTTCTTGTCATGGATGAATCCTGTTTTACGCGTCCGTGCCAAGGCGCAGACTGACCACGGAGCGGGGAAATGGCAAGAGATCTTTTAGAAAGAAAAAAGAAAAGTGGAGCATTTTGATCCAAAAAAAATTCATGATTCCGCTGTGGGACGAAAGAGAAGACCGAAATCTGCCCGTACCTAGACCAGGAGGAGGAGGAGGAGGAGGAGGAGGAAGGAGGAGAGGAGGGGAGAGACAGAGGAGTTTGATGGAGTTGTGCGCGCTTATGCTGGTTTTTTTTATTATTATTATTATTCATTACGCACAAGACTAGTTGAACGACATCATGTTTGACTGCATGGACGTGTTGGCCGTGAGTCCCGGGCAGATGCTGGATTTCTACACGTCCAGTCCGTCCTCCTGCATGCTGCAGGAGAAGGCGCTGAAAGCCTGCATCAGCGGACTGGCGCACAGAGAGTGGCAACAACGCCGGAGCGCACACTGTAGGTCCAACTTCTCATGTGTTATTTCTTTTATTGTGTTGTGTTTTAATTTAGTTCATTCATTCTAACATGTTGAACTTGGAGTAAGTAGTCTGTGATTCACTTGATTTAGCCCAGATTATAAACATATAATAGTTATAAAGAAAAACAGGGTGTGAAGGTAGGGCGCATGGAGGAAACTTCCTCCCTATTCCAGTGTCATCCACACGCCCCCATTTATCATCAGCAGCCCCCGACCTGCTGATGTCTAACGGCTCGTCTCAGATCAGTTCAGTTCAGAGAGCAGCCGGCTGGAGGAATGCGCAGAGTAAACACACCCGGCGTTTCCACACCTCCTTCCCCGGCCGCGCATGACAGGAGGGCCGGCCGGACGAGACGCGACCTGCGCGCCGTGACACTGATTTAGATAAATGACGTTTTCAACCAGATTAGCGGGGCTGCTATCGGAACATGTCAGCCTCTTGTGTTGGGAATAAGGCTGATGGATGGGCTGCTGCTAGTTTTTTTTTTTTTTTGTCCAGGAGACTAAATGCTTTCAGCTGCATTCTGAGGAATGTTGTGTCAGAAGTGACTCATCCAGTGAAGAACAGCAGGAGAAATGTCAGAATTAAGATTTAGATAATAAACATGTGTGTTCCCTAATATGGTGCATTCTAAAATTAAGATTATTCTATAAAAAGTACATTAAAATATCTCAACAACAATGTTACCTGTGAATCAGAAGATGTATTTAGTTTTACAAAATAAGGAGCATCGTTTTCAGATGTGGGTCAACCACGTCCTCACCGGCCACTTGTTGGTGTTTGTTTTTCCGTGTCACCGTCCGTGATGTATCCTCTCCAGCTTCCAGCTGTCATTCCTCTGGAAGTGTTTGCTCAAAGGTATTCAGTCAAACAGACTCTCAGCAGTCCAGAGCAGCGAAAGTGACAGAAATGACAGCTGTGACCTTTGACCTGAGCTGACCGGCCCTCCGCACTGCTGCAGGTCAGGGTTTAACAGCGAAGTTCATTCACTGCTAATTTCTCATTGGTTTATGTCAGGAAGTAGAGCCAGTCAGTAAAGTAAGGAGGCATCTGGAAATATCCAAGTAATAAAATTTAAAAAAAATAATTCTGTTTAATCATGTGTGTATTAAAGAAAGCTGAGCTTGAACATAATATAAAGTAATCATTATTAACAATGATTAATTTAAAGAAACTGTTGATTTGGAAATGTCCTCTTCAGTTATTTCTGTAAAGTCTAATATTTAAGTATACTGTATATTATGGTATGGTTTCAAATGGTTAAATTCTGTCCACTCCACACTAGAGACATATTATAGAAACTTTATTTAATGATAGTCTCTGCTGTCACATGGTCAAACCCTATTTTCATGTTTATTATTAGTTGCCTGTTCCCCACAACATGTGAGCCCCACTAAAAATTTAATCTAATTATTTTCATTGTTTTAAAAGGGTTTAATTATTTATGAATAGTACGTTAAGTGTCTTTAATTCTTAAAAGTTACAGTTTATTTCAATAAACGCCTCGATTAAATGAGCAAAATGTCAAACAGTGTATTAATAGAATCGGAAGAATAGGTGTTTTTTTTTTATTATGCAAGTAAACCTTTGTATTTACTTCCTCACTTGTTTGAAATTGTAAAGGTATAAAAGCTTAACAGGTCTGTGGCCAGGATTCAATGAAGAGGTCATGACCAAGTCCCTCAGACACACCTTCCAAACATTTTTTTTATAATACGTAAAAATGGTAATATTGTCTTCTCCACTGTGAAAGGAGTAACCTGAGCAGAAACAAAATTATAGCAAAAATTTAGCATAATGACTTCAAGAAATTTCCATCCTTTTGACAAGAATTTCAAGGATGTGTTCCTGACGCAGGCCAAGCCCTCCACTAAATTTAATAGCTTTATGGTTATGAACTTTTCACCTCACAAACAAACAAACAAACAAGTAAACAGACACTAAAGACACAACTTTCATGGCAGAAGTTAAGAAAACATTAATTTACCCACATATTATTATGTGTAAGGAGAACAGCAAATGAACAGCGGTTGTCCCGTCGTGCAAATCTTCACGCTGCTTTTCTGAGAGTGTTGTTTTCCTTTTTGTTGCCTTCATCCTTAACCCACAAAAGCAGCGTGTGAGCCGTTTGTGGTTTGACCTCTGCCCTTTTTCTGTTTGAATATGGCACTATTTAAATCAGACTTTGATTTGAAGAACGCCTCTCGCAGGTCATTGAAACGTTGTTTTATTAATTTATCTGTTTGGAATAATGCAAACCTCCTGGGTGTTAATTAGCTGCGTCGACGACGAGCCGACCATTAATGCACTTCCTCTTCCAGTTTAGATGTAATTACGGATGATCAAGGATGTTCTTTACACAGATAAAATGGGCTTTGCCGCTGAGGGAGGGGAGGGAGGGAGGGGGGGGGATGCATATGATAGCAGCGCTATAGGAAGTAACAAATGAATTTTACATTTCAGTTCATCAAAAGCGATCCACGAAATAAGCAGAACTGTCTACGAACGCTGCGACATGAAAAGACAGTGGTGTGTGTTGTTCAGCTGAGGTGTGTGTGTGTGTGTGTGTGTATGTGTGTGTATGTGTGTGTGATAATTGGTGTCTTTTTGTCTTCATGGCGAAGGCTTCTCTGATACGGACATGAAAGACCATTAGCACTGCGTGCACACCAAGCTTATTTAGTGGCCTTTTGAAATGAATAGCGGATGGGGGGGGGGATAAAAGGTAATATACAACAGTGTAATGAAAGGATAGCGCTGTGATGCCACAATTAGGACAGTGTTAGTGTCTCACCAGGGTTAAACTGGCCCTGGGTCCTGACAGTAATACTGGCCCTTTAATAAATAGCAGATACCATGAGGGCTATAGGTGAAAAAAACCACATTCTCATCTTTTTGATAATGAACAATTATATTCAGTAGTCGTGTTTCAAGCCTTTGAAATTCTGCTTAACCGTAAAAAAAAAATATAGATGTATATATAATATGTGTGTGTATGTGTGTGTGTGTCCTGTTAAGACTTTTAATTCTTCACAATGGGTTATTACTGTTTTCTGCAGATTTTCGAGCAGTTGTTTGGTATTAATGTAATAAGACTTTATGCACAGATCTCTCAGAGGAAAGGGCTTTTCAAATCCTGCAAAAGGCATGAAGAGCAGATTTAAAAAAATAAAAAAATAAAAAGCATAAAAAGATTACTATACATGTGGTTTAAAACAATAAATAGTCAATTTAATCTTTTTTTTTTAAAGTCCAGGAATATAGATGTAAAGAGGAGAATAAATGATTAAATTCTGAAAAGACGTGAGTAGATATTACAAAATAGAATTCAATATGTAGAAATCTTTGACGTTATAATTTGTCCTATGAGGATTTCATATTATTGTCATCTTAATTATCTCTGTATAGAAGCCTCCACCATGAAATGTCTGTCTGCATTATAGCTTTACACCTTTACTCATTAAAGGTTTATGTTCTGCCTCTACATAAGCAGGATGGTCTAAGTATTGTCTTGTAACTGCAGACAGGTGACCCTTGATTTATAAAAAGAAGATTACACCAGTTTTACCTCAGTTTGTTCCAGACGTGTGAAAGTAAATAGAGACAAGCTGGACCATCTTACAGGTCTAGACGGGTAAAAATACACCCGTGTGCAGGAAGCCAGCACACAGATGAGACAAATGGACTGTCCCAGGTTATCGGCCTCAGCAGCAGCAGAGACACGCTTACATGAATCACACCAGTGTGTAAACACGTGTACACATGGGCTCTCACAGCCATTTCATTACTGTAACAAGCATGTATATGATGACATTTTTAGCGTCTGCGGTCTCTGAAATTAGACATTACATTATGTTCCCGTGGTGCCCTGCTAGTCCTGAGAAGCATCTTTACACTCGATAAAATATTAATGTTAGTTGCGTTAAATCTTTAACTTAATTTGTTTTATGTGCTTTAACATAAATTGATTGAGGATTATTGTAAAATGTGTTTTGCTCCCTTATAAATAATATTTGTCAAACTCACCCCAGACCGATCAGCTTAATTGTTTTGTTTTGTTTTTTTATTCAAGATTTTTTTTTTTTCAATTGTGTTTCCAACCGGAAACAGTTTTAGTCAAAAAAAAAACAAAATGCAGTTTGAAAAAAAAAAACGTTAAAAATTGCATTTTTATTTTAAAAACTTTTTAAAACAGATTTTTTTTTAAAAAAAACCCCAAAAACAATTAAAAACTGCTTTTTTTTTTGCAAATGAAAATTATTGTTTTATCAACCTCTAAAAATTAATTTGACATTTCTGTGCTTAAAAATAACTTCAGGTTAACGTTTTTTTTCTGGTCATTCTAAATTATTCGTGCCCCTCCGATTACCCATTCTTGTTGTTTTTTCCATGCCAGAACTCACAACTTTAATTCTTATTTTCGAGCTCAATCCAGTCCACAAATGCCTGCTGGAGGAGAATAAAATCAAACCACGACTTTGCTTCAAATTCCTGTGGATTACAAAGAAACCACTCACATTCCAGTTATTTCTGTATGAAGAGTGCTTTCTCTCCCTCGTCGTCTGATTTATACGGTGGATTTTGGTTCTTGGTCACTTTATGAAAGCTTTGAAGAGGCGTGTATGTTTGTGTTGGACACCTCCAAAGTGGGGGTTAGCGGAAGGTTGGATCAAATGACTGCTTGGGAATCCCTAAATCCAAACATGGGTTACCTCATCAGAGCCTGTCAGTATATACTGTTGGGTACAATCAAATAAAGATTTTTTTCTTCCTCATGAAATGCAGGTTTTCAATTCTTCTCCTCAATTTCTCAAACCAGACATGAGGTCAAATGACTGCTCCTCATTTTTATTTTCGATTCCTTGAGCATCCAAATCTGTTATAAATTTCCTATCTTCATATAACGCTCTAGGGAGCAGCACAAAGCTTGTTCTAATTTGGTGTACTTTGGGTGAACTTTGGCCATTTCCTCTGACCGGCCCCCGCTGTATGTGAGCTATGCTGCTTTGTGCTCCTGCAGAGAAAACCTGCAAGGAAAACACTTTCCAGATTGGATGGAGTGTCAGCTGAGTGGAGGAGGATGATAGGAGGATGAGGACCGACTGGGAGTCCCGTAATCCTCCCAGGCCCTTCGCTCTACACCCCAAACCACCACAGCTCGCTTTGACACAAACCAAACTCACAAATACCCAGAAGACTTGCAGAAAATGCCTCCTTTTCTTATCCGCTTGTCCAATTGATCTTTTTCTGTCCCCGACCCTGCAGTCATTTGTTAAGGTTTGATTCAATCACTGCTATTTATGGTCCTTGCTCTCAATTGATTTTTTATTTAGATTAAAATTAAATGTTAGACTTTAAGTGCACCTTTTGCCTCCATTATCTGCAGCAAAGAGGCAGCTTTGGCCCAATTTTGAAAGGGACATCTTTGTTTTAAACTGCCTGTGTGCTGCAACAGACTTTGCTTCAGGTTCTTTGCCATCTGTTGGTGGTGTGGACCGTGTGCAGGGACTTATGCATGTCTCTAGTTTTCAGACTGGAGGATCTGAATCTCAGGGTATGAAGAGAACAGACAGATAAGGTGATGCTGCAGGTTGGTACCTAATCTGGACATTGTGAGACTCATTTCCTGCCTCACACGTGTTCGGTTGGACTGCACCAGTGTCCCTCTTTGTTTCCAGGCTGTGGTAATACTGTATATATTTTACTGGCAACAGCCTCTAGACAATTTAATAGTAGTGATCATTTTCTGTGGCGGTAGTGTTTCAGTTTTCAGCATTCAGTGGCACATTTTGCATACCAATTGTTTGTACTAATGAATACTCTATTTTAGTGACAGTATCGCTTTACTTTTCTGCTGTGTTTCCTACACTCACATTTAAATAAATGCTTTACTATTCAATGATTAGTATTCATATAAGGTATGCTTCTTCATTCTCAGTTATCATATATACTTAATTTCCTATATACTAATGCTCATTTTATAATGTCATGAAGATGTCATTGGTTGCATCTTTGTTCACGGAGAGGTCAAATATCAACGAATGAACACGAGAAGAGATGCTAAGGTCTGTGTTTGCAGCTACACAGGTCTGGGGATTCAGATGCTCCAACACCGTCCACTCCTCAGCTTATATATGGAGTCGGGAGCAGAGGCTGTGGGAGGGGCAGTGATGCTGCAGAAGGTCAGAAAGGGCGTGGTGAGCCAGGTTATTATGGGATTTGTAGGTGTCAGGGACCGAGCACTAAGGCAGCAGGACACAGGAGGTTATTTTGTCCAAAATTGGCCTACCAAAAGGTAGTAGAAGAAGCCAACTAAATATAACTGGACTCCAACAGAACTCAGAACTGAAGTGAATGAATGGACTTAACAGAACAAAACTGACCCGCCAAAGAATCAAACAGAGGAACTTAAGTAGTAGTTAGGTCAAACCTAAAAAAATAAAGAATAAATGTAATGGCCACTATATTTTTAACACGCCAAAACTCAATGTAAATCCCTACAGCATGCTGTGGTACAGTCCATTAAGGCTGGCAGCAGCCAATCTGAGCCCAGGCCTCGGCCACGCCTCTGATGCACCAGGAAGTGCTTCATTCTCAGAAGACCCACCTGTGGATCATGAGGTGTATTTCTGTCTTTATTTAATTTGTTTTTCATCCTGACTGAAATGAGTGCTGGTCGGCCATTGCTTGTGAATATCATCCTATCATCTAGATAGAAAAACTGCCTTTCAGGGCTGCTATAAATTACGTGTTATAGATATATTAGCACTGCAGCAGATAAAGATAACAGAGAATTACACTGTTTTTCCATATGTAAAAATATAATGCATTTGAAGCTGTACACGATTATATTTGAGAACCACAGGCAGACTTAGATTGCTAGATAGATAGCTTGTGTCTGCTAATGTTTGTAGACTTCCTTCATTCCAGTCATTGAGTCTTCTGGCTTGTGATCCAAACAGTGGCTCATCACAGAATTAATTCACCATTTATGACATAGACGGTAAATGAATTTCAGGCAGAGACGACCCAGACTGAACTTGGAGGCTTGTAGACAGACTGACTAGAACGCTCATAGTCTACTACCGAGGCTGCATGTCAGGGATGGTTTACAGGCATTTCATTTGGCAGAGTTCCTTCACTGTTCATCCGTCCGTCCATCCGTCTGTCCGTCTTACTGGGGTCGGGTCGTACCGACAGCAGGGGCCGAGCAGGGTATTTGCATACGTCACCAGAAACTCTTCCCAGTACGTCCTGGGAGGTCCTGGGGGAGCGATCTTAGGCTAGTTGAGGAATGCAATCCCTCCTGCCATCTCTCCGTTCTCCTTTTATTGTAACAAGCCTGGAACATTTCCAAACAGGGGATTTCCAGCACCGCAGGTATCTTGACCTGATGACTGATCTACCTGAACCACCTCTACTTGCTTGTCTTCAGTATAAAACTTTGCTCTGACTTGTTGTCGTTCACGTGAAAACAAATGTGAAACTCTTTTAGGCATTCCTTTCTGCCTTCAGTCAATATTGTTTCAGTGTCAGGTATCATCTCAATGTCGGGTGTCGCAATAATACATGTTATTTGTGTCAAAGTCAACTTTTTTTTCCTTGAAATAATAATACTTTTGGGTGTTCCTGAGCTCATCCCTCAGCCTGATGAGCTGCCTCTTAATAAAAACCAATATTGAACCTGCATTTCTGTCGGTACTCTGAGTCCCAGTGGGTGGACCAGTTTGCTCTTGTATTTCCTCTCTTTCTGCCTGCAGCCTCCAGCAGGGAGAGTATGCTTTCTTGTTTGACCCCAACAGCAGGTTCAGCCAGAGGCTAAGGTCTCAGCAACCACAGATTTTTCTCTGCCTGCTCTTAAACCAGACTCTCTGTGTTCACTTGTCTGTCATCAACCTTTATTTCTCTGGTGGAGCTGTCTGTGTATGTTAACATGCAGGGAAGTCGACTCAAAGTTTAATCACGCGGAAAATGGAAAAAGGCTCCCCCTGCACCCGATAGGGCCTGTACACCACAAAACAGGTGCCCATTGACCACCCCCTCACTCCTCAGACACACACACACACACACACACTCCGTGGGGTGTAATGAATCTACGTTTATGCGTCCCATCTGTCTGCAGGTGGTCACACTACCTCCCCAGACCCAGCCATGAGTTTCAAATAGGCTGCTTCTCCTCAGTGTGGGACTACCCAGCCGTCACAAACGCTCTGAAGGCATATCAAAAGAATTTCTCCTTTAGATGTATGTTTTAAGTGTGCCGCACCACCTGGGAAAGGGATACTACACATTGTTTTCGTGCTCCACTAGTCATATATCCTCATCATCATCTCAGGTGAACACAGTGTTTCACTTTCATTGCAGGACGAGCCGGTATGACTGTGGTTTATGTGTAGAGAGGAGAGTCTTTTACCTCGGCAACCAGAAACAGTCGCTTGGCCTGTGATTGTATTTTAAAGTGCGTTAACCCCATTGTTTGACAGCTGATGGCAAGAGATACATAGGGGCGGTCCCAGAACAGCCAATCATACTGGTGCATTTTGTAACGACGCTTTAATCCCACAAACCCTTTTCTGAAAAATGTTTGGTTGTTGTGTAAAATATAAATACAAACAAAACACTGAAACTCAATATTTGAAAATAACAAAGACAACATCTCAAATGTTAAAAATAAGAACTTTCCAATGTTTTGAATTTGACGTCAACATGTCAGCAACTTGTTTCATCAATTTGAACTGAGTCATCTTTACTCAAAGGCTCTTTGTTGGGGCGGCAGTAGCTCAGGCCACTAGGTGTTGGACTGGAGACCGGTTGGTAGTTCAAGGACTGGTGTTGGAGGTTCCAATAACTCATGAATGAATCATTGCATTCTGTTTTTATTCTTAAAACAACACAGCTTCCCAGCTGTTTTTTAAAATGGGGTTCTAGAATAAAGATCCTGTATAACAAGATGACTGCTATGGTTCACTCAGACACCTCCTGGAGTATCCAGTAAAGAGATCAAGAAGAAGAACGAGGCAGGAAGGGGCATCCTTTCCTGGGACTGCCCAGAGTCTAGTGGGGGATGCTGCAACTAATACAGAATGTCCCTGCATCGTTTCCATCATACCCTACCCTACACTCTCACAAGTATTTGACGAGGGAAAATGTCTATATTGAATTTGAATTCATGATGACAGACAGTGATGCTGTGGATAAAGCTTGGTCATCATTTGGGTGCATGCTGGCGTTTTTTAGGTGATGAAAACAAAACCTTCTGGAAAAAAGCTCCAAATTGTGTTTTTTCTTAAACCAAATCTGTAGACGCCTAAAAAAATCCCAAATTAATTTTTTCAATATGTGTAAATCTCTTTAATAGGTGTTAAGCTCTCTAGAGACTTCAGGTAAAGAAACATTTAGATTTGTTCCTTTTTTTGTGTGTGTTTTTGGGGTTTTGTTTTTTTTACACGTAAATACTTTCCTTCAAATGTAATTGTTCAGCCCTGTTTTATTGTGCATCTTCGAATTGACTTCACCTGACAGTTGGTCAGTTTGTTTTTGAGTAGATCTTCTTCTTTTCCTTTCAGCTTTTCCCTTCAGGGGTCGCCACAGCGAATCAATTGCCTCCATCTAACCCTGTCTTCTACATCCTCTTCTCTCACACCAACTACCTTCATGTCCTCTTTCACTACATCCATAAACCTCCTCTTTGGTCTTCCTCTAGGCCTCCTGCCTGGCAGTTCAAAACTCAGCATCCTTCTACCAATATATTCACTATCTCTCCTCTGGACATGTCCAAACCATCTCAGTCTGGCCTCTCTGACTTTATCTCCAGAACCTCTAACATGTGCTGTCCCTCTGATGTACTCATTCCTGATCCTATCCATCCTGGTCACTCCCAGAGAGAACCTCAGCATCTTCATCTCTGCTACCTCCAGCTCTGTCTCCTGTCTTTTCCTCAGTGACACTGTCTCTAGACCAAACAACATCGCTGGTCTCACCACAGTTTTGTACACCTTTCCTTTCATTTTAGCTGAAACTCTTCTATCACACATCACACCTGACACTTTCCTCCACCCGTTCCATCCTGCCTGGACACGCTTCTTCACCTCTTTTCCACACTCTCCATTGCTCTGGACTGTTGAGCCTAAGTACTTAAAATCCTCCACCTTCTTGATCTCTTCTCCCTGTAACCTCACTCTTCCACTTGGGTCCCTCTCATTCACACACATGTACTCTGTCTTACTGCAGCTAACCTTCATTCCTCTCCTTTCCAGGACAAACCTCCACCTCTCTAGCTTCTCCTCCACCTGTTCCCTGCTCTCACTGCAGATCACAATGTCATCTGCAAACATCATAGTCCATGGAGATTCCTGTCTAACCTCGTCTGTCAGCCTGTCCATCACCATAGCAACAAGAAGGGGCTCAGAGCTGATCCTTGATGCAGTCCCACCTCCACCTTGAACTCCTCTGTCACACCTACAGCACACCTAATGCAAAATAATAATTAAAAAAAAAGATCGAGAAAAGAAACATAAAAACAAAATCACTCTTGATTCACGCTCATGATATCAAAATGTTTATTTCCCTTCGCTCACATTCTATTCATAGATATTTTGGTTTTCGTACCAACAACCGTGGCTAATGTACTCTTGCACTCGTATACTTGGTTTTGTGCACAGAGAAAAGAACGACCATCTCCAGTTTGCTCCCCATTTCCCCCCCATCAGATGGCTTTGTTTGCCAGACCACTGGCTTCCTTCCAGTGTGGTGTCGACCATACATCTGCTTTATGTGCAAGCTGCTTCTGACTCTTCCCTGCCAGCCATGGAGCGAAAGCATTTGGAGCAATGAAATAACTTGACTTCATCAAAAACTAATGTCTGTCTGTCCTCTCTAATGAAACCAGGTCGCTTTGCATTTATTCAAAGGCTGGAGAAAAAGAATGGCTGACATCCCCTCCTGAAGTTTGTTTACTCTCATTGGAAATTCATACTGGCAAAACTTTTCTAAATCCTAAAGCAGCACCATTATGTCAGCTTTATGCAAGTCTGCTAAAAGATTGTGCACAACTTTTAAGTGGGTGATGCTATCACTGCTTCATAACAAGTCACAAAGACTTTTTCCTCATTGCTAAACCCGTTCCTCAAACTTATAGAAAAAGAGAGAAAATCAATAGATTTCCAAATAATCTGACTCTAATTAACCTTTTAAGTCATTTTATTTTCCCATCTCTCATTACTTAGGTAACTTTTATCCTCATGTATGGTCCTGTCTGTGCTGCTGACTTACAGTATGTCGTCCCTGGAGCCACTGGAGTTAATAAAGTCAATACTGTAAACTCAACATGCTCAAAAAAGTCGCATTGGGTAAATGTAGTGCAAGATTAAATTAAACCGCCAGGGAATTCCATGCAACGATGAGGGTCCAGTAATTATAAGAGCTCGTCCCTCACAAACAGTAATTGAGTTCAGTCTGATGAAGTGCGGAAGAAAGTAATCTAATCAGCTGAGATGCCGGAGAGACTGTTCTTCATTTTCTATACAGAGAGGTCATGCACATAGCGGTAGTCTGGTTCATCGTCACTTCAGTTGGTTCTCTGTTCTGATTACTCTTCTCCATCTGGAAATACTGCTGGTGCTTTTGTATCTGCAAATTATGAGCGTGTCTTAAATCCACAGCTGTTTAATTGTAACTACCTGCATTATGGTGTATGTGTGGTTTTAACCAAAATATATTTTTGTAGGTTTCCTCACTCCTGGCTTTTAAGGTCTTCACGTCTTTGTCAAAGAAATTGATCTGATTGTACAACTGGATAAAAATAATAGCATTACACCGTCTTTATTTTCCCTAAAATAAAGACGGTGTAATATATATATTAAAAAAAAAAGTCCCTCTCACCCTTTCAGGGTGGTATCTGTGTGTCATCCTCAAGCTCGGGTCCTCTACCAGAGGCCTGGGAGTCTGAGGGTTCTGCGCAGTATCTGTCAAGTTCTCTTCTCATTTTTTTATTGGTTGCTGTGTCATATCTCAAAATGAGGCTGAGAGAAAAAACAAACATTTAAACCACATTTCTGTTGCTTCATAGTCAAAATATCATTCGTCCCAACCCAGCATCAAATCACACGAGAGTCAACAACATTTCAGCTGCAGAAGCAGTTTCTGTTACTGAAACTGTGTCAATAAGGTTTGGAGAAATCTGTGGCAATATGGTTTTTAATAATTTTTTGCGCCATGCTTTTAAATATGAATATTATTTTCTAGCTCCAGATGTATGAATGAAATGAAGTCAACCATGTGAAGTCAAGCCTCCTTCTTTGTTCTTCTGTTGTTTGGCAGCAATCGAAACCCAGAGCAGCAGTTCTGAGGAGCTCGTCCCCAGCCCACCGTCCCCGCCGCCCCCTCCCAGAGTCTACAAGCCCTGCTTTGTTTGCCAGGATAAGTCTTCTGGATATCACTATGGTGTCAGTGCTTGTGAGGGCTGCAAGGTAGGACTAGTAGCTCCTCAGATCAACTGATGGGGTTCTTTTTTTTTTTACTGGAAAAAAATGTCATTTTCATTCAGGGAAACATTTTGAAATGAATTTCATTGAAAGGGTTTCATATACCTTTTTGAGACTGTAGTGACGTGTTCACTTCATGGTATCCTTCAATTTTATTAACTTAACTGTGCTTGTCTGTCAACTTGCTTATTTTAACTTGATCAGGCAACATAGTCTGGATGCTATTGACTATGTACATACATTATCTTTAAGTGTTTCTTTCCTCTCGTTAAATTAACAGACATTTGTGAAATGAGTAATGTGTTTGTAAGCGGTAATTTTAGTTTATAGATCCCTGAGTTGCATACAAAGCGCTAATTCCTCCTCTTAGTGATTTTTTTGTATCCTAATTTTTGTTGGATTAGTAATTATCACTGCTGCTTACAGAGATCCATCAACAGCAAACATAAAATTTGCACATTAACTATTAGCGTTGTGGCAGTAAAATCTTTATAGCATAAAATGTACATTTTTAGTACATTTTTTATGCACAATCTAAATTTTGTTTAATAGTTTATGTAGTATAAGAAGTGCTTTAAAAAGCTCAAAATTCACTGAAATAAAAAAATGCAGTAATTTGCTAAAGGTCAACTAAATAAATAAAAAAATATAATAAAATAAGTCAATCCAGGGAAACTACTTTTTTCCCACTCCAAATATTCACACGCATGTATAGATCATACAAGCCCGTACACTCACACAGGGGACAGTGCCTTGCTCAGGGGCACCTTGGTAGTGCTCAGGAGGTGAACTGGCACCTCCCACTGCCGGTTCACAATCCAAATATTTTGGCCCACACGGGTCTTGAGCGGGTGACTTCCTGTCCCCAATCCATGACTTAGTGGGCTCTTCATTACCAGAAGTCTGCTAATGGAGGTGCACAACCAGTGGCCATTATCATAGCAAGGTCATCCAAATTAATAAATTAAAGTTTACATGTACATCAATGAATAGTGAGTTTTTGGTCACGTATACAATGTATGACTAAATTTGCTCATTAATTCTGTTACTGTGTGTTAAAGATGGAATTAGAGTAACAATAGAAGTTCCTGCTGTATGAAACACCGAGGAACACGTCATTTAGATTCCATCCTAGTTTATCCTGTAACCGAGACAATATGTAATTTGTAATTCGTAAGAACTGCATGGAATTACTTCCTCACAGTCATTCCCAAATCCCCTCCAACATCTGCTTTGAAAGAACTTCTGTTTGTCTTCCCTGCTTACAGTAGCAGTTGCTACGCAACAACCCTTACAATCTACATTCACATAGCTCTATGGTGTAGTATATATAAACAGTAAACATTAGGTAAATAATAATAATAATAATGCTGGTTATAACAGTAACTCTGTTATATAACACCTTTAAAAAAGTTGCAAAGTTCTTTACAATAAAAGCAAAGAGCAATTATAACAAATCAAAACAAATAGCTATTAAAGCTGTTTAAAAGGTAAACGGTATCCCTGGCACTAATCAGGGAAAAGTCTTGTCACACTGTTTATCTGTTGTTTGTATTGGTAAGAAAATATGAAGTAAACTTGACATTTTTTGTTTTGTATTTCAGAATTTACTTTGAAAAAGAAAAGCATAATGTTGTGCGTAAATGCATGAAATGAGTTTTGTTCAAGTAAAAAACAGTGAGACCCTGTCTCAGAGTTGTGTGATGAATTGTATTTCAACATGATACCCTTTGACCTTTGTTGATCCGAGGGTTGAACTGAGGGTGATAAAAAGTGTGAAGTTTAGGTTCATTTAAGTCATAACTTTTGCCTCAATGGTAGGAAAAACATCCAGACAAATATAAAATGGAGTTAAGATATTCCAACTGGGCCCGTTTCACAAAGGCAGGGTTAACAAATCCAGTGGTAAACCCGTGTTTCTGGATTGATTTACCCTGGACTTGGAAAACCAGGGATTCCGGCTTCACAATCGCTTCTCAGGTTTAGTTTTGTTAATCCAGAGTAAATTGACCGGCAGTTTAACAGGCGCAACAACTCTAATAAAAAAAGCCACCATCAATTTATGCATATAAAGACTTTGAGGACATTTTCAGAAGAAAGAGGAACAGCGTTGCAGCTTTAAAGAAGAGAGAGATGTCGCGGGATTGAATTGCTCCTCTAGTTGTACGTTTAAACGTCGTCCGTTGCACTCACGGTGAAGTTCTGTAGGTAAACGGCTTGAATGATAGTTTATTAATTTATTTTGTTTAGTTGTAATCCAGCGAGCGAGAAGCGCACATGTCAGCAGCTGAGAATAAACATAAAAATCTACATACACATAAATGTGCTCTCATCCATATCCAATTCTATTAAATAAGGAAATCCATCTTAAAAGTATTAATGTTATGTAAATAAAAGAGTAAATTGGGATATGCACCTTACAAAAAGAGTTGAGCAGAAGAATATTCATATATAACTGAAATGATACTTATTTAAAACAGTTAAAGGAATGGAAAAGATTTTTTTTATATTACAAGACTAGGTTTTTAACATTCATTCATTCATTCATTCATTATCTATGGCTTGTTCTGCTCACGGTGGGTCACGCACACACTCACACAGGCAATTTGAAAACAGCCAATTTGCCTGAAGCACATGTTTCTGGAGGTGCGAGGAAGCTGGAGAACCCGGAGAGAACCCACGCAGACACGGGGAGAACATACAAACTCTACCCACTGCGCCACCATGGCAACCTGGTTTTTAACACATAAGTATTATATAATTTGTTGAAAAGTGTCATACCAATTATAGTAAAATAATTTCTATGTATGCTCTTATGCGTAAGGCCATACAGTGGTATCTCTACTTACGAAATTAATTGGTTCTGGAAGAAATTTCAAAAGTAGAGACGTGTTTCCATGCAAATGTCCTAATCCGTTTCAAGCCCCCCAAAATTCCGACATAAATGTTTCATAAAGCATAAAAATGCATCAAAACATGAAACAAATACATGTTACAATTAGATTATCACACAATAAATGAGAGTTGTGCATAATGTAAAAAACAAAGAATAGGGTAAAGAATAAAAATGATGGTCATTTGCCTTTTAACTGCTGTCCTCATTGTTTTTTGCCCTCTTTGGTTCATGCCCTCTTGCCCCACCATGAACAACAGAGTGAATTCCAGTCCTCCTTCTGAACTTCTCCAACCACCCACGCAACGCCTTAAACTCCTTAAATTTCCTTTTGTTTTAATAACGTGGTGATTGTAGATGCATTACGGCCATATTCTTTGGAGAGATCAACCAAACGCATCCCTTTTTCAGGCTTTTCTATCATCTCTTGTTTTGTTCGTACGGACAAAAAAACTCTTCTTCATCTTTTCTTTTCCTCTTTTCTCCGTCCCTTTCTTGGGGTCCATAGTGAATACTCTAACAGTTAATATATTTACATAAAACTATCAGAACACCTCATGGGTCGAGGGCCGAATGACAAGGACGCTGCATAGACACCTATCTAGCTGCACACAGAGGTCCCTCTTAGCCAATGGGATGCCAGGATGCTAGGTAATAGCCAATGGCAGAGCAGCTATAAGAATGTTGCATTCAGGAACCTGTGGGAGCTGCGAGTATCAGCCGATACAGTATTTTTACCTTTCGTAACTTGATATTTCTTTCGTAACTAGAGGCAATATTTTCCTGTTGAGGCGTTTCGTAAGTAGAAAATTTCGTATGTAAAGACAATCGTAAGTAGAGGTACCACTGTACTGGGCAAAAATATTATCAAATAGTTGATTTAAATATGAAATACTGGTCATTCTTTAGACCAAAATGAAAATAATTTACTACTGATAATTGATAGAATATTATTGTTATCTGGATGGAGAAAAAAACTATATATATTAAATTAATATTTTATTTTGGCTAACAAGTAATGACTAGAGAACTGTTGTGCCGTGTAGTTTATATTCAATGTACCTTGATATTACTTCACATGAGTAGATAATATTCTTTGCCATGCTGATTCCGGGTACGCAGACAGGGTGCAGTGTGATCACCTCGCCACGTTGTTTATGTGCCAATATAAGCTTCATCATAAAGCTCTTTCACAACCTCTGACCTGCTGCTGAGCCTTTATTATTAAAGGGAAACCCACTGTAAAAACGAGACATCCATGGATTAAAGAGTGTAACTTGTGAATACAGTGGAATCGGCATCCAGTTCTGTTCTAATCCTACAAAAAAAGGGGAATAAATAATAATTCTAGCGGGAGACCAAAGCAACACTGTCAAACAGCATGAATACAGCATCTATTTTAGCAGCATTTGTCACCTGTTCGCTCTGTGGACAGATCTGATTTGAATTGTTAAACCAGGATGCAGGCATATGTTCCTCCAGAAGTGCATGCATATGTAACAGATGACAATAGTTTCATCTGCCTTGACCCAAAGACAAAAAATAAACAAAACTTCCAAAGTCATGGCATCCACTTTCAGTGACCTCTACACTCTCTGCTCTTTTGGCAACTTCTACCATGTCCTGCTGAAAACCGTCATAGAAGAAAAAATCAAACAATCAGACTCTCTGCTGGTCATTTGAATCACCAACACGTGAAGGAAGATTATAAAAATAGTATTCTAGACTCCTGCCTGTTTCTTTCTCCATACATGATCAGCTGTTCAGCTCAAATGACTGTCCACCTGTCTACCCTTCTGCTTTAGAATTACTTTTTGAAGATGATGACTCAGGATCCAGTGCAAAGGAGGAGTTAAGAAAGATCTTATTCAACAGTTCTTTTGGGCAACATTTTCATTGGTCATCGATCTGAATAAATGTCTTCCATATCTGTCTGAGTCGGTCCTGTGAAATTTAGAACAGCGCAGCCTTATAGTAATGAGGATTAGGAATCATTTGATTTTCCTGTTAAGGCCTCTAAAATTACATCCCACAACTACAAACAAAAGTATGTTGTTTTAGTGAATTGATGGATATATTTGTCTATTCATTCATTATTATTAACATTGACTGCCATATATTTATTTACAATTTTAGATATATCTTTATTTTCACTCTGAGAGAAAAACAATCAATACACAAATGATTAGTGAACACTTTATGATGACCTTCCTCCACACATAAATCACCAGGTGTTGTGAGATAGGAATTACAAGTGAAAAATTATTTATCACTGAAGTAAATGAGGTTGTTCAGTGTATCATGTAATAATTAATATGTTGTTAAGTTACTGGTGTCAGAAAGTCTGTGATGCATGGTTGAGAATGAGATCAGACAGGATCTGTATGGAGCAAGACATGCAGGCTCTGGTGGTTGTGGCTGAGGACTCTTGTAACGTTGATGAAGGATGAAGCTGGTGAATCTTTGACAGTGCAATACAACAGCGTGACAAAAAATAACTACAAGACAGGAGAGAGTCAAAAAAAGAAAGACAACAGCAGTATGATAGGCCGGCAACAAAGATGTTTTACTATGCTATTGGATAAATGTGACCAACTGGTGTGATGGTCTCCGACAGAGTCTGCCCACATATTGGGTGTGCTTTCCTGTCCCCACTTCAGCGCCTGCATCAAGTCGCCTAACTGTAACCTTAAAGACACTGACTCTATCTGGCCTATCTGCAACTCTCTCTCTGTCTAACCTTCTCTTACCCTGTCCTTATCTTCATTGTATTTCTTTTCCACCCAACCGGTCAAGGCAGACGGCAGCCCGAAAGATCATGGGTCCTGCCCGGAGTTTCTTCCTCAATGAGGGAGTTTTTCCTCGTTGCTGTCACTTATGCTTACTCTGGATTGTTCTGTTGGGTTTTTCTGTGTATTAAAGCACTGTGAAATGTCTGTTAACATGATTAAGCGCTATATAAATAAAACTTGATTAACTGCATCATGTTCCTATCACTTCAACCAGCTGTTTTAGACTGGGAGCAGCAGATAGATAGATAGATAGATAAATAGATAGATAGATAGATAGATAGATAGATAGATAGATAGATAGATAGATAGATAGATAGATAGATAGATAGATAGATAGATAGATAGATAGATAGATAGATAGATAGATAGATAGATAGATAGATAGATACTTTATTAATCCCAGAGGAAATTGTATATATCCACTGCTCAGGCATTACATAAGGAATAATACTGGATAAACACCAGGAGAAAAAGAAACACTGACATCACAGGACATACCACAAGACATACACTACACTAACAGACACATGCAGCACTAACAGGACTTATATACTAAATTATAACTAAAATATAAACACTATAAAATTAAAAAAATAAACAGTATAAAATTTTAATAATATAACAGAATTAAAATAAAATATAAACAGTATAAAATTTAAATATAACCAGTATAACATTAAATTAAGAGAGAGTCATTGTACCCCCTGATGGCACGGGGCACAACGGAGGACCTCAGCCTCTCTGTGGAGGCGCTGTGTGACAGCAGTCTGCCGCTGAAGGTGCTTCTCTGCTGGGAGAAGGTGGTGTGTAGGGGGGGGCTGGTGTTGTTCATGATAGCCTTAACTTTAGACATGGTCCTGCTCTCCAGAAGTGTATCCACAGAGTCCAGGCTCAGCCCAACTACTGAGCCCGCTCTGCGGATGAGTCTGTTCAGACGGTCCATATCTCTTTTCCTGCCCCCCCCCCCACCCCCACCCCAACACACAATGGCGTATGACAGCACACTGGAGACTATGGACTGATAGAACATGAGAAGGAGCTTAGGACAGATGTTGAAGGAGGCCAGCCTCCTCAGGAAGTACATCCTGCTCTGCCCCTTCTTGTACACACAGTCCCAGTTGAGTGACCAGTCCAGTCTGCTGTCTAGCTGCAGTCCCAGGTACTTATAGTTTTCTACCACCTCCACCTCACTGCCTTTGATGATTACCGGCTGTGGAGAGGGAAATCCAGCACCATCTCCTTTGTCTTGGAGACGTTGAGCTGGAGCTGGTTCTGTTGGCACCACTCTACGAAGTCAGCCACCAATGCCCTGTACCCCCCCTCATCACCCTCCCGCATACATGCCACTATCGCGGTGTCATCGGAGTACTTCTGTATGTGGCATGTATCCGAGTTGTGCTTGAAGTCTGATGTGTAGAGGGTGAAGAGAATGGGGGAGAGAACGGTCCCCTGTGGCGCCCCCGTGCTGCTGGTCACCATAGAAGACAAGAAGGCAGTGGTTTTACTCTGAGCTCCTTCCAGAAGTCCAGACTCCTTCCCTTTAGAGTCCAGTGGATTGACTTAAACAACAACTTAAACAACTTTGGATAACCATGACCTGGATGAAATAGAACCGACACCCTGTTTTGAGTCTCAGGACACCCACTGTACACGGAATCTTATTTTGTCAGATTACTCAATATTTGCCATGAATGTAGCCACAAGAGGACACAAGCCAGTGTCTTATTGTGCCGGTCCCAAGCCCGGATAAATACAGAGGGTTGCGTCAGGAAGGGCATCCGGCATAAAACTTTTGCCAAATCAAAGATGCGAATCAAACCTATGACTTCCATACCGGATCGGTCGAGGCCCGGGTTAACAACGACCGCCATCGGGGCTGTTGACTTACAGGGCGCCGGTGAAAATTGGACTACCGTTGGTCGAAGAAGGAGAGGAGGAAAGTGTGTTCGCACGAAGAAAGAGAAGAGGACCGCCAAGAGTATAGGACTGAGAGTAGGGACGTTGAATGTTGGAACTATGACAGGAAAAGGTAGAGAGTTGGTTCACATGATGCAGAGGAGGAAGGTAGACATACTGTGTGTCCAGGAGACCAGGTGGAAAGGTAGCAAGGCTAGAAGTTTAGGAGCAGGGTTCAAGTTGTTCTATCATGGTGTAGATGGGAAGAGAAATGGAGTAGGAGTTATCTTGAAGGAGGGGTTTGTTAGGAATGTCCTGGAGGTAAAAAGAGTGTCAGATAGAGTGATGAGTCTGAAGCTAGAAGTAGAAGGTGTGATGTTCAGTGTTGTTAGTGGGTATGCTCCACAGGGAGGATGTGAGCTGGAGGAGAAGGAGAAATTCTGGCTGGACTCTGATGAAGTGATGCAGAGCATGCCTAGAAGTGAGAGAGTTGTCATTGGAGCAGACTTCAATGGACATGTTGGTGCAGGCAACAGAGGTGATGAGGAGGTGATGGGCAGGTTTGGTATCAAGGAGAGGAATGCAGAAGGACAGATGGTAGTCGACTTTGCAAAAAGGATGGAAATGACTATAGTGAATACTTTCTTCCAGAAGAGGCAGGAACATAGAGTGACCTATAAGAGAGGAGGTAGGAGCACACAGGTAGACTACATCTTGTGTAGACAGTGTAACCTGAAGGAGATCAGTGACTGTAAAGTAGTGGTAGGTGAGAGTGTAGCCAAATGGCATAGGATGGAGGTGTGTAGGATGACTCTGGTGGTGAGGAAGATGAAGAGGGCAAAGGCAGAGAAGAAGACAAAATGGTGGAAGCTAAAAAAGGAAGAGTGTTGCATGACTTTTAGGAAGGTGTTGAGACAGGCTCTGGGAGGTCAGGAGGTGCTTCCAGATGACTGGAAAACTACAGCTAATGTGATCAGGGAGACAGGTAGGAGAGTACTTGGTGTGTCATCTGGAAGGAAAGTACATAATGAGACTTGGTGGTGGAATGAGGAGGTACAGGAGTGTATACAGAGAAAGAGGTTAGCTAAGAAGAAGTGGGACACTGAGAGGACTGAGGAGAGTAGACAGGAGTACAGGGAGATGCAGTGTAAGGTGAAAGTAGAGGTAGCAAGGCCAAACAAGAAGCTTATGATGACTTGTATGCTAGGTTGGACAGTAAGGAGGGAGAGACTGATCTATACAGGTTGGCAAGACAGAGAGACAGAGATGGGAAGGACGTGCAGCAGGTTAGGGTGATTAAGGATAGGGATGGAAGTCTATTGACAGGTGCCAGTAGTGTGATGGGAAGATGGAAAGAGTTCTTTGAAGAGTTAATGAACGTGGAAAATAAGAGAGAACAAAGACTAGAAGAGGTGACTGTTGTGGACCAGGAAGTAGCGAAGATTAGTCAGAGTGAAGTGAGGAGGGCATTGAAGAGGATGAAGAGTGGAAAGGCAGTCGGTCCTGATGATATACCTGTAGAGGTTTGGAAGTGTCTAGGAGAGGTGGCAGTAGAGTTTCTGACTGGGTCGTTCAACAGGATCTTAGATAGTGAGAAGATGCCTGAGGGATGGAGGAGAAGTGTGCTGGTGCCCATTTTTAAGAACAAGAGTTGTGCAGAGTTGTGGCAACTACAGAGGAATAAAGCTGATGAGCCATACAATGAAGTTATGGGAAAGAGTAGTGGAAGCTAGACTAAGGGCAGAAGTGAACATTTGTGAGCAGCAGTATGGTTTCATGCCAAAAAAGAGTACTACAGATGCAGTATTTGCTTTGAGGATGTTGATAGAGAAGTACAGAGAAGGCCAGAGGGAGCTGCATTGTGTTTTTGTAGATCTGGAGAAAGCTTATGACAGGATGTCCAGAGAGGAACTGTGGTATTGTATGAGGAAGTCTGGAGTGACAGAGAAGTATGTTACAGCGGTGCAGGACATGTATGAGGACTGTAAGACAGTGGTGAGGTGTGCTGTAGGTGTGACAGAGGAGTTCAAGCTGGAGGTGGGACTGCATCAAGGATCGGCTCTGAGCCCCTTCTTGTTCGCTATGGTGATGGACAGGCTGACAGATGAGTTTAGACAGGAATCTCCATGGACTATGATGTTTGCAGATGACATTGTGATCCATAGTGAGAGCAGGGAACAGGTGGAGGAGAAGCTAGAGAGGTGGAGGTTTGTCCTGGAAAGGAGAGGAATGAAGGTTAGCCGCAGTAAGACAGAGTACATGTGTGTGAATGAGAGGGACCCAAGTGGAAGAGTGAGGTTACAGGGAGAAGAGATCAAGAAGGTGGAGGATTTGAAGTACTTAGGGTCAACAGTACAGATCAATGGACAGTGTGGAAAAGAGGTGAAGAAGTGTGTGCAGGCAGGATGGAACGGGTGGAGGAAAGTGTCAGGTGTGATGTGTGATAGAAGAGTTTCAGCTAAAATGAAAGGAAAGGTGTACAAAACTGTGGTGAGACCAGCGATGTTGTTTGGTCTAGAGACAGTGTCACTGAGGAAAAGACAGGAGACAGAGCTGGAGGTAGCAGAGATGAAGATGCTGAGGTTCTCTCTGGGAGTGACCAGGATGGATAGGATCAGGAATGAGTACATCAGAGGGACAGCACATGTTAGAGGTTTTGGAGATAAAGTCAGAGAGGCCAGACTAAGATGGTTTGGACATGTCCAGAGGAGAGATTTTTTTTGGATTTAATTTAATTTTTTAATTTTATATACTGGTTTGATCCCCGAAGGGAAATTAAGAACGCACACTCTAGCTACTGATTACAAATGCATGCATACATTTATGTTTGTGAGTACAGGCCCCTGTATCACACACACACACAAGGGGGCCTGTAGGCATGCAGGGGAGGTAGAGTGGCAGGCTTCTTGGTGCGCCTCAAATGAGCAATTTGTAAAGGGGACGGCACCTTGCTCAAGGGTGCCTCGGCAGTGCTCCGGAGATGAGCTGACACCTCCCACTGTCAGCTCACCTCCGGGTATTTTTGGGGGGGCGGGAGCGGGAATCGAACCGCCGATCTTAAATCATAGGACGACCTGCTCTACCGCCTGCTTTACCACTGAGCCACTGCCGCCCGATAGTGAATATATTGGTAGACGGATGTTGAGTTTTGAACTGCCAGGCAGGAGGCCTAGAGGAAGACCAAAGGGGAGGTTTGTGGATGTAGTGAAAGAGGACATGAAGGTAGTTGGTGTGAGAGAAGAGGATGCAGAAGGCAGGGTTAGATGGAGGCAATTGATTCGCTGTGGCAACCCCTGAAGGGAAAAGCCGAAAGGGAAAGAAGAAGAAGACTCAATATTTGCCATGCCAGGGATGTAGCTCACTGTGAGAATGCATGTTAAGACCCCGGGTTCAGTAAACTGACAGTTTTGCTTTGTGGTTCTGTTCTATTCTTACGTTGGGGTGACCAATGCATGCATTGCGCCATTACATCATTGATACTAATGCTGCATCGAAACCATTGACGCGCAGTCCAATTTCACTTTTTTTTCAACTTCCAACCTAAATTTACAAAGCGCTGAATCACATCAACAGACATTTTGTAAAAAACAGCTTGAGACACTCAAACTTAGACAGTAACTTGCCCCCAGTTTGCAAGGAACAGTCCACCTTTTGCTCCAAGACTTGATGGTTGTGAGTCTTATCCTGGCTTCTTCCCACATAGCTGGACGCTCAAACAAGTGACTGTCATCAGTCTTACTTTGTCTATTTGACCATTGACTTCAACTCAGACTTAGTACAGTAATATTTAATGTGAAATGTTAAGTGTGAATTCCTTGAGAAATTGATGAGAACTTAATCTGTCCGTTCAGTGAAGAGAAAAGTATGCAACACATCCAGAATACTCAGCAATTTATATCTACAAATACTTTGGTTTTGTCTTATTTGAAAACACTTGGAATAAAGAGTTACCTTTGAATGAATCCGAAAAACTTACTTCAAGGGATTTATGAATTCAGTCCATGTGTACAAAGTCCTTATACGGTTTTAATGACTAACAATATAAAGTTCACCTCCATTGTGCTGAAATGAACCAAACTGAAGAGCAGATATATGCACAAAGCCAACATTATCTATATGATGAGGTACCTCTAGAGGTAAGGCTAAAGGACGGAGGAGGAAAATTACATCTTTACATTATTTGCATAAGCTCTGAAATGTTTTTAATGGAAAGACAGTTCCAATGTGTACGCATGTCGTCGGCACTGACAGGCCTTTAGGGAAGAAGACAAAACTTTGAACCGGGAACTCTCCTCCCCCTCTCTCTTTCAGTTGTTGGGCACTGAGGCACTGACACAGTGGGATTAGTTTGATGGAACTGGTTTGACAAGCGGGAGACCATAACCTCTTTGAATACAGCACAATCCAGAATGCCCACGTTGGTGAAGAAATAATCTATCTGAACTCACAGTCCTCTGTACTCTGTTGGAAGGAATAGATGAATAAACCGACCTAGATTCACCTATAAACCCGATTCATAACAACCAGGAATTATTTTATTGATATAAGGAACAGGCTTTGGAAATAATGGGTGTCCACAATAATAACATATAGTCCATCATCATCAGCATAGAAAATTACTTTGATATGTCTACTCAAAAGTGTGAACATCCACAGATTTAAGTCACTTTTTTTTATAAGACAAATTCCAATTCCAACTCTTCTCATGTCTATTGACATCTATTTTTAACAACAGATTTGTGAAGAGATGAAACAACCATACAAATTAACCCTGCAGGTTTCTCTGGGTGAAACAGCCTGTCTCAACTCAATATACCAGTTGGAGTAAGTTTTTCATGTCCTCGTAGGCTTTTAGAATGTAAAGCACATCAAATGTTCCAAGAGCTAGTCAGGCTAAGAGTCTTTGTTAAGAATCAGTAACAAAAAATGATTCCTCAGTCCAGACATGAAGTCTCACTCTTTATCTACTCAAGAACATAATATTTTGGACCCTAAAGTTTCAAAACTTTCAGACTGGACTCCAGAGTGAGATCTTTTTAAAACAACTTTTTTAAAGGATATTTGAGCTGACTTCCATTGACTAACTGACAACACCATGGGGCTAAGAATTTCTGCTGAATACAGATCGCACCTAGCCTGGTACCATTTGGGTGTCAGGGTGAGTCCAGGTGAGATTTTCATCTTGACCACCAAATCAAAGAAGATTATTTTATTTGTTCAGCTAATGCAAAAAATAGTAAAGAAAATACACTATTCTTGACTTGTGATTGTGATCTTTTTAAGGGAGACCCTTTGAGCTGCCGCAAAGACTATTACTTGACTCAACAAGATTGCAGGTTCTAGGTAATATTGAAATAGAACTGGGGTGGGAACCCAAAATCTTCAAAGAACCATATTGCACCAAAAAACTCAAATCAAATCTGTCTGGAGCTGCAAAAAATTAAAGTCTTATTTGAGCTTTAAAGCCTTATTTGCGCCTATGTGTGTGTGTATACCCCCAGAGCTAACATACACCCCATATAGTTATTCAGCAATGTTCTTAGACATGAAAGAAGACTCGTCACTAATAGAGAGAGAAGAATCAAACAGAAAAGGTCAGTACCTCAGAGGTGTGATGGGACATAAATTTAATTATAATTTCATGACAGGGGGCACGGTGGTGCAGTGGGTAGCACTGTCGCCGTACAGCAAGGCGGTTCCCAGTTTGAGTCCTGCTCTGTGCGGAGTTTGCATGTTCTCCCCATGTCTTCATGGGTTCTCTCCAGGCTCTCCGACCTCCTCCCACCCCCAAAAACATAGGTGATGATGGTACCAAATTGCGTCCCCAGTAAGCTGGGATAGGCTCCAGCACCCCTGCGACCCACAACGGCGGACAAAACGGGTATTTGACGGTGAATGAATAATTTCATGACATCTTTCCTCTTCTCTCTAATTTGTTAAAAATGTTTGCGCTGTCATAGGCAAAAGCTGATTGGCACAAATAAACATCTACATTCTGTCCTGTTTGATTCTTCACGCCTCTGCTGAGGTTCCCACTAACAGAGATAATGCTTGAAAGTGGAGGTACCCCCTGAAGTCCATAAATAGACTTTTTGTTCTAATAAACAATTATTGAGAAGAAAGAAGATGAAACATTCAAAGTCTTCCTTTGTGTGTGTGTGTGTGTGTGTGTGTGTGTGTGTGTGTGTGTGTGTGTGTGTGTGTGTGTGTGTGTGTGTGTGTGTGTGTGTGTGTGTGTGTGTGTGTGTAGGCCGTGTGTGGTTCAAGCTATTTTAACAGAGACTGTGCAATACCTCAGCAATGAAGACCTTTTTTTACACCTCCTTTGTTTTTATTTGCACCGAACAAACCAGTTGGGTCTTAGTGTTGCATTGGTCTGTGATGTATGTAATACTCATTCTGTTATTCAGACATCATATACTATACGCATATGTCTTAAAGACATTAGACCTGATAGCCCCTCCTGAAACACACTACTATAACAATGTTAGTCAGTCATTTCAGCAACAGGTCTTGCTCTGTGTGGTGTGTGTTAATGTGTAAGTGAGCAGGACGGAGGCCTCCCGAGCTTAAAGATGGCTTCTGATCACATTGAAGGCCACCGCCAGGTTCAGGGTAGAAAGATGAGCACTGAATGGTGAGCACAACCCGAAGAATAGGGCCCCAGTGGGGTGCCCGTGGTGGACTGGGTGATCTGAAACCTCCTCTTTTTCTCCTCCGTTGTCTTTTATGCCCGTCGCTGGCTCGGTTCTCTGTCTCTGCAGCTATTCAGAAAAGGTTGGGTGAGTCACACACATCCTCCGTTAAGGCCTCTCACCAGTGATTGCCCTTTCTCTTCTCGTCTTTTTCCCTCCTGTTTTGTCCTTTCCCTTCCACTTTGCCTTTATTCGCCTTTCAGTCTTGACTGTATCTCCGTCCATCTGTGTACTTTGGTTGCTCGGATGGACAGATAGAGACTGATTGGGTTTCGGGGGAGTGTTTTATAGACGAGGAACAGCAGAGTGGAGGTCTGTTTTCCACAATGTTGCTGTTACTGTCGCTGTGTTTGTGCCTTATCTGTTGAGGTTTCACATTTGCCACTATAACAATACATGTCTTTGAGCAGTTTGAGTTACTTTTGTTCATCTTGTTCTTTTTCTGCAGTTGATACATCTGGTGAAACATCATTCATCACCCTGATCACTGAGTTCCCATTAAGTGGTTTTCAGCTTTGACAAAACCTATTTGGCTTAGGCATCGGTAACTGGGGTTGTATGTAGAACGTCTTGTAAAATACTTTTAACGTTGGTGATTTTGGTCTTGATAACTGTGTGTTGTCCAGACAATAATCCAATATTTTTCAGGTGACCTTTATTGTGTTATAGTATAACAGTGTTCTCGTCAGCGTGCGTCCTTGTGTCTTTGACACACAATCATCAGACAACGTGCATCCTTGGGAAGCAAGTTTTAAATACTTACAATAAAAAAAGTCGATGCTAAAAATATTCACAATTTATCCATGTCTCCACTGAAATTTCGAACCTGGAAATCGCCATTATGTTTTGATCTTGTGCAAGTTTTCTGTCACGAGACTCACCTGCGTGATTAAGCCTCATTTAAATTGGCCAAACGGCAACACGACGTCTGCTCATTTTACATTCTGCAGTGAGAGAGCGACGATTTGCGACAATGAATGCTTTCTTGACTAAAATACAATCAAAAGTTAATGAAGAAAAAGAGACAGATATTACTATTGTTTGTGTGGAGAAGGCTCTTTCAGCTTGGTGCAGTTTCCACTGGAGAATATATTGATTAAACATAAAGAAAACTATTGAGTGAAAAGCAAAAGTGGAAAAAAAACTGTATTACATCTTTCTTTATTTCTAAAACTGTTTTTTTTTTTTAAGAATGACCACCAGGCTTTAACATTTTGATAAAAATAATATGTAATTCTATTCTTTTTTTTCTTTTTACTTAAACAGTTATGACATTGTTGTTAATAAAATCATTAAATTTAACAGTTTGTTTAGTTTTTATTACTGGCTATTTGCCACCGGTGATTGGCTGTTTTATTGTCTGTAACTGTACCAATATCCAGTATCACAGCAGCTGCCACTTCTGGAGTTATGGCAGCCAATCAGCGTTGAGCAACAAGTCAGCAGAATGTCACTCAAGTTGGGATCTGTCCACACGGGTGATGAGGGAATTGCCCCTTTGCCTTTACTTTAGACTTAAAATTTTTGCATGTGGGTAATAAATTATTAGGTGTGAATGTGCTTTTGAGTATCTGATGACATATCTTTGATTAGAGGCTTGATTTGGACACTATTTCCCCATTGCATATGTTTGAATGACCAAGGTGTTGACAGAGGCGTGCATGTGTCATTTCTAGCTTATCAGTGTTTTGCTGCACTGTCACTGTGTGTGACTTTTTATTTTTTCTTAAATAGGACATGATATCCTCTTTTTGTTGTGTATTTCTATCTGAATGTTAGGTGTGCAATAACCTGCAAGGAAAAAAAGTGGATAACCATTGTGCCCCTTCCTCTATAGTCTTCACTTTACCTTTCCTCCTCGTTTTTCTGGGACCCCCCAGGTTTTAGGTTCTCAAGCGTCCTCTCTACTTTACATTACAGTGATAAGATGTCGACACGATTTAAAGCGAAAGCTAATCTGCTGCTCTACCTGTCTTCTCAGTGTTGAATACTCAGGGAACACAACGTGCTGTAGCCGAGCCTTAAGAGTTGGACAGGACAGCCAGTTGAAGGTCAGGACCAGAAAAACAGAGGGAAAGAGGAGCAGGCCAGGTGGACAAGGGCTGGATTTTAGCTAAATTATTCATGGGAAGCACTTTCGTTTTTAATCTGTAAATGAGAAGGCCTAAGACGGTGGGGCTGTAGACCTGATACCCTATCCCTAACCCATTAAGATAACAAGATGTTGGATAATGATCTCTGTTAAGGTGGAGTTTATCAGTCAAGGGGAAGTGGCCTCGTCTCCCAGATGGTTTGACCAGGTCTCTTTATGTCCAGACATTAAAAGAAGGCAGAAGCATGGACAGAGTTTTGGAATCAAGAACGCTGAAGTAGCATAAATATACACATAGTGAGCTTTGGTGTAAACAATCCTAGAACTGTTATAAAGCATACAGATAAGTAGCATACAGGTGTGCATGAATGGTCGATAAATGATGTATTAGATTGAGAAGGGTTTTTGTGGACTACCATTGTGGACGTTGTGTCTCTGAGTAATAATGGAGATTTTTAGTTTAATTTCCTTGAGATCATTTATTTTTACATATATCTGTAGTTTATGGGGGTTGTTCCAAAATGACTGGAGAAGTTGATGATTGGGGATCTTCTTTTGCATTTCCTGTGTTCTGCCCAGAAACTTGAAATCAGCTGATAGCATGGTCCCATTTCGCAGATATGTCCATTGTAACGCTATTTAGATCTTCTTCACAGAGAGAGAGTGCAAGAAGCACAAGAAGACTTTCCTTTGTCTTTTGTCACATTATGGTGGATTCACAATTTAAGATGGTCTTCCTAACGCAAGAGACTATTGGAAATATTGAGGATTATTACCTGAAATAAGTTGACGACTGAGCTAAAACATGTTTGCACAGAGGCTTTTTGGTTTCCCAGGTGGTTAGATCAGGTCTCTTTATGTCCTGTCAAACTATGTTTGACACTGGAAACGTTTCATTGACCTCTGTCAGAATGAAACAGAGGAGGTCTCACGGTATTTCTTGGACAACTGACACTCCTACTGAAGTGTCGGGTGTCCAGTAAAGGTATATATGCTGTCAGAAAAGGTATAAATACAGGTTTGATTAGACGGATATGACATGTGCAGATATGACTCCCTAAACTCATGATCAATATTTAATTTTTCATCCTTCAGGTCGGCCTTGTGAAATGGAAGAGCCCCACAGTACTGACAATACAGGAGTGAGTAACATGTTTCAGAAATGTGATGCCAGTTTGTCTGGTGACACAGATGCCCTCAACAATTCTAGATGCATACAAACAAAGAGGGTAATGTTTGGCTGCCTCCTCTGTGCATGACTTGGTCAACGTAGCCAAGACAAGCAGTTAAGACAACTAATATAACATCCACATAGACGTCTTGTTATCCCTGATTTTCACATTTTAACATTTTTAAAAAGGTTTCCTCTTGTTGATCCTTTCATTGGCAGAACAGATAAACTTTCCTCACGCAGTGTGTTACCTGCAGCACATTTCACAATTATACTAAACCGAGATTACTGAGTGGCTGATGCGTGTTGACTCATGTAAAGCAAGAGAAAAGTGTGTCCTTGCATTTATGTCCTTTTGTGTTTCCTCGACTTGATTTGCCGTCATGATAATATGACCCTGAACAGTTGTCAGAACAGAGGCGTGCCTTTATTCATTTGATTACCCTGTCTTCATTTGAGAAGTGTGTTTTGGCATACTCGCCATCTGTGAATGGCTTTCCATTTCACACTTTCTTCCAAAGGACCAGCAAAACTAGTCGAATTCAGGGGAGCCCGAGGTGTTCCCAGGCCAGCCGAGAGACATAGTCCCTCCAGCGTGTCCTAGGTCTTCCTCGAGGTCTTCTCCCGGTAGGACATGCCCGGAACACCCCCCCAGGGAGGCGTCCAGGAGGCATCTGGAACAGATGCCCGAGCCACCTCAGCTGGCTCCACTGGAGGCGGAGGAGCAGCGGCTCTACTCTGAGCTCCTCCCTGGTGACTGAGCTCCTCACCCTATCTCTAAGGGTGCGCCCCCCCACTCTACTGAGGAAACTCATTTCAGCCGCTTGTATCCGGGATCTTGTCCTTTCAGTCATGACCCAAAGCTCATGATCATAAGTGAGAGCAGGAACGTAGATTGACCTTTAAATCGAGAGCTTCGTCTTGCGACTCAACTCCTTCTTCACGACAGACCTACACAACGACTGCATCACTGCAGAAGCTGCACTGATCCGCCTGTCAATCTCACGTTCCATCCTTCCCTCACTTGTGAACGAGACCCCAAGATACTTAAACTCCTCCACTTGGGGTAAGGACTCTCCACCGACCTGAAGAGGGCACACCTCCCTTTTCCGGTCGAGAATGCAATTTTACCATTGTATATTAAACATATCGCAGATCGGCTCTCTCCACAAAGGCAAAATCCTCTGCAGACAAGTAGGAACATACCGTAATCCTTGTTTTTCTTGTCCATGTTACGGGCCCAGAGCCTATGAACTAGCTGTCTAGTGGCTGTCCTACCAGAAGAAGGGGAATTGTAGTTCTTGACATTACAAATGTCTGCTGGCTGTCCGGGGGGAGGTTCTGCGTCACTTTGCTGCTTGTTTAGAAATTCGTGAAAACATTCCTGAAAAGCAAAGACCTGAACTACCTGTACAGGGGGGGGGGGGCTCCCTCACATCCCCTCCCTGAAAGATTCCAGAGATACCCATCACCATCACACACTCCACGGGGATTATTTACAAAGAGCGATCTTTGATATGCGAGCTGCATTTGGGAGCAGATTTAACGAGTTCATCAATGCAACAAAACATAATACATTAATGTAGTAATGGAAGGTAAGGTTAAAGCACCACATATAGTAAAACAGAGTAGTCATGTGGTGTCATTCTTTCCTGGATGCACTGCAGGGAAAGTAAACATTTACTCATGAAGCTCATTACGTATTTTTACCCTACATTTTGACAGCAGGGTAATATCTCTAATATATACTCACAGCCTGTGTTGCCTTCATATAAGGCTTATTATTTTTTGCAGCTCCCGACAGATTTGATTTTCTTTTTTTTTTGTCCCCTGGTCTTGGCCCATAAACTTTGAACATCTTGTGTCATTCTATTGAGAGATGGTGTGTAGAGTACTGAAAGAATGTATCCAGGCAGTAAAGTTAGAGGTGTGTGTTCCAAAATGTAGTCATTCAATGGCATCTGTTATTGATAAAGACATAGCAGTAGTTATAATGAATTGTGTAGTTTGTGGCATGTTGAACAAATATGTTTTATACAGAGAGATGTATTTCCCAGTTAGATTTGAATAATTGGTGTAAATGTATTCACTAAATGTGTCACAAAATGATATTTAGTAATTCTGAGTGTCTTATCATCTTTGGTTTTTATTATCTATAGTTGACATACATAATGAAGCAATGACAGGTTGGAACTCAGTCAATGTTGACAAAAAAATTGTCTTTGCTCATGAACCATTCAGCAGCTTTATAATAATATTAAATATAATCAGACTGTAGGCAGAGTAAAGGAGTTTAAACTCTGTTCTCTGCATCCTGATTTTGGAGGTCTGATTCTCTCCATGTCGCCAGAGCCACAACCTCTGCTCCTCTCATCTATGTAGCCCACCAGCAGCCCCTACCTTTGGTACAACACTCAGCTCAAGGGTCTCCTTTGGTTGCACATTTATTAGCTTCAAATAAGCAAACCTGCGAGACATACGTTAGCAAATATGAGAGTAGCCCCCAGTCTCCGTCCTGTGGTAACAGAGATGAATGGGAAGAGCAGAGGGGGGCAGGAGAGAGGGGGAGAAGAGACCGATGAGCAGAAAAAAGGAGAATTAAAGAAAAAGAGTCCAAATAAAAGAGCAGCTGTGATGCTTGTGTGAGTGGTGCTGTCAGACGCTGGTGTTACCCCCCACCCCCCCACCCCCGGGGGGGCTGGGGGAGATGAAATGCTCCGAGTCGTGGCATCTGTTCACTGCTGCTGCTCCCAAACCACTGGAGATCCACAGGGATACACAAACAGCCTGGTTCACACACACACACACACACACACACACACACACACACACACACACACACACACACACACACACACACAGAGTCATTCTCATGTCTTTCTAGAAACATGTTTTGCATCCCAGTCCTCTTCCATCATCTCTTCCTTTCTGGAGCGTTTTATCAGAATCTTTTAAGATATTTCTTCACTAAGTAACAAACAAACAGGACAAAGAAAAAACATGGTGTTTCTGCTGCTACGTGATGCTGAGGTATTAGTTTTAAGAAATCAGAACGACTAAAATAGTTTAAAATTGTAAGTGTTAAGGAGAAAATAATACTTGGGAGTGGAAACAAATCAGCTAATGGAACATTTCACATATTATACAAAGCAAAAGATATCGTCTCCTTCATTTGTGCATACTGCAAATTTATGAATACATAGTATATCCATCCTTGATGTGCTTAAAGTTTAAATGGAGACCTTTGCATCTCAGGCCTTGAACTGTTAACAAACCTTCCTCAAATAGCTACAAACGCAAATCTATCCGCAGTTTCCATCTGCACCGTCCAGCACACCGTTCACCACTTAACACACTCAGATTTCCAAGGCTAAGTGACCTGCATGCTCTCCTCTTTGAATGACATAAGTATCTGGGTAGCCTTGGGCTCTGCACCCAACCTGAACACACTTATATGGCAGCGGATGGTGACATAGGCCACTTCCATTGTCATCCATCAGCCCCCACAGGTAATATCTATGAACACACTTGACTTACATCAGCCAGGATAAAAGCCTCTATTAATAAAATGAATAATACCGACCGAGGGGGGGGTGACCTCGGACCAGTCACGTGTCATCGAGACCGAGACACCGTCGGCTCTCTGGGTGAGCGTCTATCCTACCGGAGGTGCGGTCTAAAGTTTGACTGATGCTCGAGGCCGAGGCGAGATGGGCTACAGAGTCAGTCGTTTCGGTCCTGTGATCTAATCTGTTACCCATCATGCATCCTGCTTCACTAATGAAAAGGCGAGGCACCATCCGTCACAAGCAGTCATGGTAAATGGAATTTTTACTCCCCCTTACACTGAACAAAGCTCCTCGGGCAAAAAAAAAAAAAAAAACGCCTGCAAACACATCCAAAAAAAAAAAAGGCCTGCATGATGGACGATCATTGAGGAGACCCCAGAGCGATGGCAAATTAATATCAAGATGAAAATAGTCATTGAAGATGCTTCCTTCCTATAGATGCTCATCAGCGTCTGACGCGTCGCTCAGCATCAAACGCAGTTCAGCTCGCCTCAGCTTGTGGTTCCCGCTCACAAGGACGGCCCACATTGTCTTCATTACTGCTCTCCTTCAAGCGTGTGGCCTTGTATGTGAAGTGTCACGCCACACGGTTAACTCTGGTATTAGATGAAGAGGGATCCGGAAAATCATTTTGTTATAATGCAAGCCTAACGGCCACAAGAACTTAGAGTGTGTGCACACACACACACACACACACAGCGCTGGCCATGTGCAGATATTTGATGGGGGGGGCGCCATATTGAAAAGTACTGTCTGCAACATGATGAATCGTTTCCATAGCTCAGACTGGTTTTTCTGCTGCAAGGAGATATAGTTCATAGAACTTTATAGTAAGCAATGTGATCAATATACAAAAACTTCATATATGTCATATTAAAAATTTTTATATATACTGTATATATATATATATACAGTATATATACAAAGTGGTACCTCGAGTTACGAAATTAATTGGTGCTGGAAGAAATTTCATGAGTACAAAATTACGTAAATAGAGACGCATTTTCCATGCAAATGCCCTGATCCGTTCCAAGCCCACAAAAATTCTGACATAAATGTTTTATTAAGTATAAAAATGCATCAAAACATGTAACAAATACATGTTAAGATTAGATTATTACACAATAAATGAGAGTTGTGCATAATGTAAAAAACAAAGAATAGAGTAAAGAATAATAATGATGGTCATTTACCTTTTAACTGCTGCCCTCATTGTTTTTTGCCCTCTTTGGTTCATGCCCTCTTGCCCCACCATGAACAACAGAGTGAATTCCAGTCCTCCTTCTGAACTTCTCCAACCACCCACGCAACGCCTTAAACTCCTTAAACTTCCTTTTGTTTTAATAACGTGGTGATTGTAGATGCATTACGGCCATATTCTTTGGAGAGATCAACCAAACGCATCCCTTTTTCACGCTTTTCTATGATCTCTTGCTTTGTTTGTACCCACAAAAAAACTCTTTTCTTCTTCCTTTCTTTTCCTCTTTTCTCCATCACTTTCTTGGGGTCCATAGTGAATACTCTAAAAGTTAATATATTTACGTAAAACTATCAGAACACCTCATGGGTCGAGGGCCGAATGACAAGGACGCTGCATAGACACCTATCTAGCTACACACAGAGGTCCCTCTTAGCCAATGGGATGCCAGGATGCAAGGTAATAGCCAATGGCAGAGCAGCTATGAGAATGTTGCGTTCAGGAACCTGTGGGAGCTGCGAGTATCAGCACATACTGTATTTTTACCTTTCGTAACTCAAAATTTATTTCGTAACTAGAGGCAATAGTTTCCTGTTGAGGCGTTTCGTAAGTAGAAAATTTTGTATCTAGAGACATTCGGAAGTAGAAGTATCACTGTATATATATATATACTGTATATATATATACTGTAGATATATATACTGTATATATATACTGTGTGTGTGTGTGTGTGTATATATATATATATATATATATATGTCAAATTGCATATTAACACTCTACAAAGAAAGTGCCTTTTGAGATTTACTTTCCAACTAAAAGTAAGCGCTTTATGTTTTTTGATGCAAAGCGTGTGTTCAGGTTCATCTAAACTGTGTGTTACTGGTTCATAATCCTGGTAAAAAGACATTAGACAGTTTAGTTTATTAATTATTCATGGATGCGCTTTAGGCCAAACGTGTAATAAAGTGTGTTCTCTATATCCTCTAAACGTCACATTTGTCAGCACTTAATGGATTGCTAATTAACATTGAGCCCTGGTTCGCTGTCGTTGGTTAGTAGACCCTCTACATCCACAGTGTCCGAATCTTATCAGCGCCTCCTGTTGGCTACATGAGCACCAATCATTCCTGTGAGGTGCAGGAGAGCTGCTGAACAGGTGAAGACAAATCACGCACTCAAATCAGAAGGCCAAGTCATAAAATGGTTATTGTTGATAATCATTTTAATAAATGTAAATGAGTTATGAAATATATACAAAGATTTAATTGTGTTATTTCAGAAATTATTTTTTTAAAAAGTAATTTAAAATAGTTGGAGCAAATAGATAATGAACTTCTGATAAATTGGGAGTTGTTTCATAACATCATTGGAGTGTCTGTGGTTCTTCTGGAAGACAGAGGTCTTAAAATGAAAGAATTTCACTCTAACATTCTGTTATTGGTACTAAACTGAATAGACTTTTGATTTTGGGTTTCTAGTTTGATGTTGCTTCTTTCTGCTGTTGCTCATTACGCCTTTGTAATGTTAATATTAATTTGGGATATGGGGTACCATGTGACCTATGGGACCGAGAGGACCCAGTGGTATGCACATGATAAAAAGTTTAATTTATTATGCTTGCAGAATAAATTACAACCACAAGTGAAATTCAAGGATATTTACTTTTCTGTTTGAGTCCTTTTTAACCCGTGTAGAAAATGTGATTATCACAGCTTCATTCCTGGAGTTTTTTTTCCCCTTCTTAAAGAATTAAGACTTGTTCGAACCAGAAAAGCCTTAAATTGCTATGATCCTTATATTCCTTTACGCATTTACTCAGAAGTATAAATAAGTTCCAAACAGAAGTGCATTTTAAGAGAAAAGTGATTTTGGTCTTTTTATTATCAATGCCACTTTGTCATTTTCAAACATGGTGCTTCCAGCTAGCAGCTCTAGCAAAGAGCTCGGTTATTTATCTGCACTAAACTAACAGATTAACTCTTTGATACCCTGAGGTTCTTCATTCTGTGTCCCACTAGTAGCCTGCTTCTCAAAGTAAATCTAACATTTGAACCTCCTCAGAGCTCCCAGCAGGAACATATCAACTGTTTTGCTAAAAGGGCAATGAGAAGATGAAACCTCTACCTCTCTGTTAACAGACTGTCATGATGAAAGCTGTATTGATATTGTAGAAAATACCAAAATAAGGGGAATATCTTGTTTTCATGACCCACCTCACACTCTGTGTGCTCTCTCCTCAGGGTTTTTTCCGCCGAAGCATCCAGAAAAACATGGTGTACACGTGTCACCGGGACAAGAACTGCATCATCAACAAAGTGACGAGGAACCGCTGCCAGTACTGCCGCCTGCAGAAGTGCTTTGGAGTGGGAATGTCCAAAGAGTGTGAGTACGCTCTTCAGTATGCATGCTCTGATTTTGTGTATTATCGGGGATAAAAGTAGAATTTTGGCCACAGATTACATCAATTAAAATATAATTTAAGTCAAATTTATTTCAATAAGTAATCGTGCTAACACCTAAAACAAGCTGCTTTTTGGAGTTAGTACAATTGCTTATTAAAATAAATTTGACTTTAAATTAGAAGAATTGATGTATTGGTCCCCACAATAAGCTGGTGTTGACAGGACAACAAAACAAAAGTTAAAATACCTTAAATTCAGACGGCTGAAGTGGACTAACTTCTAAAATCTTCATAAAACAGCTACAAGTCAGGAAAAACACGTCTAATCTCTGAATTTGCGATTCCATTTAACCACTGTAGAAATAAAGAAAATGGAATTCACAACATAACCCAAAAGTAAAATCCAGAAAAAATATCATATCCATCAATTTATTCTAACATTCCTTTACGCAACCCAAACTAAATTTGCGGATGAAGCGTGTTAGGAAAATGGATGAATGAATGAATTTGGAACATGTTTTGCCAAGTCTCCAGAAACCCTAAGGTCACAGAATGAGATTGATTGAAAAGACAGTTATTGCACTTATTTACACCCTTTTTATGCTATAAAAAAAAAAAGTATGTAAGATAAGAGTGTTATTGCCGTCTCATCTGCGATGGGTGTACAATCTTGGTCCTTTTCTTTTAGGGTAAATGATTCATTTACTTCATGATAATTCACCGGATCTCTTTGAGTACACAAATGTTTCTACTCCAGTGGAATAAAATAATTCATGTCATATTTTGAATTTCCTATGAATCTTAGTCATTTCTAGCACTCACATAGTGTTGAAAAGAGGTTTATAATCTGTAGTCTGTATTTTTCCAGCAGTGACCGGTCAAAATCACTTTATGGTTTTCAATTATACTGCAAATTTTGAATGACAAGTGTGTCCAGAAATAGATTGTGAGGAGATAATTGGATATTAAATGCTAATTAGGTGCAAATGTAAATTATAATATTCTAATTTACTTCCAGTACATTACACACTCTATTTCATTCGGATATTGAGTCACACGTTGCTACTTTAATTGTAATAGAATGTGTGTTTGACCTCTGGTAGCAGTGTGTAACATGTGTTTCCATGAATGGATGCCTGTTTGTATGCACACACACAATGCATACAAATACAGCTCCTATATTGGCCCATATAAACATAGTGATCCAGGAGTTGGCTTACACGATCATCACTTGTGTGTGTGTGTGTGTGTGTGTGTGTGTGTGTGTGCGTGTGTGCGTGTGTGTGTGTGTGATATTCCTACTTGAATGGTAAGGAGCCTCCACACTTTTTTTTGGTCCTGCACTAAGACGATTACGTTGTTCATTGACACATTCAAACAACTGCAGCCTAGGAACCTTAATGATCCCATTAATTCCCAGTGCTGGCAATAGAACTAGTGGTAGAACAATTGTTATAGGTGATCTGACCATTACTCCATCTGCTGCATGCTGCCTGTAGTGGTCAGGACCATCTGATTGTGAAACTCAGTGACTGTGGTATCAGTGACCTCAGATTCCCTCTGCTCCATTGTCATCCAGAGGAATTATTAGCATTTCACAGGTTGTTGGCATCCTTTGATTGCATCAGCATTTATAGCTCAAGTCCAAATTCATGCCCCAAGGGGGGACCATTCCTTTCTCTTCTGCTGTTTCACACCTCAGCAGAGGAGTCATGGAAATGATTATGTTGTAATATCCTTTGGCTAAACCTCCCACAGGGCAAATTGATGAGAAAAGGCAAATTTCACCTATTTTTTACATGTTCCTGGATGAGAGGGATGTGTTTCTCAGACTTCTGCTCTGAACATCATGTTGAGAGTGTCCGTGCCAACTGGACATTGTTTTACCAACAAGTACTGTAGTATACCACAGACCAACTATAATGGAAAAGAACTGGGAAACTGTTTTAGAGAGAGTGGAAGGAAGGCTAAAAAACTAGAAATGGATTTTGTCAAACCTGTCTATTAGAGGTCGAGTTTTAAATTTAGATTTAGAGTTATGTCCAATCCTCAATCTGCCCAAATACTGAGATTACAGATTACTGGTGTGAAATGTTTTCAGCCTGGTATTTCAATGTCAGAGTCATAGAGTTTCTCTTTACATTTTATTTATTTATTAATTTTAATTTTAATTTTAATTTTAATTTTAATTTTAATTTTAATTTTAATTTTCGTTTTCTTTTATTTATTTAGTTTATTTTTTTCGGACATGTTAATATGACAGACTTAAATTATTTATATTATATATCATTATAATACATTATTTGCTCAAATGTGATCTCTAAATATGAGTCTATGATTAGTTTTTTTTAAGTCCAACCTGTGTTGAAAACCGTATGATATAGAAATGAGATCATCATGAGACAGTTTTATCACCTCTAAACTGCATATTTGTATATTATGCAGTATATTCTGTATTATATTTCTATATTATCCCCCTTCACCTCCCAGGTCAGATTTTTACGAGGCAAGTTTCCCATCTGATCACGCCTCTCTCCTCGTCCCATCGGGACCGTTATCTTCAACTCAAAGCTCCGACAGAGGTGAAAAAAATGATCATTGTTGCTTGACACCCACCTGGTGAGTGTTAGGGCGCTGCCATGTTAAGTGTTGTGGCAAACAGCCCAGCCTCCAGATAGATAGTGTTTATTTACCAGTGCGTCTGTTTGCTCAGAGAGACACTGCAGAGCCTGGCGGTCCACAGATGGCCGGCCGGCCGCTTCGCTGTCGCCCATGTCTGTTGTCGCAGAGCTACAGAACAGAGCAGCGCAGAAACGATGAAAAAAACAATCAAGTCAAGCACCAAGACACAGGGTGGGGCACTGTTCAGTGACTCATTGACTACTTGAAGTATTATGTATTTGAAGTGTTGTGGAAGTGGATATGAGTGATGATGAGAATCGTTGTGAACTTCCTTAAATGACCCTTCACCCCCTGGTCTCTTGGGGAGACCTTCAGAAACACTCCCTCCTCCTTAGAGGTGTGACACGTCTTAGGTTTTATTTGGGGATTGAAATCGAATGATTTGTGAGGTGATTCTTATCGTTTAAAGACGATAGAGATAGACCGTGTCGCCTATGTAGTTGAACAGCTTATATTTTTCTGTTGCTGTGCGTTTGAATTTAGATGTAACTCATACTTTGAGAACATTTAACCTTCATATTAAGCATCTCCTGCATTTGCTAAAGCGTTGGTTAATTACATTTTGGGTGTAATATATAATCATAATTATAAAAGATAATTATAAAGCTGCATTTATGTGCATTGGAAAATCTGACATTGGACAACTTCTGTCAGTCTAAGTAAAAATGCCGACACTTGTCCTGTAAAATGGATTTGTCTCCAGAAATAAAACGCAACCCATTTTAGCACCTTTCAAACCCATGGATCTAATACGAAACATAAACTGCATGGATCTTTTTTTTAAATTATCTGACGAAGACCTGAAACACCCTGATTTCCAGTGGAACAATTGTGAACGCAGACAGATCCTGAGACAAACTCACCACTGCAGAGTCTGTTCATGTGGAAGTCAGAAGTGATCACAGGCTGTACATTATGCTGCATGGATTCCCTCCTTCTGTGGGTATTAAAAAGTAATATCTTTTCACGGCCTCTTGTCTGATGCATCATTAGGATGGATCTGCTCATCCTAGCAGTAATTTGCAGTGCGGTGGTAATTGATTGCCCCGGGTGGATGGGGATGCATTCACCACTTGACTGTATTCTTAAATCATATCAAGTGTCTTCCAGCTGTGTGGACCACAACCCAGTTTGTCACCACACTCTGACAAATGAGACACCCACACATGTCCCACACTTAGCACAACGTGGATCGCCCCCCCCACCACCACCACCACCACCACCACCAATACCATTACACTGCACCATCCTACTGTAATGGGGAAAAGTGTTTAAAAGTGATTTTACTGAGTTGTGTGTCGACAGACTTTCATGGCCTGACTTTTTTTCTGCTGTATTATTTATTTTATTTTAGTATATTATTATATTTTAGAATTATATTTTATTATTGTGTACTTTATTACTTTTAAGTGGGAAGTTTCAGAGCAAGATGTGTGTATGCATACTTATATATTACATTTGTTATATTATATTTATTTTGTTATATTATATTATATTATATTATATTATATTATATTATATTATATTATATTATATTATATTATATTATATTATATTATATTATATTATATTATATTATCCTCTCCGCGGAACCATCACTTTATCGTTGTTGAGAGATTTGTGTGCACTAAGGATCCTGAGAGCTATGCTGTCGGGGGTCTTGTACTCCTGGTGGGGTCACCCAAAAAGGTCTTAGGTGAATGGCCAGAGAAAGAATGTTTCAGAAGACCCCATGACAATCAGTCAGCAGAATAGAATGAAGCCATCAGTAACACTTTTGTCACCTGACAGATTAGACGAATGTATTGAAACTACCCAGTGTTGGAGGAGGTGGGGATGTTTCCCCGTTGATACTACTGTGTGATCGCAGCCATGAATTCCAACCAACCAGGGTTTTTCCTGAAGTGAGATAAAGATAATGGTGAAATGTGTCACGGTGTTGAACTGGAAACCTTCTACTGCTCAGAGAAACGAGATGCAACAAAAACTAAACAATAAATAGATTTTGTGAAGTTATCTATTGTGATATCAAGTGAAAAACAACTTTTTCTCTGAAATTGAGTTAGAAATGCAGGCTGGATAGCAGTACAGCACAATAATATTAATACTGCTACTTCTACTACTACTACTACTAATACTACTACTAATAATAATAATACATTTTGTTTATTGAACCCTTTCCAAAGTTCTCTACAACTTTTGAGAAATGCAGTAGATCCAATGACATGTCATATTTTGGTATTTGGTATGCTCAAGAAAAATACCTTAAAGTGTCTCAAATGTGTACCCAGATCTTACACTGCAGATCTCCCACAATGCTGACAGACCCTCCTTCAGTATGAAACTACAAACTACCAACCCTCTGCTTATACCTTTCAGCGTGTCTTAAATGGAAACACAGACATGCTCGTAGTAAAATCCTATTGTTTCTTAAGTCGTACTTTGCTTTTTTTCTTTGCTGATTGAATCATACATGTGCAGCGTTTTTGGTGCTAATCCAAATCTTTTGTTCTTCAGCTGTTCGAAATGATCGTAACAAGAAGAAGAAGGAGAGCCCAAAGCCAGAACTGGCAGAGAGCTACGAGCTCACAACAGAGCTGGAGACCATCATTGAAAAGATTCGCAAGGCACATCAAGAAACCTTCCCCTCCCTCTGCCAGCTTGGCAAATACACCACGGTGAGCGCTGTGAAAAAATACGCTTTCTACAAGTCTGTACAGTAAACAGACCATAAAAATCAGTTTCGACTGTGCTCAATAGAACTGTACACTAGTTTGATCTGGTCTTGCAAACTGGCTGTTAGTGCAGAGCTCACAATGATAATCAATCTCTGTTACTGTACTCTAAATCCTCTGTAAGGCAGCTTGAGAGCTCTGTACACGACCCACTGGTGGGGCAAAGCTTCACCAACAATATTACTCTCAGTGGATATTGATTGGTCTTTAACTATGATGGAAATCCAATAAAAGTCATGAATCATAATAGCATGGTAGAGTTAACACATCATGACTTCTGGCTGAGATGGATGTGAGAGAGACGCAGTGTTTGTTTACCCCAGTTTTTATGTATGGCTGCAGCAAGAGGAGAAAGTAAAGAAAGATTCCAGCTGCTAACCTCAAACCCTCATCAGGGAAATCCTTGTCAGGCAATCTGGTCATCAGTCTGGATGAGGCAAACGTCAGCTTCCAGTTCTGGACATGTCTGAAAGGGGAATAAATGGGACAAATCTGAAGTGCCTCATGATTAGCTGAAGTAAATCAAAAACACGTATGAAGGTGGTGTTCAGGTTCACATGCTGGAGTGCAACAGTACCAAACAAGAACCAAGGCAGTCACAGACTGCAACATCCCACGACAACCCTGAATTAAAAATTTTACCCTGACCTACTGGCATAGGTCATAGATCCAAGCTAGTGCTGTGACCTACTGGCATACATCAAAGCACTAGCTTTGATCTACGGTCTCACTTACACTGGCCTTCTCCCTCGTCTTTCAAAATTTGACCCTGACTTACTTGCATAGGTCATAGATCAAAGCTAGTGCTCTGACCTACTGGCATAGGTCATAGATCAAAGCTAGTGCTCTGACCTACTGGCATACATCAAAGCACTAGCTTTGATCTACGGTCTCACTTACACTGGCCTTCTTCTTCGTCTTTCAAAATTTTACCCTGACTTACTTGTATAGGTCAGATCAAAGCTACCGTAGATCAAAGCTAGTGCTTTGATACTGTAGATCAAAGTACTAGCTTTGATCTATGGTCTCACTGATACTGATCTTCTCCCTTGTCTTTCTATCTCATCCGTTTCCTGAGTGTACAAAAGTTGAAATTTGATTTTGACCTAGTTTTCTCAAGGTCAAGGTCATCATCTCATTGTCATCCCCTGTGCTGCCTGAGTAATGTGCTTTTTGTTTCATCTCACTATCTGCAACGGTTGTGAAGATATTTGGTGGACAAATGAACGGACGGACGGACAAACATACAAACACTGACAATCACAACACATCACCGCTTTGAAGCGGGACGTAACTAGTTATCCAGAACGGCTGGTACAGTTATGAGGGCTTTATTCCCCTCGCTCATGATCACGTTTGAGAGTTCTGCGTTGCACATGAGCCCCATTAAATGCACCAAACTTCACAACCCATGAAAGGCCAGATAGCAAAGACCTGCTATTCCATTCGAGACCTTGAAGGGACGTTCTGTCAGTTTCAGCCCCCTTTGCTTGTCCAGCCTCAAAGCAGCTGACCCTATGAAAGACAGATACCTCAACTGAGTGACAGCGAGCTCCTCTTACCCCTGAGGGACGGTTCTGCACTTGTCATGACTCGGTGCAAAAAGCTGTAGGTCACATAAATGTCTCAAAATCCTCCAGAGCGAGTACGTTATGCTGCAAGTCCTTGAGTTTTCTGACAGATGAATGGATGAAGCTGGAGGATGGTTGATAGCTGGATAACAAAGCAGAGAATCCTGCACCTTGATTGGCATGCAGCCATGGCAGCGTTGTGCAGGCAGCTTTTTAAAGTGTTTTTTTTAAGCAAACTTACATATAGATTAGAGACAGCGGGGGGGGGGGGCTGTGACTGACACCGCCGCTTCACAAACAGTCTTACGTGGGAAGACGATCGAGATCGGGAGTGTGTGTTTGGAAGTCTCGTAATACCTGTCAATCATGTTTTATTGTCGTACGACAAACAAACATGATAGCAGCTGTAACGTGCAGTAATGTCATTTTGGGGGGGGGGGTTTATGGTGAATGTGTTGATGTTGAGAGATGCTAAAACGGAACAAATTTAGTTTTCCACTTTGTGTAGTTGTGTGCTGCTGCTGCCGGTGGTTCAGTGTGCAGAAAGCTTCCATCTCCATAACTCTCCCTTTCATTCGGAAGCCAAAGCTTCTAATCTTTCTAACACCTCTGTACTCCACCCTCATCCCATTCCCACTCCCATGATACACTCACTGTTTAGTGCTGAAATAAACCATCTGCATTGAGGTAAAATCCACAGAGTGGGACGGAACAGAAAAAACTCCCCGACTGCGATTCAAAGCCAGTGTTGCTGTTGTTTGTTGGAGTGGCAGTCGGGCCTCGGTAAAAGCCTTAATCTGGATTAGTGTTAATTATACTTGCTCGCAGACTGTGAGAAGTTCCTCATTATTACCAGCGATTGAATCCTGATGTGCCTTTTGAGCACTCCTCGTCAGAAACAGGAAAGAGGCTTCCGCTTTCCTCCAGATTAGGTTAAAGCTCCAATTATGTGGTGAAAATATTCAAATCCTAGTCTGCAGTGATTTAGGAGTTCATTGCTGGGTTAGCAGAGATAGCTGTATGAGCGAGAGGGGGGGGGGGCTGAGATAGACAATGAATAACGCTTCATTGACAGTGATGGTGATGAAAAACGAGACGGGCGGTTTTCAAAGACAAAATAAAACATTAGCGCTTGGCGGCGTCCGCTGGCTGCAGGCGAAGGCTGCTTCCGCTGAACGGTATACAAGTCAGTCTGGAGATATTAGACACGTTATATTTTGTCCTATTCATCACAGGTTCCGGCTTCTTTTACAGCTTTTCTCTGTCTGCATGTGTTCACACGAGCTATTTCTAGGGTGTTAGCTCTATTCTAATGTTGCAACTTGGATAAATGTCCTTAAATTAAATCAGGATTCCCCCCACCAACTTCCTTGTTAGGATCTATTGAATTACGAGACTGGTGTAAATGATTGATATTACAAGAGAGCGATTTAAAAAAAATAAGTCAAACCGCAAATTATCTCACCGTACTCCCTCCTCGGCTCCCGCTATTTCCTTCCTCCCACCCAGAGGGAAGAGAATGATAGGTTGCTTTAATATCAGCCCACCTCCACCCGCCGACATGTGTGTGTGTTGTGTAAACAACACGTTCTCTCTTTCCGTCCCACACACTCTCTTCAACCTCTCCTTCCCATCAAAAACGGACGTCAATCAGTGGAATGTGTGTCCGTAGTGCCGTTGTGTGGACTCCAGCTCGTTGCCTGTGATTTAAGCACGGCTTTAATGCGCCTCTCACTTAACCCCAGATCATATTTAGTGATCTCTCTCTCTGCTGTTCTTTATTTCTCTCTCTCTCAGGTGGCCACACAATACATTGTTTGCTCATGACAGTTCCAGCAGTCATGGCGCTAACTGCCTCATAGTGACGACTGCAGAGGGATTGGTGTGCTGTGGAGCACAGGGACAATCCAGCTCTGTCCACGGTCACTTCAGTGGGTTGCTGGAGCCCTCTCGCAGCTCCTAGAGATGGGTTTGATTTTGATGCTTTCCAACTTATTGAGTAAATTCTGATTATTATTTTGTCATTAGTAGTTTTTCCTGCCATTTTTAGCCAATAAATTAATGGGATAGCCAAGAGGTGACAGGAAAGGAATGCAGAATAAAGGACTGTCAAGACGCAAGGGGCTCTGGGTTGAATTGAACCTGTGCCAGCAGACAGAAGACTGACTTATTAACCTCAACATTTGGGGTGCATACTCTACCAGCTAAGCCAAACATGCCCCATATATTACATATATAGTAAAGGGTGTCATATTAGTTGGTCAGAGACTCTCTCAGTCTCAGTCTTCCGCATCTTTAGTGGTGTTGGACTGGGAAACCTGGCTAACTTTGAGGTACGTTTGGGCAAATTTTTGTTTTTTTTCCAGTCTGAAACTGGTGAAAACCAGCAGGATATGGCTAGTAAGCAGTAGTCATGTGACTTCTGTTGTTTTGTTTCAGAAGAGTTGAAAGTTGTTCAAACTGCTGCTATATAACTTGACTGGTGTCCATCAGAAGCTGATGCAGTAGTATTAAGTAAATGGGTGCTGTATCTGTAGCCTGTGTGTTATTTGTTAGCTGGACAGAGTTTGTAGAGAGTATAACTTTAAATTTTTTTCATATATATTATTCTGAATTGTGCATACATATCAACTATATACTGACATGGTGCCTTTTTTTGTTGAGACAGTCTTCATTTTGTGATGATGGGTGTGAGCGCCACAAGGCAGAAGGCATCCAGGCTGGGTGCAGTGGGATATTTTGGAACAGATACGCTGGTTGTTGTTTTGAGACATGTGATAACAACATGTGTGACGACCTCAGCTAGCTGCACTGCACACGACCTGAACACCTACCCAGGGATCCCATCAGATCCTTCAGTGTTCCCATTGTCGACTCCACTCAAAGTCTGATGGGTAATGTCAGTGGTTGGTCATGACTTAATGGCAGTGCATAACAGTGTAGCTACTGATGTTAAAACAAGCATAAAAGTGATTAAGACCATGGAAAAGGAATGAGTTGGAGATGACTAGATCGCATAAAGGGATTTTCTTGATCCGGGTTCGAGTGGAGCTTTGGTCGGAATGATGTTCAGTAGGCTGTTAAAGCTCCTCTTTAGTCACAACTGGTTATGCAAGACCAAGAGAATAGGAGTCAGATACAGACAGAGGAGATAAGGATCAATCAATCAATCAATCAATCAATCAATCAATCAATCAATCAATCAACTTTTATTTTTATAGCGTTTAATCACATCTGAAGACATTTCAAAGCGCTTTACAGATAGAAAGCCAGCAATGCCCTCCAGAGCAAGCATAAGTGACGGTGGCAGGGAAAAACTCCCTCATTGAGGAAGAAACTCTGGGCAGGACCCAGGCTCTGGAGGGCGGTCATCTGCCTTGACCTGTTGGTTGGGAAAGAGAAATACACTGGGGACAGAGATAGGTCAAGTAAAAGAGACGGAGGGAGAGAGAGAGTGGCAGATAGGCCAGTTTGAGTTTAATGTCCACAGTGCGCTGTCGCTGAATTGGGGGCGGGATTTCCAGGCATTTGGATATCCTGTCTTCCATCCGCGTTCTCCACCTGTGGAACAGAGGCACAAAGACGGCGGCAGTATCGTGCAGACAGAGAGTGTAATTTGACAGTAATAATAAATTCTAAAAGCATAGAAAGATAAAGAAAGAAGTGACAGAAGCTCCAGATTATCTCCCTTTAACGGGAGAGACGTAGAAAAATACCCTCAGCAGCCTAGGCCTATAGCAGCATATCTAGTGGGGTTTTTGTTATTTCAATTGTAAGCTCTATCAAAGAGGAGGGTTTTTAGTCTACTCTTAAATAAGCTGAGAGTGTCTGCCCCTCGGACCGAGGCTGGGAGATCGTTCCAGAGTAAAGAGGTCAGATAGCTGAAGCTTCTGCCTCCTGTTCTACTCTTAAAAACCCGACGGGTCACTAGAAATCCTGCATCCTCTGATCGAAGGGCTCTGGGTGGGTGATACACTTCAATAAGATCTTCAATGTAAGACGGAGCCTTACAGTGGAGAGCTTTATATGTGATCATGAGGACTTTGAATTGTATTCTATAATTAATCTGGAGCCAATGAAGTGACGCTAGGACAGGACAGATGTGTTCTCTCCTCCCAGTTCAGTCAGTCAGCGGGCAGCTGCATTCTGAACTAACTGTAGAGTCCTAATAGAGGAGCTAGAACAGCCCATAATAAGGAATTGCAGTAATCCAATCTAGAAGTAACAAAGGCATGAATGATTTTTTCTGCATCTTCAAAGGATTAGAAATTTCTAACTTTAACAATATTTCTCCAGTGAAAGAAGGCTGTCCGGGATACAGACTTGATATGAGAATCAAAGGACAGATCTTGATCAAAAATCACTCCCAAGTTCCAGACTTCATTGGTGGAGGACAGAGCAATGCTACCTAAGCAATGTTAGAGAAATCATCTCTAAGATGCTTCGGCCCAATAATAATGACTTCAGTGTTGTTACTGTTCAACATTAAGAAATTGTGGAGAAGGATTTAATATCCCTGAGGCAGGTTTACAATTTAATTAGCTGATCAGATTTATTTGTTTTCATTGATAAATATATTTGAGTATCATCAGCATAACAATGAAAAATAATGTTATGTTTCCTTATAATATTGCCCAATGGTAACATATACAGATTAAACAGAATAGGCCCCAGAACGGATCCTTGAGGTACTCCACAGGTGAGAGTCCCTCGAGCTGAAGATTTATTTTTGACATAGACAAACTGACATCGGTCGGATAGATATGACCTAAACCAGTCTAGAGCTGAGTTTTTATCCCAACCTCCTCTTCCAATCTCCTTAAAAGAATATTATGGTCAACAGTATCGAATGCTGCACTCAGGTCTGACAAGACTAGAACAGACAGAAGACCTTTATCTGACGCTGTTAAAAGGTCATCTGTGACTTTTAGCAGTGCAGTCTCCGTACTGTAGTTTGTCCTAAAACCTGACTGAAAATCCTCTAACAGATTGTTCTCTAACAGGTAGTCATTTAGCTGTTTGGCTACTACGTTCTCTAGGATCTTAGATAGGAATGGCAGGTTAGAGATCAACCTGTAATTTGAGAGGATGCCAGCATCTAGGTTTGGTTTCTTAAGGAGGGGCTTGATCACAGCTACTTTGAAAGATTTCGGTACATAACCTATTTTTAAGGATTGATTAATTATGGATAGTACAGGTTTATTTATTAATGGTAAAACCTCTTTGAGGAGCGTACTTTGAATTTTGTCTGGTAGACAGGTGGGGGGTTTAATAGAGGAAATTAGGGAATTTAAATCGGAGAGTTCCATTTGCTGAAAACACTCCAGGGTATCGCCAGAATTAGTCGATTCCTCTGCTAACTTGTTTGGCAATACATGATGGATCTCATCTGTAAGATTTGTAATTTTGCTTTGGAAAAATCTAAGAAAGTCATCACATTCCAGATTTAAAGGACTGGTAGGCTCCATACTGTTGTGTTTCTTAGTCAGCCTGGCTACAGTGGTGAAAAGACACCGAGGGTGGTTTTTATTTTCCTCTATTAAAGTAGAGTAGGAAGTATTTCTACTTCTACCGAGAGCCTTCTTATATGAGGTGAAGCTGTCTTTCCAGGTTGAATAGGCTAGGTCAGTTTTTGTCAATCGCCAGATTCCCTCCAGCCTGGGGGGGGGGGGCACTGTTTAAGGTCGAGGACTGACGAGTTAAACCACGGCGCTGACCTTTCCTGTTTTTAATTTTTCTTTTCAACGGGGCTATGTCATCTAGACTTGTCTTTAGGATGTTAGCCATACTGTATGTGAGAAATTCAATATTCTGGCTCGTACGAGAATAGGGGTCAGGGGAGCATACTGACTCTAAGGCTGAGGGGATTTTTTCTTTAAATCTAGTTATTACTGAATCAGTGACTGATCTGATCAAGATGGTTTTATTCTAGGGGTTATTGTTAATTAGGGCAAAGTCAAAAGAAGTCGTTTTGTGGGAAAATAGTCAAGTGCCCTATATCTACACCGTGGGTAAGAATAAGATGGAGGGTGTGATGGTGTTTATGGGTAGGACCATCCACCAACTGTGAGAAGCCTAGAGAATCTAGCATAGACGTGAACCCAGTGCAGAAACTATCGTTCACACTGTCGACATGAACATTGAAATCCCCTATTACTATAACCTTATCTTTGGTAGCGGCCAAATTAGATAGAAATTCAGAAAATTCTATCCAAAAAAAAGACGAATATGGTCCAGGAGGACGATATTCAATTACAAATTCAATAGAATCAGTTAGTTTATTTGAGGACTGCAGCACATTCATGCTAAGGCTCTCAAAACTACTGTAGCTAGACTCAGGTTTTGGGTTAATTGCTAATTTAGAGTTGTGAACGGCTCCACGCCACCTCCTCGTCCACTATCACGCGCTATGTGACTGTTGATGTGGCTGGGAGGAGAAGCTTCGTTAAGGCTAACGTATTCATCTAAAAATATCAATACTGTGATCAATTATTAGATCATTGACTAAAAGAGCCTTCGATGATAATGATCTAATATTCAAAAGACCAGATTTAATTCTCCTGTCCGGAATTTGTCTGGGCACACATTTAATGTGGATTAAGTTATTGTGGTTAATTGAAGCAGTATTTCTAGATTTTAGCAGTCTAACACTTCTATCTAAGGAGTATTTCAGTGTTTTATTCAGCAGACAAATTGTTTGGCAGGTAAAATATCATGTGGTTTGGTACAAGTCCAGATACTAGATGATCAAAGATAACGGCTCAGATGAGGAGTATTATTCAGTACGTCCATCATCACCGCTGTCTGTCAACAGACTCCCTTTAGTAATACATGATCTGAATGGTGTTTGGGGCCAGAAACTTCAAAGGTGTATTGTGGGACTTCAGGGGCATTTATGAATAGTTAGTAAGAGATAGTGGACCTTTAAACCTGCTGCGAGCTGAATGTCCCTCTGAACGTCTGTCTCTGATACCTGAAACAATCCTTTCATACCAGCTTCTTACAGAAGCAACATGTTTTTAATAAGCAATGAAAGTTGGAGGAATTTATTTGCTATACTACCCACATTGTGTTATTTGTCTGCCTTCTATCCCAAATATATCTGAAAAAGTTTCCAATGCTTTCTTAATTAACATCTGTGCAGCGATGGATTTTGTGCCAATAGGTGATTAAATTTGATGACATATGTGGGTGTGGGTGTGATTTTTCAGCTGTCTTCAATTATACAAGATAATAATAATATTATAAATAATATTGTATATTTTTATTACTCTTTGGCAATATCATGAAAAACAATAAATAACTAAACAAAATAAAAATATCCAGACATGGATAACTCATGATGTTCCAGTATTATGCAGCATCGGATCCAGATCTAGAATGTAATCCCAGACAGCATTATTAGTTTGACTATTAAAATCTATGAGTCAGGGAATGAATGCCTGCAGCTCTAATCACTGTCATCACCAAAAAAAAAAAAAAAAATTAGGACCAAAGCTTCAGAATTGTGTTTTTTTTAAATTGATTTTATTGTTAAAATAAATTTTAAATGCAAACAAAATAATGTGTTGTTCTTTGATCATCTTGAGGTGATGGTAAAGTCCCAAATATTAACACGAAAAGAGATGTTCAAGTTTTAAAGGGCAAATCTTGTCTTGGCTTTTACTGTATCCAGCATGTCTGTGTGTGTGTGTGTGTGTGTGTGTGTGTGTGTGTGTGTGTGTGTGTGTGTGTGTGTGTGTGTGTGTGTGTGTGTGTGTGTGTGTGTGTGTGTGTGTGTGTGTGTGTGTCACCTCCTTCACTGTGAGGTTGTCCTTGCTACATGCGGAGAGTCATCCATGAAGAACAGATGGGCTATTACATGTAAACTATCGGAAAACAAACAAATGATCATCAGTCGCTCCGTCTCCACCATCAGCCTGCACACTACCGCGCTCCCCTCGCTTCACCCAAACAATTCTCCAACTGCTCCTCATTCTCTTTGAATCTGTCCATCATAATATCTCCTGCTCTGATAGCCTTCTCTTTCTTCCGTGTTTCCTTTCTCTCCTGACTGTTTCGTGTGTTTTAAAACTTTGTTTAGTGTTCGCTTAAAGAGGCTCCGTCGAAATAAGCTCCAATTAGTGTATCAATCGTATATCAAAACTGAGTGCAATATTTGAAAAAAAATTAGTATTTTATATTTCAGTATTGTGATTATAAAGAATTTGGTTTGATCCTCAGTCAAAAGAATCTAACAAACAAAACAAAAGCACACTTCTGAATCCCCAAAGAACCTCACAACCTCAGCAGCAGACAAGAAAATAAAATGAAATAAAATAAAGTAAAAGAAAATTAAGTAAAAGAAGAAAAAAAGAAAAGAAAAAAAACTGAGAAATCCTCCAAAGAAGCCCATTGATAGTCAAGTTGACTTCACAGTAAACAAAAGACAATAGATGCACTTCAGGTAATTTACAAAGGCAAAAGAGAAAAGGCACGCAATGTGCGTCTAGATAATTTAATAGAAATTAATTATGTGATTTTTGTGATTAAGACAATTTGTGGGAAAAATAGTCACAATTTGACGGATGCTTTCCTGGTTTACGCAAATGAGAAATGTTCACAAGTTAACAAATCTGTGGTCCATGAGCTAGAAATTCAACCCAACCAGAGGAATAGGGAGCCATACATTTGAATTAACCTCAGACAGAAAAACAAAGATTCCCCTCGTTGAGTTTTCATCAAAAGCTATTAGTGACACACCAATCTCACCTTCGTTATTATCTCACCTCTCATGACCAAAACACCCAGATTTGAAGCTTCTCTTTCCTCCCCTCTCCTACAAGGCCTGTCTGCTCTCAGATACTTCTCCCCCTTTCATCTGTCATCTTCTCCCTTTCTTTCCTCTCCCTGGTGTCTTATAGCACTTACACTTTTTCCTCTTCCTGCACATTTCTATCTTCCGCTATGTTTTCATTGTTCCCTGGCTTCAACCGATCCCCACACCCCTTCAGTGTTAGTGTAGCTACTGGACTGTATTGCTGTTTTAATGGCACCTTTGGCTTCAAACTACTCAGCGCTACCTGTCACAGGTCTGTTTTTGCACCCCATCATTGTCGAAGCATCCCACTGACACTGTTTCGCTCATTAACGCAGGGACTGGATGCCCTGCTCGGCTCAGCGTATTCACAACAAGTGTCCTGCCAGTGTTTGTGAGAGCTCAGGACTTATGGAGCCTATTTACTGTATGTAAGTTTGGCACATATAGAGAAGAATGAAGAGGATGCGCTGAGGAGATCATTAGCAGCAGTCTGTGCAATGACAAATATAGCTGCAGTCTAGCCTAGCAGCTTATTCTCTGTTGGCGTATTTTTGTGTTGCAGAACTCGAGTGCAGACCACCGTGTGAGGCTGGACCTAGGCCTGTGGGACAAGTTCAGTGAGCTGGCCACTAAGTGCATTATCAAGATCGTGGAATTTGCCAAACGAGTGCCTGGCTTCACAGGGCTGACCATCGCGGATCAGATCACGCTCCTGAAAGCTGCTTGCCTGGACATTCTGGTAGGTGTAATGGGATCAGGTCTACAGGAATCTCCCAGTAGTGATAATATTAGTGTGAAGCATCTCGGTCTCAAACTACAACCAAGGCAGTCACAGACAGCAACACTCCTGAATTCAAAATTTTACCCTGACCTACTTTTATAGGTCAAAGATCAAAGCTACTGCTCTGACCTACTTTCACTAGCTTTGATCTACGGTCATATTCACACTGGCATTTTCCCTCGTCTTTCTTATCCAGTTCCTGAGAGTACAAAAGTTGAAATTTGACCTTGACCTAGCTTTTTCAAGGTCAAGGTCATCATGTCATTTGCATCCCCTTTGCTGCCCGAGTAATGTGCTTTTTGTTTCATCTTTCTATCTGCAACGGTTGCGAAGATATTTAGTGGACTACCCAACGGATGAACGGACGATCACACACAACTACAATACATCACTGCTTTGAAGCGGGATGTAAAACTTTGATAAAAGGTTGAATTAAGTTACTAGTGTCATGGAAGATTATCTGTTAACTCCACTCTGAATTAAAGTGAAGATATTAGTATTTCAATAGGAGGCAAAGAAGCATTGCAAGGAGTTAGCATTGAATATCTCAAAAAGATGAATTAGCAGGTAGCTTCTTATAGAGGTTCCATCCCAAAGTACATAGTGTTATTTGGTAAGTTGCACATTTGACCAAGCATATCAACCACTGATCATACATTTGACTCATTACATATGCATCGTAGATATTCTTTAGGAAACTAATATTTTTTATGGCAATGAAACATGTAATGGTATGTGGCTTCTACAGAAATTTGTGGTGTTCTTTTCATCAAAAAACAAAAAAAGATTAATGATGATATATGTGACCTTTTCTTCAGACTAGCCTAACTCTTAATACCAGCAGCTGTAAAGTTTCATTCAAAAGTACATGTTGGATATCTTGTGACATCTTCCGTCTATTTGTTGAACATAAAACTGGTTAGCATGGTTTTTGTAATTCGTCTTAAAAAATAATTTATTCTGATATCCATTATCTGTATGAAAGAGTCAATTTGAGAAGTTATATTTTTGAGGGAATTTATAATGGACCTGCTTTGCATACTGCCATCCTAACTGTTTCCTCCATGCTGACATAAGCTAATATACTGTATAATATATTAAAATACTGTATATACTATATAGTATGGGCAGCATGGAGGCAAAGTGGGTAGTGCTGTCACCTCACAGCAAGAAGGTTCTGGGTTTGATTCCTTTCTGTGTGGATTTTGTATGTTCTCATTATATCTGCATCGGTTCTCTTTCGTTCTCCGGCTTCTTCCCACCTCCAAAAACACGCAGCTTAGGTGAACTGGTCACACCAAACTTTCCATATGTGTGAGTGTGAGTCTGTGCGTGTGTGTTTGTTTGTCTTTCCTGTGGCCCTGCGATGACTTGGTGTCTTATCCAGGGTGTATCCTACCTTTTGCTTGTAGCCAGATGGTATAGGCTCTAACTCGGCCATGACCCGCAAGGCAGGTAAACAGCTACAAACAAGACGATTGTGATTGTCTCTTCTACAAGAATGGGGATGGAGTTTTTTAGTATTTTTTTAAATGGCTACTGTGTGATGCCATTGGATTCCCACAAGCTGATTTATACATTGAAACTTGTAGATTTATTAATGGTTAATCAATCATTTAATGCCATACAGATCTTTGACCACATCATAGAGGTTGTCTCAATATTGTAAATGTTGCGTAGTTGTACAAACATTGAGTTCTTTTGCTCAGTTCAAGTCAGTTGACATAAGTCAATGCAGGAGGCCGTGGGTTTGAATCCCGGTCAGGGTGAACACTATCCAGTGAGGATCCTTAGGCAAGACCCTTAATGCTATACCAGCCTACCTCAGCTATGAGCGAACACAATAATGACAGAGTCATACCGACTCGGACATTGCCCAGGTCAATAAGGTCCGCGTCAGTTGCTAGGGAACCAGGACAGTCTGATTAGAAATGGGTTACTGGAACAAGACACACATGGACAATGGCAGAGAATACGGAGTTGTTGGAATGCTACTACACAAGTAATCCCAGAGAGAGGGGATATATGGGGTGGATGTGGGACCAATGAATGCTTCAAAACCCACAATCAAGGCTGACAAAGAAACAGCTGTTAGCCCAGTGTTCCAACATCCGTAACCGAAAACTGCTGTCACAACTAGAGATCGATGAAATACTACAACAATGCTACGGCAAGGGGGAGCCAGGACGCCAGGTCAGCGGTCTGTGCAATGATTTCACCACCACCACCCCCAATCCGAGATTTGGTACCAAACCCCAACAGTTATAGACGGTCTCAATACAACAGCTGCTGACCTGAGAAGGAAGATCATGACCCAACTGGAAACCTGGAGCCTCCGACAAATACCGAAGCTGTGTTGTCAAGTACCTTCAGAAGATCTTCTAGAAGATGTGAATGCTGCGATAAGAACCATCCCCACAGGTAACATAGCTGAGACCAACAAGCTGATTCACAGTACAGCAACAGTAATCCTCGAGATGCTGGGATATAAGATTGGTACAGAGCATAACAAGCAATACTCACCATGGGCGAGACGGTTAGACCTCCTACAGGAGGAGAACCCTGTCAGTAATTTAAAAAATATGAACTAACAGCAGGTAGTGACAGTGTTCTTACAGGTAGTCTTCATTGCTGCTCCAACTTTCAACCTGACCTGAATTGTCTTCAGTCTTGATGTTGGTGAACGTCTCCATGAACATAAATACATTGTGGGTTCATTTCCTGTCAGAACTTCACAGAGATGTGGAGAAAAGAAAGACTGCAGATGACGCCAACAGGAAAGAAGAAAAGACGACATGAAGTCTGACATCAGAGCAAACTGTTCACTTAGTCTGAGATTTGCTGAGTTATTGTGACGTGACGTGAAAATGAATCTATGTGGTGTTAATGTTACGCTGCTCGGCGGAGGTTGTGGCAGGAAGGGGAACTACAGTAGGCGCACGTGGCATTGCGTATTTTCTCTCTCTCCATCCTCCTCATCTCTATCTAACTTCCCATCTCTCTCTGTCTCTTTGATATCTTTCTCTGGCTACTGATCGATTCCCCCATCTTCCTCTCTCTTTATTTACTATTCACTCACCCCAAACCGTTAAAGCAGAGGGCTGCCCCCATTGATTCTGGCATTTGTTTTGTGCATTGTGACTCTTAAGAGGCAGCTTTTCCTCACCGCTGTCATGCAGTTTTTGCTGAACCAGGATTGTTGGGTGTTACTTTTCTATTCATTTATTTCATCACTTCTGTGAATGTTGGGATTTGTACCAATTTTAAACAACTATCAATTCTTCCACATTCATTTTTGTGCTTTTTGGCAGAATTATATTTTTGAAAATTGAATCCTCAGCTCGTTATAATTTTAAATATTTTGTACATAATAATTGTTAAATTAAAAAAAAATAGATGAGAAATATGTGTAACAGTTAATCAAATGTAAGTCAGTGACTTGTTGGCAATAAATAAAACAATTCCTTCAACCTTTTCAGTGTGTCAAAGTAGCATAATTATTATAGCGCTTTGAACCAAAAATTTTTGCCAATTCAATCAATCAATCAACCTTTATTTATATAGCGCTTAATCACATCAGTAGATATTTCAAAGCACTTTAACAGACAAAAAAAACCCAACATAACCCTCCAGAGCAAGCATAAGCGACAGTGGCGGGGAAAAACGTCCTCATTGAGGAAGAAACTCTAGGCAAGACCCAGACTCTGGAGGACAGTTGTCCGCCTTAACCGGTTAGGTGGGAAAGGAAATGCAGATGTAGAGCACAGAAGTTAAGTTAGTAACAGTGTGAATGGCGACTTGGAGAGAGAGGTGGGACAGGAGGAGGAGTAACAGAGAGAGTCAGAGAGAAGGAGGAGTAGAGAGGAGCTCAGTGAGTCTGGATGTTGAGTCTCCAGCAGTGTAGACCTATAGCAAATAACTAGGCAGCCTAAGCTTCCTTATTTGTAAGTTTCCTGAAAAAGAAACATTCGTAGCCTAGTCTTAAATAATGAGAGGGTGTCTGCCACCTGAACCGAGGTAGGGAGGTGGTTCCACAACAGAGGGGCTCGATAGCTAAAGGCTACACTATGGTTAGTATTAGTTAGTTAGTATTAGTATTTCCGAACAGAAACAGTGTTATAACATTTTCGGTTTTACGTTCCACCCATGGACTGACATTCCTGAACTGGTTACGACAAAAAAATATTGTTGTAACCAGTGGAACTGGTTAATAACGTTCCTTGTAAATAAAAAATAGGCAGGCAGCTTTAGGACTTTTAAATTGGTAATTAAAGTTTTTAGTTTACATACTGTAGATTTGTCCCTACAGTAAACAGGACAACAGCACTGATCCAGTAACGGAACAGACGATGTTAAATCAGAGAAACACGGAGAAGCTGCGGCAGCTTATGACACTACAAAGTTTGCGTATGTCTGATCTCACCGGGGAGCGAATACGTGAAGCTGAACGAAGCGTCTTGTGATCAGTTAAGAACAGACAGAAAACACCAATAAATGTCCGGAGCATCGGAGGAAGTCCACCAAAAGAGCTAGAAAGAGCTGGCAGTTTGGGGAACTCTTCTCTGAAAATGTTTGCAGTCAATGAGTTCACGTCTAAGTCAAACTTATTTTTCAGATTGACAGACTGCAGTGTTTACCTGTTATAAATATAAACGGGATTGGGAGACTGTCTTTTCCTTGACTGCCGGTGATATGTCTCAACTTCTCTCCACTAGGAAGTGAAACATCAGGTCATGTTTCACTTTCAAGAACAAAAAAACCCAAAAAAAACCCGGAATAAATAGTTACAATTATTTCGAATGACCAATTCTGTTCTGGGATATTAAAAAAATAATAATAATAATTATTATTATTATTATATAAGTAATATAAATAATATAAGTAATATAAATAATAATAATATAAGTAATATAAATAATAATAATATAAGTGTTTGGTTTCGTTTTCGTTCCAGGCGAAATACCAAAAGTTTCTGGTTTTCATTTTCGTTCCATGAACCAGTTCAAAGCCCTGCTAGATACATGAGGACTAGTTTACTACTACGTATGTTTTTAATTCAGTCCGTTTCAATGGCAATGCCACATATCAACGTGGATGGTTGACTAAGTCGTATCAGATGTGACAAAGTGGCGTGAACTCACAGGGACCCAGAGGCGAGAAGTTGAGGTCTGGTTGTAATGACTCTCGGGTTCTCACTGAGACGTCAACATCCACCCTCTCACACTTTATGTGGTGAAGGGCATAGATATTATGTACAATGGATGAACAGGGAGGAAACATCAAACACTGTGTGTGTGTACGTGCGTGTGTGCGTACACGTGTGTGTTTGTGTGTGTGTGTGAGTCTAAACGCGGTGCAGGCCAGCCGGTTTGAACCGCCACCAGTAGCCATGTTTTATTCTGTTTCATGTCGCAGACACGCCTGCCACTCACTGTCAGAGCCAGCCCACTCAAATAGCTTCAAAGGCTACTGTAGGCTTCACATCCATCATCAGCTGCTTTGTTCGATGTACAGATACAAACACACACATGCTGCACAGTAGGGAGATCCAAAGGTCGTTCGGTGGAGTTTACAAGGTCGTTGTTGTGTCGCTCTATCTCCTGGTGTTTATGGGAAGTTTTTAGGGGAAAGAAAGTTCTACAAAATTAGTGAAAAATTTCTTCCCTCTTTTCTTTTATTAGTCCACTTGATAATGTGATCATTTGCCACACACATACACACACACATGCATGCAGAAACACACATCCACACACACACACACAGATACACATACACCACTTTAGCTGGTAATAATTGTAGCACTTGAAGTCAGCATCTTCTCAGTGTTTAAGACATATATATAAGCTCAATGGCTAGAGGACCTGAGAGTAACAGGAAGTAACCAACTGAATGGTAGCCATCCAAGAAAAACTTTCAAAAAGTTTGACAAAGATCTACATGTATTGACTGAAGAATATCAAGCTGCAAACCAGGAATGAGCAGAACATCAACTCACTGATCCACACCCTCAAGACCTACAGCAGTAGCATATTGGTGACATTCACTCTGTCCAGATGTTGCCAGATGGTATGACAGAGTGACATGATGAGCCCATATGAAGATGATGGACTACCAGAGAGCAACAAAGGAGATTTTCAGAATAGGTAGAAATAACTTGAGATCCTACAGACATCACAAAATGGTCAACCACAACCTAATACCTTCAGAGAGGTGTTATGATTTGGGGACTTTTCTGGGCTCTAGGGGCCACTGTGACTGTGTTATTAAGTATTTGGTTGGGTGATTGTGCGTTTTATGGTGTGTTGTACCATGTGCTCTAGTTTCTCCACCCCTCCTTGTGTGTATTTTGGGTCTGTCACCTGAAGCCAAAAATTGTCTGTCAATTACTGGTCGTACTTAAACCTGGTTTTCTGTTAGTGCAGTAATGAGTCTTCATTGGATTGTTATGGTGAGTTTGACTGAGAACTTTGATTTGTCGTTTTTCACATTGCCTGTTGTGGATTTTTTGGCTTTGAGCTATTTATTGAAGTTTTTGTTTCGTATTGTGGATAACTTAGATTATTCCTGCATTATAGTTGTTACTTTGCATTTTGGATAACTGTCTCTTGCTCTGCCTTAGTTGATTTATACTATTTGTAACCTTTTGCATGGAATTTCTGAGATTTAAAATACTTTATTAAAACAGATCTTTGATGTTGCCTCAGCATTTGAGTCTCCTCTTTTGGCATAGTCAATCAATCAATCAATCAATAATGTTTAGAAAACTGCTCTACTGACCCACTGATCTGGGCTGAGTTCCTGATCCCAGCGCAACAAGAGGTAGACAAGTCCTTAGAAGTCCACTGAGTGGTAAAACAAACAAAAAATTAGACGGGGCCATCAATCTACATACACTGGCTGTTATCAGATGCCCTACAGAGATGATAAGCTGACCAAAGGAGGAGACAGAAGATACAACCACCATCAGATAGACGAAAGTGGAGATATCACCAAGACCTAACAATGGTTCAAAAATGCTGACTAAAAGACAGCATAGAGGCACGAATCATGGCAGCACAAGAACAAACCCTCAGCACATTGTCCATTGAGGACAGAGTTTACAGTAAACAAGACCCAAGGTGCAGGTTATGCAGAATTTCCCCTGAGACAAGCTAGAACAGCACGACAGAGTGGGATGGTGTACAGGAAAATCTGTCTCCAGTATGGACTTGGAAGTGTTCAAATCCCAGTGGAGATGTATCACCAAACCTGGTTGGGAACAACAAGGTCATGACCCTGCTGGGTCTTAGTAGCCACTTTGGGCGTTGGTTTCCATCACACATGTGTGTTGGTTCAGTGTTTACCAGCTTCTGTCGAGAACCATTGTTGAGAACCATTGGGTCTCAACAGGATGTGATGAGTCTCTCATCAGACATCACATTAATCTCATGCCCTCTATCTTCCTTTTGCACTGGTGGCCTATTCTATACTGTCAGGACCTCCACTACTCTGGTGTTTTATAACATTGGGTATTAATGTGTGGGTCGTGAAAGATAATGAAAGAGCTCAAATTTTTTCCACTCTAACAGCACTGCCTGTCTGTCCTTTCCCCTGTTTGTGTTTTCTCTTCCTGTCTCCTTCTGGTTTCCCCCTGAACTCACAGAGGTACAGCACTTCCCTCACTGGCTAACAATAGGAAACTCTAATAAAAAACCAAGAAAGTTAGTGTTTGATTGGATCTGGATTAAGGGGTGGATCTGTTATAATAGTCTTCACTACCTCTACCGTTGTTAGTCATGATTTTTGTTTTTTTTAATGACACTTTTGAATTGATTATTAGAATTCTGTTTTGATGTAATTAAAAGGGACTTGTCACTATGTCTCCCTTCTATTGAATCCCCGCTGATTGTTTCTCTCCATGTCAGATCCTGCGTATCTGCACGAGGTACACCCCTGACCAGGACACCATGACTTTTTCAGATGGACTGACCCTCAACCGGACACAGATGCACAATGCTGGCTTCGGCCCGCTCACAGACTTAGTGTTCACTTTTGCCAACCAACTGCTGCCCATTGAGATGGACGACACAGAGACCGGCCTCCTCAGCGCCATTTGTCTCATCTCTGGAGGTGGGTGAGCCAGGTGCTGATGCTAGAGATTAAGTAAGGGGGGGAGACAAGATCAGAAAGATTTGAAATACAATGGGTGTCAATGTAAAGCAATTTCTTTCTACGGTATGTGCAGAGACTGAGCTCCTAGAATAAGATCTAATTATCTCTTAGCCTGTAACTTGTCAGATCATTGCACTCACACACCTCTGCTCCCCTCAGAGCTGTTATTAATATCTCTCTTGAGTAATCTAATTTCAAGTGATCAGCTCTAAGTCGTGTATATGTGTGAATGTCAGGTATTCTTTGCCTTGAACAATCATCTCCAAATCTGGATTGTACTTTGAGGTGACACTTGCGGTATTTCTTTCATGAATGTCAGTCAGAACATGTCGATGCTTTGATTTCACATGTTTCAGGTTAGAAAAGACAGACTGTTGACCCAAACATTGACAGTATTGGGGTATTTTCCATTGGCACACTTTTCCAGAACTCAATGGTCCCTTTCCTTAAAGCAGGTTTCAGTTGGTCTTCCTCACAAAAGTCAATCATTTCCAACTCAAAGCGAAAATGCGCATTTAAAAATAAAAAACACAAACTTGTATATGAATGTGAGAGCCGTACGAAACCAGGCAAAGAACCGCATGCAGCTCAGAGGCTGCTGTTTAACCCCAGCGACTAGAAGAGAGGACAGACACGGACTCCCACATCATCTCAGCTACTCTATGCTATTAGTTCGATTGGTATCAACATCATGAATTAGTCTGGAAACAACATATAGCAATGGACGGCTAAAAGTCAGGAAACAAAAACTTACGTTCACTCAAGGAACTGATGAAGACGTGTGCAGACACATAGTTTGTCGCTATATCACGGAACTTAGTTTTTGGCGGGTGGTCCTGGAACGAATTAACCACGAATAACGAGGGATTAGATTTACTCTTTGTCAATTATACTGGATGGAATGGTGGTGTAGTGGGTAGCGCTGTCACCACACAGCAATGCAGTTCCCGTTTCGAGTCCCAGTCTGTGTGGAGTTTGTATGTTCTCCCCGTTCTCTCCAGGATCTCCGGCTTCCTCCCACCTCCAAAAACATGCACTTTAGGTTAATTGGCCAGTCCCAAAGTTGATGGTAGGTTTGTCTGTGCGTCTGTCACTCCGCGGCGCACTGGCGTTGCGTCCGGAGTGTCTCCCGTCTCATGTCCAAGCCAGCTGGGATAGGCTCCAGCGACCCGCAACAACAGACAAGTGGTTAAGCAAACGAATGGATGGATGGAGTTTGTGTTTTATAGTTCTAACCATCAGTTCTTTCAGATGAATCGGTCTATAGACTGTCTGTAGCAGCTTTCTGATCAGACTGGGCAGTAACCAATCATAAGTTCAGTCACAGACCAACAGAACAGCCAATGGGAGCAATTTGGAGTTCAGTCTCTTGCCAAAGGTCACATCGACATGTATCCTGCAGGGGCCGGGGATCAAACCCGCGACCTTCTGATAAGTGGACAGCCTGCCGATGAGCCACAGCCGCCCATCAGTCATGATAACTGAGGCATAGCTGTAAGTGGTCACCCTTGTTTGTTAGTTGACATCTCAAAAACTTGTCAACGGATTTTAATCAAACTTCTGTCAGGGCCGATCTTGAGCCAAGGAAGTCGAGACATGACGGTGCCACCAGTATGTAAATGACACGATGAATAATAAGTCATACAAACAGTCATTCAAATGAAAATCATCATCAAAGCAATTGATGATAAACACAAAATCCTAAGTGCTGGAAGTCAAGGATTTAGGTCGTGGTACTCAGGTTGACACAAGGCAATGTAAAAAACAAGTAAAGTGATGTCCTCACTCAACATCACTTCAGTTGGTTTATGTTTACAATGGTAGTGACAATGGCATTTATTTGCACCATCTAAGTGCTTTCAAATGAATACATTATGCCTCGAGGTTGGAATAATGCAGCATTTTTGAACGCTACACCTTTAACTTCTAATTAGAGTTGTAAGTTCTGCTGGGTTCAAACGAGAGATTATAATGTGATGCAAATCAAGTCTAGACCCGTGTTTTTCACATTGCTGCTAGTGTAATATAATGTATAAAAAAGTCAAATAAAAGACATAACCGCAATAAATGTACTCTGGGGTGAAAGAAAGCTGTCTACTAAAAGGTCCATAATGTTTTAAGATGGTGAATTTGAGTGAGACGCTGTTGCATCTCAATAATCAGTGTGTGCAGAAAAGTGATCTCTGAAATGATGTATAGCTTTTGAAAATATGTCTGCTGAAGGGTGTTGTTTGAGATTGGTTGTCAGAGCTCAGCACTCGAAGAAAGGATTCAAATTATTTGAAAATGATCTAATTTGCGCACTGCAAAATGTTCTCTGCAGAGAATGAGTTGATATGAGGAGATAAAATCTTAATCAAACCAGGTTTCATACTGAGATACAGTCTGAGTTTGTCTGAATTAGATAAAGCTGAAACTTGCATTTGTCTTCATTAAGACAGGGGCTTTCATGGTTAATTCTGATTTGTCGTGTACGTGTGTGTTTGTGTGTTAGATCGACAGGACTTGGAGGAACCCTCCAAGGTAGATGAGCTGCAGGAACCCCTCCTGGAAGCGCTGAAGATTTACGTGAGGAAGCGCCGGCCCAGCAAACCCCACATGTTCCCAAAAACCCTGATGAAAATCACAGACCTGCGCAGTATTAGCGCTAAAGGTAGGAAAGATACAACTAGACAGTGTCTAGAACTAGAAACACACCGACATCCAGGTCCCACCCTCTGCCCTCCACAGTCTGCACCACTCAGGTCAAATCTCAGGACTTTCCCACCTGCTGTCTCTCCTCCTTACCTGGTTTCCAGTCACTTCCTCTTCATCATGTCAGCTCTGCTGACTCTGGTGACCAATCATCCTCCTTCTCATACCGCTCTCTACCACACCCTACCAGATTGTTCATGGCCTCTGATGCATTTCCAGCATTTAGTCTTTACCTTCTCGATTCTGGCCCTGCCTGTTCCCGGGCAAACATCCTGGATTTTGCTTCGGAATTCTGTCCCCAACTGAGTTTGCCTTTGCCCTACCTATACTCATTCATTCATCCCAAAACATCCATACAGAAGTTATGTTTGTGGAAAAGTTTGTTAAATATTTCTTTCTGGGGTTTTTTTATTTGAAACTTTAACTTTTTTATTTTTAGATATACAAATATAAAAACTTGGAATTAGCATGGACAAGATAGATAACTTGTGTTTTTTCTTCAATGAAATGCACTCATGGTGGAGTATCCCAAATAGTTTATACTTCATCATCTCAGATTTACTCAAAATTTAATCCTACGCTAAGATAAAATAAGTGAGTTTACTTATCAAGCCTATTTCATGCCACCCCCACCTTTTCGCTCAACCCTACATCTCTTTAAAAACCCAAAGCTTTATAGTCACGTCCACAAATATTATTTGTAACTTTGGTTCATACATGCCCAAGCATCACACTGCCTCCCCCATGTGTTACAGATGATAGATGATATTCTTTGGATCATGACGTATATCCTGCCTTCTCCATATTTTTTTCTTGCCATCAATCTGATAGACATTGATCTGGGTTTCATCTGTCCAAAGAATGTTCTTCTAGAACTGTTTTTAGCTTTATCAAATCTATATCTATATTGAGTCAAATAGTTTGACTCAAACAAATCTGCAGATGCAGACCTTTAAATTCAGCACTGTAGCGTGAATATATATATATATATAAATATATAATATATTATATATTATATATATATATATATATATATATATATATATATATATATATATATATATATATATATATATATATATATATATATATATAAAACATCTAGACATAACTTTGTAATTTGGGTGCCTATTTGTGCCCTCATCATGGTCTTGCAGGAGCAGAGCGGGTCATTTCTCTGAAGATGGAGATCCCAGGTTCTATGCCGCCGCTCATTCAAGAAATGCTGGAGAACTCGGAGGGCCAAGACGGCCAAAGCAGCACTAATGGCAACAGTAGCACTTCACCGGAGGCGGGGGTGAGTCCTAGCTCGAAGGACAGCCCAAAGGACGATACCACTGCTGAGGAGTCCCCGAAGTCCGTGGACAGCGAGGGGCCCATGGCTGCACCGCCTGTTGAGGAGCCCTAGGAGCAAACTCTATGACATGCGTTTGCACAAAAAAGGAACAAACAAGCAAGGGAACGACCCCACCCCCCATACCCCCAATAACCTCTCTGCCCCCATATCCTTTGCTCGGTATTGCGTAAATCTTTGTATCCTTGTCCCTTTTTTTCCCCTTGATTCCCCCCCAAATTTTCTCCCCAAAAAGAAAACATAAACACGGAGGCCTCAAAGGATCACTTTTCCTTGTGTATACTTCTGAATCCAGCTCTTATTTGGCATGGCGTTTTCTGGAAAAGAGACAGCGACAACAAGGGCGTGGCCCCTTACAAACCTCCAGAGATGATACTCCTCAGGTCTCCTGTGTAAATTCGTATCTGCATGACGGGAGTTTGATAAGTAATTTTACTACTCTTTCTCTCTTCTCTCTTTCACCATCTTTTCCTCATCTCTCATATTGTCGGCATACGTACATTGTACATACCATTGTATGGTTAGATCTCTGTTTCTATGATGACTTTGTGGTGCTTTTTTTTTTCATTGTCTTGAATATTATCTTTGAGGTGATACATCGAGGTTTTAAAGCTGGACTAATTATAAGTCCTTCAAATTGTTATCTAGAATGTTACTGCATATAGACATTATGAAAGTCTAATATTTTATATTTGTTCATGTATTTAAAAATTGTTGGGGTTTTTTTTGTCTTTTGTAACACTCTTCTGTTCATGTTCTCTACATGAATGAGTGTTCATCTCTAACCGCCAGAATGCAAAGCTTCTCTCCATATCAACAGCCGTTCAGTGTGTTCAGCTGTTTCCTCAAAGGAGGGAAGCGAAGCAGCAGAAGCCTTCGACACACACTCATCAGACCGACTGTCTGTTTACGTCTCCGTCTCAACAGGAGCTGCCGAGACTCGACATATGAGATTAAATTTAGAATGAGGCAGTCTATGAAATCAACTCATTTGGTGGCTGGATGTCCTCCTAAATCAGTTTACCTCACTGTCAAAACAAATTGTGAAAATTAATGTGAAAATTAGGGTTTCTGATAGAGGCCAGAGGTTTTCCTGCAGCAGGCTGTGATCACATCCGTTTGCTTGTTACCCCATACTTCAGTTTAAACTGAGACGCACTTTATTAACATCATCTGGTAATTTTCAAGGATAAAAATTCTCTTAAAGTCATTACATTTATTTTACTGGAGGTTTCTGACTTTGTAGTTCATTTATAAATCTAATTCTCATGCTATGTCTTTGTTCTGTGGAAGAACTATCTGCTCTGGTCGTGACACAAGAAAAGAAAAGATGTCCTTGTTAGAGAAACATGCTAATTCAGAGAACACAAATGTGGTGCAACAACAATGAGGTAACTAGAAATAGATGTTATGGTAGAAAAGAGGTGTGAAGCACAGCGAGCATCAAAAAGTCCATGTAGCTTTGGTAAAGGTTAAATGTTGTACAAATGCACAAATGGAGGAAAGCCATGAAGTAATTAACTCCAAGCACACAAGTGTTTTCACCGAGGCCCTGGTGAGCCTTCATTCTGCCCCAACATCCTGAAGGCAGTGGAGGTAAAGACGAGGTGGGACGCAGGATGACTAAAAATGTCTCCAAACTGGGGAGATCGTATGTCAGTATTGCCTATTATACTCTTTTTAAAGAGTAGCCATCCAAAAACAAACAGCAAAATTATTACCATCAGACCGATTTCCTTGTCCAACTTTGCCCACATTGGAAGTGTCCAGTTCTTATGTACAGAAGGAACATTAGAGATGTTATATGTGCCATGGTATATCTATAAAGTAATGGAGTAGTAATCTAGCAATATTCTCGATTGGCGTTTGCTCTTCCTATTGCTCAGAAACCAGGTTGTTCGTTGACCTTTTTTCTCAGAGAGCATGGCCTAAAAATGAAAAAAAAAAAGCAAATATTATCAACATCTTATAGTTCCTTCCAAAATACATTTTCAGTTTCCTTTCAAAGATTCTTGAATTCTCAACTCAATCCCACCACTAATGTGGAGACCAGGGCTGCAGAAGAGAAGAACATTTTGATTTTACACACAGTAATACTGAGACATTGGTTCTTTCCCAGTAGAGGAGTAGTGGACAGACTTTACTGCACCTCCAGAGCAAACTGGGGTAACCACAGCCTCTCCCAAGAACAAACCATATCCTTTGTCAGCCTTTTTATGACACTTTTCTATGCCAGCTTCCCATGCAAGGTCATGAGCTTTCGGTATGATCACAGCCTGTCTATCTACATACTTTTCATAAACTGCCTGAACGTCAGACTAATGAGTGTGTGCCTCCGTTAACATCATTTACTGCTAACTGGGCTCTAAAAAGCGCACATGGGCTCTGTTACGGCCTTATGAACAGAGCTCCTCAACCTGCTTTTCTCTCAGAAGTGTCTTCTTTGAACGGGTGGAACACAGGGGGTAATGCAATCTCACAACACACTGATGACCCAACCCAATGGGTCGGGACTGTTGTACAGTTTTGTAGAAAGCACACGGTGGGACACTGTCCACATATCCAGAGTGAGCTACATCCAATGAGCTGAAAAGGATTCTAGATGACCTTTCAACTTACCTGAAAGGACAAAGTTCAGTCAAGTAAAGTTGGGACAGCTGGGTTCTGTATCTCATTTGCAGGGACGTAGGCGATGTTTCCTACTTCATGTATCCCAGAAAGCTGAGGTTACGCCTGATTTTGAACTACGAGAAATAAAACCTGTTGTATTCTCTTTTAGGACCCATTCATTCAGATATCAAGCTGTTCACTTCCAGCACAAAAAAAAAGAAATAAAAAATGAACCACTTAAACAGGCGGAAACTTTGAAACGTAGTTCTCATTCTGAAACTGATCAATGCAAAGACTCACAAAAGAATGTCAGTAAGGAAAAAAATCAAGGTTCATATCACAGGACTTCAAATGTTTTAACTTAAACATAGACTGACAAGGTTTTTCATACGAATGATGGTTCCTCAGCAGGTCTTTGTGCCAGCAGGTGTTTAACAGATTGATTGTAATCATTGAGGTAATTTCCACAATTACTGCAAATTGCGTACTTTTTTTGGAAGTTCTTAGATCTTGAAAATGATCTGGATCTACAAAAGAACTTTTATTGTTTTCTATGACCCTTAGCCCCCACTCCACAAAAAAACAAAAAAAAACAAACAATGAAAGCAAAACCCTCCTAGATGATTTAATTTAATCACTCTGGGGCTGTTTTCACAGACTTCATTAGATGTTTCCTTTCTGCACTGCATTTACTCCAGGCTGTTTTAAAATAATTAAATTTGAGTTTTCTCTATCTAGTTCACCCAAACAATTTTAGCTTCCATTAACAATCCCACAATACAAATATTCCAATGTTCCATTTGGTAGGAAAATGTTACAAAAAGGGGGACTTAACCTGTCACCTGGGGTGTAACTTTACAAAGATTTCAAAATCGTAAGTATGTTGACAACAAAACAGATTTGTTGAGGTTGATGACATTCAGATTATTGAATACAAAAGCAAATTTAAATCCTAAATAATGATAGTGCCTGGCACAAATATCATGTTAAGTATGTCCTGGAACCTAATTTTTATATGTAACTGTTACAGTCACATGCATTTGAACTGGAATGGGAGAATAAGTCAAACCTGTAGGAAAGTGAAAGCTATTTGGGTCTCAACAGCACAGACAGAAGCCCATCTGCATTCCATCCCGGCTCAGAAATACATATCATAAGGGAATCCAGAGCTGTTTTTTTTATTTTTTATTTTATTTTATTTTTAATTGTTTGTTTTTTAATTTTATTTTAACGTGTTTGAATGTGAATGATGTCATGGCGTCAGTCAGAATGATATGCAGTGTTAAGGATTATTTCCTTTTTATCTCAATGTAACATGGGGGAATTTCTTCTTTCTGTCTTGCTCTCCTGGTGAGAGATGAGAGGAGCTTCTTCTTTTTTTTTGTTGGTGTTTTTCTGTTTCATGAAGCTGGAAAACCTTCACAGCTTAAAGAATGTCCACCTTCACCCCTGAAGCGTCAGGCCAGCCTTTAGGCATTTGACCACAGCAGGGACTTTAATCTGTTCCTTTAGGACACCACTACACAATGCTGAATTACTCTTGTTTATTTCTGCTGAATGTTGTACCGACATAACTGTAATACTCTTCTATCTAGCTCATTGCAGAGGTGTTATATAAACGGTGTGTGCTTTGCATTCCAATTGGCATCGCTGTGGATAAGACTCTCTTCTGCTTGTCTTTGGGAACATCAACTCATGTTCAAGTATTGAAAGTTGAGAAAACTGAACGTCGGTGGTCTGAACTCTGCATCCATACAACACTACATGTCCTGTGTAATTTGGGACGAGGAGAAAGAAGAGCCGACAAATGAGAGAAACGGACGACCAATGTCGACCCAAACACCTGATATTTTTTGGATGTGTTGTGCTCCATGTCAAACAACAGAGCTGCTTCGCTTCTCCTCAGCCAAGAAGCCAACCTGCTGTCATCAATCAATCAAAGCCAATCACTTGACAGCTGTTTGGTGAACAGGTCACCTAATGAACTAGGGTTCGACTGATATGGGGCTGAAAAACCTGATTAGCTGTGAATAACATTTTGAGACAACAAATCTACAAGAGATTGTCACATATGTTCAAAAACTGCCTATTGATCTCTAAATGTAGCCAGACATGTCAATATTGTATGTTAAGAATGGATAAAATGAGGACGAATGAGGAATATTCTGTCTGACATACAACTCCCTTAATGTTCAGTATCAGCAACTTTTATCCACAGTTACATAATGTTTTAAATGTTTACATGTATGTAACTTGATTTATGATGGACAGCCACATAAAATGTATTGTTAGTTTAGGTTAGATATATGATATATGAGGACTCATCATTGTAAGATAATTCAATACATACAAGTTTAAGTTAATGTAACTGCTAGGGTGAAATCTGGGAATTGCTTAAATTGAACTGGATTTTCTAGAAACTAATTCCACTGAGACACACACACACACACACACACACACACACACACACACACACACACACACACACACACACACACACATATATATATATATATATATATATACAGTATATATATATATATATATATACTATAAAAGAGTAATAATCTGTTTTAATTCTTCACATAATCCAGAAACATAACCTGTTCCTTGATTTGATTAAGGAATGACTCTACCAAAAAAAATAAGAAATGGAAGAACCCATTATTGCAGCAAGGCTAGCCCAAATCCATCCAAGGCATTTTTATTATTTGTTGTATACTTTTTTCAATTACGCTGAAAACACAAAGCAGTGAAGAACTCAATATCAGCTCCACATCTTGGTCCAACCCTGGTTCAAACACCTTAGGAGACGTGAAAAACGACTGTGAACCTCAATCATTACATGTAGCTCTGTTGTTGTCTGTCCTCAAGATGATCTTGGTGGACAAACTGTCCACAGTCAGAGAAACCCATCAGCAGTCATATGCAGTGTTGTATAGTTGTGTTAATATGAGACAAGATGGTTGCATCTCATCGGGTATGAGGATCAGAAAGGGGCTCATGGGAATTTTTTTTTTGTCCCACAAGCCCTTGCTGCCTGTAGCGCATCTGCAGGAGCTCTTGTGAGGTTTGAGCTTTGATGTGTGTCGGCTCTCCATTTTTTTAATATTGTATGTTTGTTAATTAACATATGCTTTTTATGTTCATATACTGTTTCACTTTTCCATGAACTGTCCTGGCAAAGTAATAAAATATATTTATTTTAAAATACTCACAGTGCATCTGTACCATAACATCGTTGCTTGGTTTTTATCAGACTGAACTCATACAAGTCTTCATCGCCTCCGGTAGGTTTGATTATCAGATATCAACATGAACAGGTTCAAGTATTTCAAAGCTACAGGTATATGTAAACTGTCAATTAAATCTCGTTGTGTAACAGTATTCTAATGGTCAGTTTTTCATGGGGTGACCATCTTCTACCTCAAACTCCTCCAACATCATGTTGTGTTACAAGATGTAAGTCATACCAGCACTGGGAGTCCCAGAAGTTCTTATCCATTTATTGATTTATGATTGATAAGCAACTGGAAACACAATGGATGTGACAATTCACAGGAAGGTCTAGTGACATTACAAGGCAAAACAAAATGTCTATTAAACCTTTACCTGCATATTTATATTGTAAGAAAACATATTTTAACTTCTGAATATTAATGAAGTACCACTGATCTTAAAAAAAGCACATCACCATTATTCAGATTGGATTCAAATCCAAATTATTTATAGCATCAGTAATAATTAGTCAGTTCCCCTAGAAAATAGGTATTTTTAGGTCCACCAGACTTAAGGTGTACACTTACTGTTGAAACGCTGGTTGTGTCTTCTTCTTTTCCTTTCAGCTTTTCCCTTCAGGGGTCTCCACAGCCAATCAGTGTCCTCCATCTAACCCTGTCTTCTGCATCCTCTTCTCTCACACCAACTACCTTCATGTCCTCTTTCACTACATCCATAAACCTCCTCTTTGGTCTTCCTCTAGGCCTCCTGCCTGGCTGTTCAAAACTCAGCATCCTTCTACCAATATATTCACTATCTCTCCTCTGGACATGTCCAAACCATCTCAGTCTGGCCTCTCTGACTTTATCTCCAGAACCTCTAACATGTGCTGTCCCTCTGATGGACTCATTCCTGATCCTATCCTTCCTGGTCACTCCCAGAGAGAACCTCAGCATCTTCATCTCTGCTACCTCCAGCTCTGTCTCCTATCTTTTCCTCAGTGACACTGTCTCTAGACCAAACAACATCGCTGGTCTCACCACAGTTTTGTACACCTTTCTTTTCATTTTAGCTGAAACTCTTCTATCACACATCACACCTGACACTTTACTCCACCCGTTCCATCCTGCCTGTACACGCTTCTTCACCTCTTTTCCACTCTCCATCGCTCTGGACTGTTGACCCTAAGTACTTAAAATCCTCCACCTTCTTGATCTCTTATCCCTGTAGCCTCACTCTTCCACTTGGGTCCCTCTCATTCACACACATGTACTCTGTCTTACTGCGGCTAACCTTCATTCCTCTCCTTTCCAGGACAAACCTCCACCTCTCTAGCTTCTCCTCCACCTGTTCCCTGCTCTCACTGCAAATCACAATGTCATCTGCAAACATCATAGTCCATGGAGATTCCTGTCTAACCTCGTCTGTGAGCCTGTCCATCACCATAGCAACAAGAAGGGGCTCAGAGCTGATCCCTGACGCAGTCCCACCTCCACCTTGAACTCCTCTGTCACACCTACACACACCTCACCACTATCTTACAGTCCTCATACATGTCCTGCACCGTTCTAACATACTTCTCTGTCACTCCAGACTTCCTCATACAATACCACAGTTCCTCTCTGGACACCCTGTCATCAGCTTTCTCCAGATCTACAAAAACACAATGCAGCTCCCTCTGGCCTTCTCTGTACTTCTCTATCAACATCCTCAAAGCAAATACTGCATCTGTAGTACTCTTTTGTGGCATGAAACCATACTGCTGCTCACAAATCCTCACTTCTGCCCTTAGTCTAGCTTCCACTACTCTCTCCCATAACTTCATTGTATGGCTCATCAGCTTTATTTCTCTGTAGTTGCAACAACTCTGCACATCTCCCTTGTTCTTAAAAATAGGAACCAGCACACTTCTCCTCCATTCCTCAGGCATCTTCTATCCAAGATCCTGTTGAACAACCCAGTCAGAAACTCTACTGCCACCTCTCCTAAACACTTCCATACCTCCACAGGCATATAGTCAGGACCAAGTGCTTTTCCGCTCTTCATCCTCCTCAATGCCCTCCTCACTTCATTCTAATCTTTGCTACTTCCTGGAAGAGGACAATTCAGTCCTCGTATGTTCAAATTAAGTGCTGCTATTTTTACTTTATGAACCGGTAAGGTGTCAGATCTGGTATACAGTATTCACTTTTAACAATTCTGAATTTGTACATTGTATTTAGTGTTGACTGCCTTACAGTCCTGTTATAATCAACATCACTGTACTTAAAGCATAAACTGTTTGTAATGTATAAGTTTGTACATGAGTGTATTTATGAAACCTGGCCAAAATTTTTTCAGAAGCATGTTTATTATAAGTTGGGCAAAGAAAAATTGCTATTAACAGGGACAATAAATAGAACTAAAATAACTTCATCCTGTCTTTGATAAAATGTATCCGTGGTGGGGGGGTGCAGAGTTTTTTGGTTGTTTAAAAATGATCCATAAATTATGACGACTCAGTCATGAAAGAACCAGCCCAGCAAAAACATTTCATTGTTTACTTTCAACTTCATGTTCAAAAAGTTACATCGTATTTTAACAATTAAAATGCGCTAAACAGCATTCTAAACTTCTAAAAGCTGCTTTGGACAAATACATAACATCTGAATGAGTTTATAAAAAGAAACCTGTGTGTAACATGTAATAAAGTGTAAAACACTGACACATTAAAATTCATTGGACATCACCAGTCATGAAAATAAAACCAAACAAGAAATGTACAAGTCTGTGGGAACACAGAAAGAGGAAGCATCTTCCAAACGAGGAACATTTTGTTTATCATTTCAATCAAACATGTCGTCATCTTCGTCATCTTCATTGTCTGACTCCACAAAGTACTTCACCTCCTTCTTGGCCCGACCGGGTCTGTTACGACTCCGAGCTTTCATAGTGCTCAGGTTGTTGCTGTCATCTTCCTCATCATCTGATGGAGGTTTCTGCGCAGGAAACAGTCAGACTCACTTAAATAAAGAGTGAGAAAGGCTGCTGTCGTTGCTATCATCAAAAAGAACTTAAATGTGAAAATATTTGGCCTCTGGTTGACTATAAGTACTGTGATAATAAATACTGAAGCTTTTCAAGACGAGGAAAAGCCTAATACTCACTCTGGCAACAGGTTTGGACACTTTCTTCATTGGGCTGTAGTCTTCCTCAGAGCCTGACCCCTTTCTTTTCCTCCCTCTGCCTTTACCTACACATCAGGAAAAAAGTGATGAAAATATTTTCACTCAACCATGTTGAGTATATTTAGTCAAAAAACACCAGAATCTTTGCTGGACCTTTGAGAGCTGTTGTTGTCTTCTTGGATTCAGTGTCCGAGTCAGAATCCCAGATGGATTTATCTGGTTTCTTTGCCCTTGGTGCCGCTTGCTTTTTGGGTTTGGGAGCTTCTTCAGAGGGCTTCTTAGCTGCTAAACACAGACATAGAGCTGACCATCAAGTACTGCTTCTGTCATATTATTATCATTAGTAACTTACACAACGTTTTTATAATATACCCATTAGATCATGAGTTGTTGCTGTTACTAAATTCATTTACAATTCAGGAGTCCCTTTCTTCCCCACTTCCTCCCCTTTGAGTTGTTTTTTTCAAAATGCTGCATTAGAGCGCCCTCTAGTGATGAAGAACAAATCTGACCTCACTTAAAACCAGTAACATCTACAATGTCACTCTCACAATAAACATGTATTGGAGACAAGAAGTTGCTGTACACCAATTTTTTTTAAAAAAACAAACCAAAAACGCTAAACTGAACTGCACTGGTGGGCAAGACTAAAGATGAGCTGAAGTGCAGGAGAGACCAAACAATGAGGTGACCTGGGACGAGCGGATGTGTCTAAAAAGCAACAGAACCAGTACAGTAAGCCTACTTGTCTTAATATGCACAATATACATAAAATTTTAACAAAAATTGCTCAGGTAATTCCATTCCATGAGATTGAATATGATATGTCAGGCTATGTTCTGTATATTTTATTGATAATAGTAATAAAAATGTATTGTTGTATGAATGACTGCTTGCCACATAATTTGAAGAAAAGTGGCCACAATAGTGGTCTTCATATAAAGAAAACATAATTCAATAATAATTACCAAATCAATAATTCATGACAACGCAGAGACGTACGCAGTTTCTGGTTACGTCTGTACTTCAACAGTTATGCTCACTTAAAAACACTAGAGCAGTTGTTTGGCTTTTTTACCTATCAGACCCAAAGGCACCTGATGGGCTGGAAGGCTTTTAGCCAAAACCCTTAATTATCTGTGATCCCACACTTTTCGTTGTGTAATTGAGGATGCACTGAACCTCGTCAAGGAAACTTACGTTTGCCATCTTAGGAAGAGACCAACACACATTTTTCCCCCCTTTGATTTATTGATAAAAATAGCACAAAAAAAACATTTACAAAAAAATTGGAAAAAAACAACTATGAATTATGAGGACACAGTCTGTGTGTGGTTACAGTGGAAGTGAGTACACTCACAATTCCGGCACTGCCATGGCATCTCCCTTTGACCCACATGTGTATCTGTAGCACTCAACACATCATATAGTGGTGGGATTGTTATTGCACCAAATGCTGACCCAACATTGGGCTCTTTTTCCTGGGATAAGTGTGGCAGGGCTGTTGCCGAAGCAATTTGTCCTTTTGCACATGAGATTTAGCAAACTCTTCTTCGAGCTTCAACAGGAAGTTTGCCCGTCTCTCCTCCTTCCTAGCGCATGCTTGAAAAAGTACATGTGCATTCAGTGCTGCCGTATCGATCATGTTAAAGAATACGTCATTGTCCAGCGCCGTGTTCCTGAGCAGACAGTGTAGTCCCACACCATCTAGTCCATCACATCCACGCCACACTTTGTGGTGTTGTAAAGAGTGATGGTGTTTGGCTTCATTTTGGTGGTATTCTCAGTCTGAGTCATGTTGTACATGCTACTGAGAATCTAGATAGACTTCTGCGGTTTGGCCGCATACACTGTCAGCGTGGCACCAATGGTTGAACACACCTGACAAATAACATAAACTGTTATTAAGATCCCAGTAGGGAAATTATTAGCAAACTCTAGATCACACTTGTTGTTAGTTGAAATGCATGCATATTAGTGTGTACAGGCCCGTAAAATACAAACACAAGGGCATGTGGGCATGCAGTCGGAATGGGGGGGCAGGTAGAGTGGCAGGCAGCTCCTTTGTGGTGCCCCAACTATGAGCAGCTTACATAAAGGGGCGGAGCCTTGCTCAAGGGCGCCTCGGCAGTGCTTGCTTCAAAATGTGAGCTGAACTGACACCTCCCAATATAAGCTCACACTCCGAAGTGATTGGGCGTGAGCGAGAACTGAACAGCCAATCTTGTAATCATTGGACGACCCACTCTACCCCACTGAGCCACGGCTGCCTCAAGTGAGGGAGAAAAGTGCTATTTTCGTAGCACTTTTACAAACAGTGACACACTTGGAGGTTTTGATTTGAAAAAATAGAACCAGATAAAGATAACCACATAAAAGACCAGCAACACACCTGAGTGCTGAACTGTTGGCGTTTCATCTGTCTATCTGATTCAGGAATTTCCTGGCGAACCTTGTTGACTATGCTGAGGACGGTGGTTTTCCAGCTAAGCAGTTGATGGGCAAGGGACAGCGACGTGAAGAAGTTGTCCGTTGTAACAGTTCTGCCCTTGTCCAGGAATGGTTTCATCAGCCTCATCCCTCCATTCTCTGACAGGCTTTACTCACTGGAATGAATGGGGTCCTTGCCAAGATATGGGAAGACATTGCAGATGTACTTGGTTTTCAAGTCGTAAGAGACCCAGAACTTGATCCGTGTTTCATGATGTCTCCGAAGCGGTTCCGGGACATAGTTTTAATAATTTGTAGATTTCCCGGTTTACTGACCAGTAGTCAGACGATGATGGAACCTTGGTCAGCCCCCGCAACATGACAATAGTAATAAATGCCATTAGTCCAGGGAACTATGCATGAACCAATCCCTGTGCCCGGCTTGCTGTGCATGTTGAATAGTCCATTCTTGAATGGCACAAAGGATGTCAAGCGTGATCAAAACTAGGAAGATCTGAAAGCGAATCAAGATTTTGCCGTTGGCCGTCTATCTGCGGCGTAAGGTTCTGTTAGAGTGAAATCAATGCGCCTCCCCGCCTGTTCTTCACACTACACTGTGCCATCTTTTGCTGTCCCTGTCCGGCCAGTCCCCAACCAAGCTCTCTTTTTTGGTTGAGGACCAGTCTCCTCATCTGCAGTATGAACAAATTCAAATTATGACAATAGGAAAATCAAATGATATCACAAATGCATGCATATGTACTAATAATAATTTAAGTAAATCTCAGATATACCTTCTCTAAATATTGTCTAAAATATCTCAAATAGAAAGATACAGCAAAGGCAGAAAAATGTCTTGCCCTTCAGATGGCAGTGAATGTCTGGAGGTTGTCTGATGCCAGAAGACCCAAAACTAGTCACACGGTGATATGAGCACAAACGAGACAGTGGAAAAGGCAGAAAAGGCAGAGTTGATGTTTATTGTCACTCCTATTTGCTTTTTTTGTATTTTCGACTTCAACTCTCACTTTGGGCGTACAGGGATTGGATGGCCCTGAGGAGAGGCCCCTCACCCCATACTCCGGCAGCACCTCCTACAGTAAAGTCCCTGGGGAACCGATCGTACTCCTTCTCCAAGTCACATGTAGACCAGATGAGCATACTCCCAAGCCCCCTCCATGCCCCCTACATGAGTAAAGAGCTGGTCCATTGTTCCACGACAAGGACAGAACCCACATTGTTCCTCCTCAATCTGAGGTTCGACAATCGGCCGGACCCTCCTTTCCAGCACCTTGGAGAAAACTTTCCCAGGGAGGCTGAGGAGTGCGATGCCCCTGTAGTTGGCACACACCCTCTGGTCCCCCTTTCTAAAAGAGGAACCACCACCCCAGTCTGCTACTCTTTTGGTACTGTCCCAGCCTTCTACGCAATGTTAAAGAGGCGTGTCATCCCTGGCAGTCCCTCAACAACCAGGGCCTTCAACATTTTGGAGCGAATCTCATCAACACCTGGGGCTTTATCACCGTGAATCTGTTTAACCACTTCGGTGACTTCGCCCAGCGAGATTGATTGGAATCCCCCATCATCGTCCAGCTCTGCCTCTGAAACGGAGGACGGGTCAGTTGGGGTAGTTGGATTTAGGAGTTCCTCAAAGTGTTCCTTCCATCAATCAACAACCTCCTCAGTCAGGTCAGCAGTGTTCCATCCTTGCTGTAGACAGCTTGGATGGTCCCCCTTTTCCCAACCTGAGGTGTCGGACAGTCTTCCAGAACAACTTTGGTGCCATCCGAAAGTCCTTATCCATGGCCTCTCCGTACTCCTCCCACACCATGTTTAACCTCCATCACAGTTGAGGCTGCAGCCCTTCTGGCCTGTTGGTAGCCAGCAACTGCCTCAGGAGTCCCCAGGGACAACATGTCCCTGAAGGCCTCCTTTAGTTGAACGGCTTCCCTGATTAACAGGGTCCCCACAGTGTCGAGGGTTACTGCCCCCTGAGGCACCCAAGAACGTGAGATTACAGCTCTCAACTGCAGCTTCGGCAATGGAAGCTTTGAACATCTACCATTCAGGTCCGATGCCCCCAGCTTCCACAAGGATGCACGAGAAGCTCTTCCAGAAGTGTGAATTTAAGGCCTCGGGTAGAGTCCTCCTCCAGACTTTCCCAGTTCAACCGCACTACTCGTTTGGGTTTACCAAAGGTTTCCTCCGCCAACGGACCCAACTCACCACCAGGGGGTTATCAGTTGGGTTACCCCCTGGTGGGTCGCCCCACCCGAGTGTCCAAAAGACATGGTTGAAGGTCAGATGATACGATCAAAGGATCGATCATTGACCTTCAACCCAGGGTGCTCTGGTATGAGAATCCTTGTGTTCAAACATGATATTAGTTATGAACAATCCATGACTAGCACAAAAGTCCAAAAACCTAACACCTTTTGGGTTCAGATCAGGGAGGCCATTCCTCCCAATCACTCCCCTCCAGGTGTCTCCATCATTGCCGACAAGTGCATTAAAGTCCCCCAGGAGAACAATGGAGTCCCCTACAGGTGTCCCGTGCAGGACCCCACTTAGGGACCCCAAGAAGGCCTAATACTTCGAGCTATTGTTTGGTGCATACACACAAACAACTGTCAGAGTTCTGACATTTCATGTCCCCAAAGCCAGCTTCTGCCGCCAGGGTCTGGTCCGTCATGACCGCCAGTCTTCACTCCAACCCTTATGGCAGCGCACCCAACCCCATCGGTCTGCCTTGCAGGTGGCGGGTCCATAGGGGTATTACAATTACAGTTGACTACAGATGCAAATATTCTACAGTTCCAATCAGTAAAAAAGTACAATAAATCAAAATCCAAACATAGTTACAATTATAAACTATGCATATCAGTGTGTGTGTGTGTGTGTGTGTGTGCTCCACGACAGTTCTACATATTATAGGTTCAGCTCATTTGCTCTCTCCACGCTGCTAACTGGTGAAAGGCAGACAGCCCAAGGTCATAGGCCTAAGCTGTGCCTCCCTCCCTCCCTCCCTCACACTGTGGCCTCCACACACCACTGCCAGTAGAGGTAAGATCGGGCCTAAAAAATCCAGCCCGACCCGACACGAGCCTAAGGGTATTAAAGCCCGATCCGACCCGAACGTAATTATTGACATTTTGAGCCCGACCCAGCCCAAATTTCTGGCTTGGATTCGGGCTTAAGATCTTACCTCTACTTTCAGTGCGTATACCATCGGAAAGGTAAAGTGACAGGAGAAAATAAAGCTGACGCACGGAGGGAACTGAGCAGGTATTGTAGATGAATGTTTTTCATACAGCGCCTTCTATGTTTTACCTAAATTATTTATTTCATAAGGGTATTCCTTAGTTTAATACCCATAGATCATTTGAGATACATAATATATATTTATTAAAAAAGTTCGGGCCGGGTCGGGCTTGGATCTTAAGATCTTAAGCCCAAGCCAGAGTCCAAAAAAAATCCAGCCAGACCCGACCCCGAGGGTATTGAAGCCCGACCCGAACGTCATTACTGACTTTTTGAGCCCGACCCGGCCCAAATTTCCAGTCGGATCGGGCTTGGACTCGGGCTTAAGATCTTACTTGTGGCCAACAGAGTACTCAGTTAGCAGCCTCCTGGCCAAAAGTCTTCCAAAAATACTGGGCATTCTAGTTTGAAGCTAAAAAAATATTTTAAACTTATAGAGATATTTGTTCTCTGACAAAGGCATGGATTTGATTGTCACACACACCATTTACCTGAAAGCTGAATGTACAAAATGTAGCATATAGGTGTTATCGCAAACAATTGGCTGCTTTTAGGTCTTCAAACACACTGACCTCGGTCATATTGGACCAAAAGGTGGGGACTACACCAGAGGCCTGTACCATAAAGCTGGATTACGGCTTAGCGAGATAACTTCAGGCTTAACCCTGGCTTTTCGGTACCATAAAGGTGGCTGACTTTCTATCGGGCTATGTTGTCGCGGTAACCTATGCTGAACACCTAACCTTCTCCGGAGCAGGATAAGTTCAGGATAAGAGCTCAGCGGGTATAAAAGCCCCACCTACTGACCAATCAGTTATCTTGGAAAATGGGCAGTCCGGTTAATGAGAACCCGGTGGATCTTGGTGCACAGCTTGTGCGAAGAGCGCTCAGGCACGAGAGAATATTTAGAGATCGCTGTAATCCATTCGAATTGCCTGAACAATCACTATACGAAAGGTACAGGTTTTGGGGAGAGGGGTTACATTACATCTGTCAGCTGCTGGAGCCTTACATCAGTAATGTAACGCACCGCAACCACACGCTGACAGTCCTGCAGAAAGTGTGCATTGCACTGGGGTTTTTTTCCACAGTTAATATATTTCTTAGTGATGTCCGTAATTATGATGATGTCCTTAAATCCCTTGTTGGATGGGTTACAAGCAAGCCACAGATAAAATGCCATTAATCAATTATTTAAGTAAATCATGGATTGATTCATTCATTCATAGGTACTTTTATGTATTTTGTTGGCGATGCCGAAAACCTCGGGAAGAACACAGTATGTAGAGCCATTCATAAAGTTACGGGGGCTACAATCACATGCCATAACGAAAAATGTCGTACACACATACATTTATGGAACAGACAAATGTTACTGTAGTCAGATATACAAGTGCAGTCATAGTGGGGAAATAATATTATAATGGCACTAACTTCCGCATTGACACAGTTGGCGATTTTTTGCCAGCGATCCTTGCGCCGTTTGGCAGCTGCAACTGTGTTGCTTTTTACCTGGATTATTGATTTGTATTGCTCGTATTTATTAATCATTATTGTTTGCTCCTCCGTTGTGAAATATGCGGCTCGGGCCGGTTTGTTGTATGTTTGCGACTGGTCGCATGCAGCAACCTCCGCCCTTTTTTGTGAGCGCACCCAGATCTAGACTGGACAAGCCTGAATTGAATTAGTGAGTTGATGGCCAGCTTTATGGTACCGAAAATCCGGAGGGCGGATGTCTCGGTAAGTGAAGCCAGATAAATAAGAGGAAGCCCGGCTTGGTTAATCAAGCTTTATGGTACAGGCCTCAGGTTTGACTGTGCAATTAATAAATGTCTGTTTATGAAGTAAATGTGTGTGTCAGTCATGAGTTGTTTAACTGGGACTCAATGAATTTTCTCTTGTAAAAGTGGCCAGTTTGAAATGTTTGCATTTTTGATCAGACAATATGAAAAGGATGCAACTCAGCCCGCCTGAATGTACTCATTTAGTCAGATCTATCAAGTATAAATATTACGTACAATCTAGTTGGAATGTAGACGTATATGTTTGGCAATTTTTATTTTTATTTTTATTTATTTTTATATAGCCCAGATTCACAAACAATGTCTCAAAGGGCTTTACAATCTGCACATGGACGATATCCCTCTGACCTTTGTGCACTGCAAGCAGTGCGACTTGCAATCAATTGTGACTTGGGCAGCAATAGTTTTAGTTTCAGGTAAAGTTTTGGAAGCACTGACCAAGACCACTGATTGTGGTCGGAGTGGTCAGGCAGAGCATCCTGGGTAAATTCACCCTTGTACGTATAACTGTCCACTTATGAGCAAATTACAAGTGCCTACCTTTCTTCGCTTGCGATAGTTTGTCAAACACAGAGCTGCTGGAGTAGGTGGAGAACACCGGGTCATTGTCATCATCACTGTTCGACTTGGATGCATCTGTAAGACAAACCCAGACCAACGGTTCGTCCCATGAAAATAGACAATTGAGACATTCGACAATGTGGAAAAAATATCATTCATATTTGCACAAATAATTCTGCAATCTGGGAAATTTGGAAAATAGGTGAAATGTTTCTTTGACACTGCAAGAAAACAAGTCTTACATTTTGTATTTACTGTTCAGTGTTTTTCCCTTGAGAAAAGACCAAACCATTTTGTATGTGACAATCTATATAGTACCAAGCAGGTCAGACTTGCCATCCTACACTGACACTCGCTGATAGACAACAGGTAAACATCTGTTTACCTCTCTGTCAGTGAATTATTGATCAGAATATGTGAAAAACTGTCAATGTGTCAATCATTTTACTGGAACTACTTTGGTATCTTATTAGGATTTAGTGTAAGAATATTTAAAAGAAAGTAATCGGCTACTCAGGGTTCACTTGACCTGGAGTAACAAAGGACAAAGAGTCTTAACTGCTGTGGTGAACAGGTGGGACTGAGCTTGTACTCACTGCTGTCATCGCTTTTGTCAGAGAAAGCTGACTGAGATGAGAAGATGCTTGGAGCCTCTTTGCTTTTAACTACAGGAGTAGACCTGCGAAGGAGCAGAAACAAATGCTCGACATTATTCTCAGACAGGATACTAGGTAGGAGCATATTGTACCAAGACCATGATGTGTGAGTGCCATCTAATCTCTGCCGCTGTGCTGCTCAACGAAATATCGCTACAAATATTATTTTTCAATATGTCCATGTGAGCCCTGAATCTTACATGGGCTTTTTTGTGGGGGTAGAGTAAGTGTCTTCATTGTCGTCATCATCGTCGTTATGGTTGTTGTAGCTCTCCTTGGTCCCAGATGAAGCAAAGTCATCTTTGAAAGGTTGCACGGGGGAAGAGGCCATGTCATCATCATTCTCGTCTTCGGCCTCCTCTTCCTCTGAGAAGTCAAATGTGTATTTTGGCTTGGAAGCTGAAAGACAAGAGTACAGTCTGTGTCAAACCACATTATTGTTACTCTGATTTCTGGTGCCTTGTGCAATGATTACTAATGTTGCTAGTAGGTTGCATCAGACTGCACCCTCAGATTTACAAGGCAAGGATAATCAGACTGAGGAAATGTACACACAGTTCACAAGTTAGTCATGCCCAAGGCTGCTTGAAGCAGATTGATGTGCTGCAGTTATATTGTAACAGCAGATAGAGCTTCATAACTGAAGATCTCTACAAGATAAAGGACGAAAAATAATAAGTGGATTCTCTAACAGTTAAAGGTGTTGTCAACGGTGGGATATGTAGGCCCAAATGAACGGCAAATTAATGCTTTTCTCTTTTTATTCAAATGCTTACAAGTAGGACAAGTCAGTGTTATTGGTATGTTCCAAAACACAAAATTGTTCTGTTAGACTTTGTAAAAGAGACCACACCCTTTTCTCTGCAGAAAATTTGTGACGATCACCACCCCACAGCAGCTTCTGACCGTTCTGACCCGTCTCATGTTCAGATACAGGAAAATTAAATGGACGAAAGGGTGCTGGCAAGCAATGTAACAACCATACTGCTATGTCCGACACTCTACAGAGACCCGTCTCCACCACGCCAATGGATCCAACTGCCCTGTACAGTAGTACAGGATGCAGGAATGCAGCAGGACCACTTTTTGTTTCTGTCACTGATGTAACTCAAGGTTTCCCTAATGTGGACCTTCTGATGCAAACATCCTGACCATATTATTGTCACAAGCTTGTTACTGCTATTAACATTCTCCTATGTATGTTGTGGTTATTATTTTGGATATATGAGAAGACAATAGGCCTCGAGAGTCACCCTCATCATCTTTCCATGGAACAAATGATCGGTAGAACAATCTAAATCTCTAGAGGCATTGATTATTACCATGAGAAATTTATGCAAAAATGTTGGCAAAGCCAAAATGTCTAGCTTTTGATACAGTGGTACCTTGATACCTTGAGATACAATCAAATTGAACAAGTTTTTCTGAGTCACGGGCTGTTGCACTGACCATATTTTTGTTCAAGAAACGAGTGGAAATCCCAGTTAAGAGTTTTGCTTCGGGACAGTTGATAGGAGGATACAACATCAGCTGAGACCAGATCTAGTTCTCATTCATGGAGTAAAGATGTAGCTCATGTGTTCTCTTGACTTTTGGGTTTCTTTGCATACTTTATCATTTATCTGTGCATCCATCAATCAGTTTTCTTCCGCTTACTCTGCTGTGCGGGTCATGGGGGTTGTTGAAGCCAACCAAACGGACTATGGGCGGGTGGGGGGGGAGGACATTCCAGATGCATTGCAGACTTTGTTATCGTTTATTTAACTTGTCTGTAATTAAGTTAAGTATGTATGTCTATTGGTTGATAAAAAATGTTTTCTTTTTTAAATAAAGGGGGTTTGGGGCTTTAAGGGGTTTTTACAAGGCTGGACTGGATTAAATGATTTTAGTTATTTTAAATGTGCAAAACACATTTGACTTTTGAATTGTTTGACTTAGTAGGTCAGTTATGAAACTGATTAAACTTGCATCTCAAGGTGCTACTGTGTATGCTCCAAATAAAACATGACGGGCAATCATTTTTACAGACAAGGTGAAGATATTTATAACTGCATTTGGTGCTTTCTTTTGTTTTTATTCTGATTTAATCTGAAGTTAGTCACCTGTAGATCTTTACACACGAGGCATGAAGGTAACTATTGCTGTAGAGCAAAGTGCTGCAAATGATAAATAAATGACCTTCAAAGATATGGTACTTGCCTGTAAAGCACAGACATTGTTAGTTAATGGAAACTATTAGATCTGCAGGCGATAAAACAAAACTACCTGTAGACTTATGCTTTACTGTTGAGATGAACGTCTTTGTGCTGATGTGGACGGACTCGAGCCTCTATCACAGGTGAATATGAGCAAATAAAAAAATTGAATAGCAGGTTCAACTACTACATGTATGTTGTTGTAGACCCTACAAAAATGTGTGAAATGTAACTGGACTGAAATATGAAAAAATACAGAATTTCTGCACTATAAGGCGCACCTTCAATGAATGACCTATTTTAAAAATGTTTTCATATGTAAGGCGCACAGGATTATAAGGCTCACTGTCGGTTTTTGAGAAGATTAAAGGCTTTTGGGTGCGCCTTATAGTGCGGAAAATACTGTAGTTAAACTAAAAGTTGCCAAGTTTACCCGATGCTCTCTGGGACTTGTTCTCTCTGGGGACGATCGACTCGCTGTTTTCCAGATCGCTGTCTGACTTGGACTCGTCATCCGACCAGGGGTTCCTCTTCTTCACCTTCTTACTAGGAGTCCCTTTGGGTCCTGGAGGTTTTCTCACTCTAGGAGCACCTGGAACAAATAGCTACCATGAAACTAGGCCAACACATTGAACCTGGGATAAAGTCAGACGTTCACTGCAGGGACAAATATCCGTGTTGGTAAACAACTTATAAACTAAAACAGAAAATCTAGTTCCATTGCTCCTTCCAGCCCTCCACCGTAACATTCAGAGCTACAGTCAAAGCATTTCTCCTGTATCGCTTTTTTACTTCAGTGCTTCACATTTAGACAGAGAGCTTCCCTTTCTAGAACTAACCGGGTTCTTTCTTCGCCTTCTTGACACGTGGAGTCTTTGGTTTAGCTACAGCGTTCTCTCCTGTTACTCCCTCAATGACAAGACCATCCTCATCAAAGTCCATCTTCAAGGCCGCATCGGCGTCACTCTGGTAGACACACAAAACCTGTAACAATCAGCATCCTCACACATCTCACTTGAATACTGTTGCTCTTTAGGTATTTCATTACCTTCTTCTTTTTGGTCAGTTTCTTGGCAGCGTCAGATTTGATTGGCTGTGTTGGAGGATCCACTCTGCGACCAAACGGAGAGGGCAGGGTCTCCTCCAGGTTCATCTTCTTGGCTTTAGGTTTGCCCACTTTCCCCTTCACCATTTTGATGGCCTTGCCAGAATTCAGTTCCTCACGCTCCAGGGCTTCCAATTTCTGATAGTCAAAACATGCCACTTATCATTTTTAAATTAAAGACTATTAATCCTTGTTTTCCGTATCAGACCAAAACCAGATATTAATAACTTCACAACAACTTGCTAACTTGACTCTTGTACTCGTCACATTTTCATAACTGCATGCTTGTGAAGAGAACAATCAATGGGCAAAACTCAAAACTTACATCCAGCTCCTCGATGAATACTGCCAGGTCCTCCTTCCACAGATCCTCTGGATGCTTCATCTGGAGATTATTGAGTTCTCCTCTCTGTACAGCAGCACACATTCACGTTGTTAAAAAAACACTGATTTCACACAAAATCTGATTTGTTGTTCAACTGTCTTAACCTCTAAACACAACCTCTACATAACAAAGCATTAAACTCTAAATAAAATATCCCTAGGAAAACCATAGGCTTGATCAGTATCAGCAGAAAATAACAAGATTTAAACAAATCAATTGATGCTAAAACCTTTTGGTCCCTCTGCTTCAGCAGCTCCTCCACCTTCTCTTTCGTCAGGCACCACAGAGGCATGTTGAGGATGTAGTTGAAGTTTGGCCCTGACAAAGAGCCAGAGTCCACCGAACTGTCGCTCTCATTCCCTTCTTTGTCATCTTCTTCCTGAGACTAAGAAAAAAAAACATTTTAGAGAAACAGACACCTGCTGCTTTTTCCAAGTACAGTGATACCTCTACTTACGAATGTCTACTTACGAAATTTTCTTACGAAATTTCTCAGCAGGAAAATATTACCTCTACTTACGAAAGAAGTTACGATTTACGTAATGTAAATACACAGTACCGGCTGATACTTGAATCTCCCACAGGTTCCTGAACGCAACATTCTCATAGCTGCTCTGCCATTGGCTATTACCTAGCATCCTGGCATCCCATTGGCTGAGAGGGACCTCTGTGTGTAGCTAGATAGGTGTCTATGCAGCGTCCTTGTCATTCGGCCCTCGACCCATGAGGTGTTCTGATAGTTTAACGTAAATATATTTAACTTTTAGAGTATTCACTATGGACCCCAAGAAAGTGACGGAGAAAAGAGGAAAAGAAAAGACTAAGAAAAGAGTTTTTTTTGTCCGTACAAACAAAGCAAGAGACAATAGAAAAGCCTGAAAAAGGGATGCGTTTGGTTGATCTCTCCAAAGAACATGGCCTAAAACCTACAATCGACACGTTATTAAAACAAAAGGAAGTTTAAGGGGTTTAAGGCGTCGCGTGGGTGGTTGGAGAAGTTCAGAAGGAGGACTGTAATTCACTCTGTTGTTCTTGGTGAGGCTAGAGGGCATGAACCAAAGAGGGCAAAAAACAATGAGGACAGCAGTTAAAAGGTAGATGACAGTCATTATTATTCCTTATTCTATTGTTTTTTACGTTATGCACAACTCTCATTTATTGTGTGATAATCTAATCTTAAAATGTATTTGTTACATGTTTTGATGCATTTTTATGCTTTATAAAACATTTATGTCGGAATTTTTGTGGGCTTGGGACGGATTAGGGCATTTGCATGGAAAACGCGTCTCTACTTACGTAATTTTTAACTTAAGTAATTTCTTCCAGAACCAATTAATTTCGTAAGTAGAGGTACCACTGTATGTGTGTACAAGACAACAGGAATCTATGGAACCACACTACTGTCTATCTAAAAAGTAGCACAAGAGCAGCTCTACCTTTATGGGAGTCTAACTGGATTACTGGAAAACCCAAAACTAAAGCCATTTCTGAAGTCCTATAATTATTAGTACTTGCTAATGTGTGTATGTATATTTAGAGCAAATCTAAGTACCTTTTCCTGAGCTTTGACCCAGGCAGCCACTGGATCTGACTCAAAGCCTTTCTGGACCAGCATTCGGATCAATTCACGCTTGGATTTGTTTTCTAAAAAAATATGCATAGGTTAAAAATAAAATATTTAAACAGTAGTTTGGGAATCCAACAGTTTTCAGAAAGATTTTTTAGTTTCATTACCGATCGAAATCTTTCCATCAATCTTCTCCAGCACGAATCGAGCCTGGTTGGACAATTTGGCGGCTTCAGCTCCCAGGCTGCCCATTAACCAATCCTTCCTCAATTTGTAGTAGTGCAGCCGGAGCTCAAAGAACTCCCGAAGGATGTCTTGGACAGAATCGTACCTCTTCAGACAACCCATATGGTCAAACAACACCTAAAGATTAAGGTTTAATAGTCAGTTATGACAACTTGACAAAGAAAAATTGACAAAGATTTTTTAAAACAGATAAACCAGGGAAGCCAACCATATGTGATTCAAAACAGAAGGACCTTTCTAATATTTCACTTTAAGTTAGAGATGGGTTTACCATGGAGTTGCAGGTAAGACTGGACTGCAGCTTGAAGACTTTGTGAAGCCCAACTGCCTCAGCCTGGGCCAGTTTCTCTTCAGACATGCGGACCAAAAACTTGACTGTGGTGTCGGTGTGGTATTCCTTGTAATCGCTGATGAGAGCTGGGGTCTTGTCGGTCCCCTGCAGCATGGGCTCCAGCACAGACTCCTTGTAGGCCTGCAAAACACAACATGCAGAGCACTCAACTATTTTTAAATTCATTTTCTTGCACGTGGTTACCTTACATGTTACGACTGAGTCATACCTGTGTCCATGTCCGAACTGGAAGCTCTGTGATCTCAATGGTGTTTCTGTCTATGACAGATACCTCTCCACTGACCAGGTACTGGTTCTGACCCAGCTCATGAATCACACCTTTGAAGTTTTTGTAGCTGGGAAGCTGTTTGGGGACAATGGTGGAAAAAAATTAATGGAAAACTGGGAAATAGTCTCTCTGTGATCCAAGCAAAAACATCACCTTTTGATTAAAAAACTGTCCTGCTAGCCTGTGTACTGTCAACTAGCTCATGACTCAACAGGGTGGTGGCTAGGGGGGGGGGGTGTTTACGCAATGCTGCAGGTTCTGATATAAATAATTTCAGATTCAAATTGACATCCAATATTTATTTCTTCCTAAATTACTTTAGGACTGCAATGAGATGACTGATTGGAGATATGTCCTTATTTTATGAAAACGACTCTCATACTCTCTGTGGTTAGAGGGAGGTCCCCATAGGAGTCTGTGGACTTAGACAAAATGATCTGATTTATGCTGCATTTTCATTGTTGTTGTTCCCTCTGACTAGGTTTTATCACTAATTATTCATAAAGAGGAGCCCAGCAACAAATCTGCTTCACGTGTGAACGACATACGTCAACCTGACGGAGGCGTGAGCCTGAGGCCGTTTACCAGTTGCATGGGGTCCTGGTGGTTCAGCATGCGGTTGATGTTGTTGACAATCTCTCGCGGGTCATAGTTGGGAATCTTACAGGCCCAGCCTGTGCCGATGCCCTCTGCACCATTCACCAGTACCAACGGAATGATGGGAATGTACCACTCAGGTTCAACCTTCTGGTTGTCATCATACAGGAACTTCAGCAGGTTTGAATCCACAGCCGGGTATAACAGCTTGGCAAGAGGACTGTGGCCAAAGAGACACCGTTATTAGACATTTAGCCGAACTCTCTTCACTGCTGTTGGGATAAACAACAGAACTCAACTTTTACCTGAGCATGGTGAAGATATATCGAGGGCTGGCAGCGTCTTTGCCTCCATTGATCCGGGTACCAAACTGGCCCAGGGGCTGCAGGATGTTCAGGTTGTTGCTGCCAACAAAGTTCTGAGCCAAATTCACGATGGTCATCATGAGAGCTTGCTGCAGCGAGAAATGGAAAACGGTTGATTGGTGGTGGAGAACAGAAATAACAACACAATGGGACACAAACATACACCTTTGGATTCAGTCATTTCTATGAGTTAGACTTAAAAAAACACAAATTTCAATTTTTTGAATAGACCAACTAATTCTTAAGTAGACAACATTGCTATCAGTATAAATGAATGGAACACTGGATAGACGAGTGGATGACACTGAGGGAACTTGTACCTCTCCATGATGGTAGGCAGACATCTCTGCCACTGAACCAGCCAGCTGCGCTACCTTCACTTCTCTCTTGTCGTTCCTTTTTAGGCAAGTGAACAACACCTTCCTCTGGCCTGGCTTCAAACCTGCAAAAAGCATTCACAACACATCATTAACACACAGACTTTTTGTCTTTTAACATTGTTTTCATCACGTTAGAGGACTAAGACATGACATCATCCCAGAATCAGATGAGACAGGAGTAGTTATATCCATAGCAGGTTGGAAAAGGAAGAGTTGGATTTTCTTTTGGGGAGTCTTTCACCATGGTGCACGCAAAAAGAAAAACTCAAAGAGTGGGACGAAAAAGAAATGACAAAGTCAAAATGTGAGTACAAACCATCAACTAAAGACGGAATGGACCTCTCATTGTCCGAGTTGGAGAACAGAATCAGCTCTTTGTTGATGAAGTCATTGTATGAGAGGTGCCTGGCCTGACTTCCATACAGGTATTGCTGGAAAAAACATGTAAAACAAAAAATTCTATACGTATTTCATTTACAAAGACACATTTTCCAATAGTGAAGATAAATGCCCTTTAAATCAATCAAACAAGAAACCTCTACTAAAGTCATGAGCAATTCAGGACAACTTTGAGCAAAGCAAGACTTCACACAATTCAAACTAATCAGAGCCTTGAATGTCAGTCCTGAGCACACACATAAAAACCTGTTACTGCCTCACACCGTCTTAGTACTAAGTCACAAACCTCTGGCAGGCCATGCATCCTCCTCTGGCGTCTGTCCTCCATGAAGTTGGTGAGCCACTCTTTCCTGTCGTCGGTCTTCTTCTTACTGAAGGCCTGGAGGAAACAAGCAAACATCAAGTCAGCCTCCATTTACATTTACTTCATGCGAAGCACATCAAAAACCCACTTTACTTACAATTAGTATTCTTTATAGTACAAACTTATAGAATCCATTCATTCATTTGACTGTGTAGGGTCAAAAGGGGCTGGAGCCAAATGCAAGATTCATATACCTTCACTAAGCTTAGGTTATTACAGAGCACAGTTGCATGTTAGACAGTAATTGTTATACCACAAAACTTGCTGTTGAGAAGGTATGGTATTAGAAAAAGGTGTATTTCTCACACAAAACTGCTCTAAACTCACCAGAGTGATGGCAGCATCATCCTCCGCTCCGCTGTATCTGAATGTGATGCGATGCTTCTCCATCTCAGCAAAGTATTCCTTTGCCTCTTTGCCTGTACTTGTACCCAAACCTGGAGCAGAAATGTAAAGTTAATTTAAATGTTTTAATGTAAATATCACAAGGATCTTTAGACACTACACAAATGTTTATGAACAGAGTTTTATTAATATATTTAACACTGGAGGAGCAAACCTTTGTAATACTTTATATGCCAGGTTTTATAATTCTCTGTCTGTTTCTTCCACTCGTCAAACTCTGGAATGCTGTAGAAGGCAAGCTCCTGTTTGTTCTTGGTCGCCTGAAAATAGCAAATTAGTAAGAGCCGATCTGAGACAAGATGTGAGACATACGAGATGACAGCCTGCATTTCCTTGTCACCATAAAAAACTGGAGGTACAATTTCTGTAATAATCTGCTGGTGGTATTTGTGCTGTGAGATGGTGAAGGGAATAAAAACTGACTCTTACTTTGACAATAGGTGTGATAAACTCCTCGAGGAATGTATGTTTTAATAGTGACGGCCAATTGTGGTGGAAGAAGTTGATGAGAAGACCTTTGATATGGGAGCCATCTTGATCCTGAGAGAAGACAAACGTTAGCACTGCTGTTTATACGGCTAACACACCGACGTGTGAGTGTCCATGAGGCCCGTCACCTGATCAGTCATGATCATGATCCTTCCATAGCGAAGGCTCCTCAGTGACTCCGGGTCATCGTAACTCTTTTTGTATTGGAGGCCAACGATTTTGATGATGTTGTTTATCTCAGCATTTTCCATAATCTGTTGACGAAAATGTAACGAGATGAAAAACAGCATGAAACTCTCTGAAGCAATGATTTTAACTTGAAAATCACTTGGCAATGAGCAGAGCTCTTAAAAAACACCAAGAGCACAGAAGTAAATATGCAGATGGTGAGAAAAGTGCACCCGTTACATTTTATAGCAGCTTTGTGGATCATAAATACATATAAACATTTTGTTTGCACCTACAGCCACTCATCTGACTTATGGCTGTTTGAATGATGCTTTTCATTCTGCACTGGTGCACAACCTCCTTCACAGATCAGAGTACAGACATCAAATCAAGAGAGCTGCTACTCTCAAAGATGACCTTCTACTGAGAGTAAACAGGCAGTAATGATCATATACGAATCAAGATCCTGTTATTACACAGACTACTTCTACAACTAAAATAACTGAAATTACATTTTTTTGCAAGACAGAGAAGGCTGGGAGAGAAAACATTTGGCAAAGGGCAAACTTTACGATTGGCATTGAAACTTCTAATAGCAATTTAGCCGAGTTCTGTCTGATCTAGTGGATGGACAAATTGCATGTTGGGGAATTTGATGATAGAAAAAAAAAAAGATCTTTCTTTCCAATCCCTCAAATCCACAAGATTTTGACCACTGTGATCAAATGGCCTCTGATTACCTGAACAGACCTCAGCTAGCAGGTGCACCAGTCAGCAGACATGCTGGGTGAAAAGAGTGAACTCCTTGTTTCATCATATTTCTATTACAACTGCTAAATGTCATTTTTTAGTCTCCCTTCTCACCATCTGCTCACGTATGTGTGTCCTCACACCGATCTGAGCATCAGAGCTTTGTGAGCATAAACTGTTGATGAAGAGCAGAGTTCTTTCAAAAGGAAGCCGAGGACTTCCATTACAACTAACAATCTGAATAACCTGAGGAGCAGTACATGAAATCTAGTCGTACAAATGTTTTTTTTTCATGTGGTCTTCCTCTTGTCTACAATCTGCAGATTATGAATCCACTACCTGATGAAATCCCAGTTCTCCTGTCTCGTACCTGCTTGTGGGTGGCCTCTCGCACGTTTAGAATCTTTCCTCTCAGTGGGAACACTCCGTATCGATCGCGCCCAATGACTCCTAGTCCAGAGACAGCAAGAGACTTGGCTGAGTCTCCCTCAGTGAGGATCAGCGTGCAGTCAGAGGAGTGTTTGCCACCTAAGTCAGGGAAATGAAGGAAAAATGGTTTCTAGATGGCAGCAGTCTGACTTTATAGTCTCAGATGACAAAGAAATTGTAATGGCAGCTAAAGCACAAGTGTTGCTAGAATGAAGTCAATTTAAATACAATTCTGTTTACTTCACCTCCACCTGCCCTCTTTTATCACAGCATACAATGTAAGCAGTGAAAACTGTTTTCTGAAAATTTCACATTAAAATTGAAGAAGTTGAAATGAAGTTTGGAACACAAAGTTTGAATCAACAGCAACTGTAATCAACATGATTATCAACAGGAATATTCAGAAGTAATGGAAGGCCCAGTAGAGGCAAATTGAGTTTGAACCATTCGAATATGAAGTCAAAACACTAATGTTGAACTAGCTTTGATCTATGGTCTTACTGACACTGGTCTTCTCCCTCGTCTTTCTATCTGATCCAATTCCTGAGTGTACAAAAGGTCAAGGTCATCATCTCATTTTCATCTCCTTTGCTGCCTGAGTAATGTGCTTTTTGTTTCATCTTTCTATCTGCAACGGTTGCGAAGATATTTGGTCAACAACCGAATGGACAGACGAACACACGAACGCTGACTGCTTTGAAGCAGGATGTACAGTAATAATCATCATCACACTGTAACGCACCCGCGTCGTTGGCATCGTCTAGTTTGGGGATGCCCTTGATCTTGCTGTGCTTCACAGATGAACACTTCTTATTCAGTTGAGTCTGGGCTTTGAACTTCACCCAGTTGAGGATACTCTCAACGATACCACAGTTGTTTGCCTGTGGGTGACAAAAATTCATTTCATGACTGATGCCCAGACGTTTTGAACAGGGCACTAAAAATAGGAGTTGAAAGTAAATGAAGGGAGTCCTTACAGCCCTGATGAATTTGTCAGACAAAAGACACTTGGACCCAAAGCTCTTTGTCTGGAGCGTCATATTCTCCTTGGTCTGAGAGTCGAAGGAGGGGTTCTCGATCAGCGCGTTCACAAACACCCAGATGTGGTTCTTCACCTGGAACACCAAAGTGTCAAAGGTCAATCACTTCTCAATGTGTGACCGTAAGCTAAAGGCGCTGCCCTGATAAACCCACCTGGAAAGGCTTGACTGACACCCCTGCCTTGTTCTTCTTCTTCACCACTTCAATAAGTTTGGACACAATCTGGTCCACCACATAATCGACGTGCCTGCCACCCTGAAACATACAAATCTCTCATTGCTAACAGCAGTAACGGATAACTACTAATGCAAAGCTAAGAACCGTCTTTTGCACTTTGTTCCTGCTGCTGATTGGATACCTTGGTGGTGGCAATGCTGTTGGCAAAGCTGATTTGTTGGAATCCTTTCTCGCTCAGGGTGAGGCAAACCTCCCAGCGGTCGTTCACAGTCTCGTTCGCAACCTTTAGCGCCACGCCCGTCTCATCCAGTTTGTCCTTCACATACAGGTCTACATAGCTGCGGAATCCATTGACCTTTAGAGAGGGACAGGACAGATCAGAGTGAAGTTCAATTACTTGTGTTGTCTGTTTATTCTGCTCTAACAGGAGTAAAAAGTATCTGGACTCTCTACCAGTCAGTCAGAAGTGAAGAGTCTTGGATGCAACGTCTTCAGCAAATTTTTAGAAAGTTCAATCAATTATTTTTTTGGTCTTCTTGATAACTTAAAATCAATTAAAAAAAAGACCTGCTCTCAGGCCTGTCAGAAGTAATAAGACAAAGGTGTTGAAAATATACTGATAATGATGTGATATTTCTGAACCAAATACATTTTTAAAAAAACAAGAAACAATTTAATTATTACCATTGTTACGTCAGTAACTGAACTGTAAACATGCTTGATGAAAAACATTTACTTTTCTAATATGCTTTTGTGTTAACTTCATTTTTTTAACAATTAAATTGTCTGAAGCGCTCCACAGTAGAAGGGAGTTTTGTAGCATACAGTGGTGTGCAGTAAGGGACAGCAAGGCCTTCTCTGCTGCCCTAACATATATTAAATAATATCTTGATTTGGGGTTAAGGGTTAAGTAGATTTTAATGCATTTTCCTGTGTGTGCGCATATATATAATTTTTAAAATCCGCAATGAGTGAAGCTGTGCATCTTCAAGCGCAAATAAGCGAGGGAATACCGTATACTGAAAATGAAAAAAAAATTCCTGCTCTTCTGCAATGTGTGTAAATAATGAAGCACACGAGAGGAAATACGCAGAGACTTATTTCATTATATCGACGTCACTGCCGGAAAATAGCCCATGTTATACACGATTGAAGTGATGCTACATTTAGTAGTGTGTTAATGTATTTCTTTGTGTTTCTCCAGCTGTGGTGTCATGAATGATGGTCATTTGTCGGTTTTGTCCTGTGACGTAGTTGTGCGACCTATATAAAAGGTGTGGCCGCGGGTTCTTCTGTGCGAGTGACAATAAAAGGAATAGAGCTGACGCCTCTCCAAAAGTGCCGGTTTTTGTCCTATTTGAGAGACTTTATAAACACCTCAGTCCTGAATGCTCCATTGGTGATAGCGATGGGAGTTACTTACAGAATTATGAGATGCATTTCTGCAAGTTTGACTAAGTAGGACATCAACATGAGTGCAACGCTAGTACAAAACAAGCATGACTAGAAAAATGAGATGAAGAGACTTACAGGTAATTTCTTCCCATTCAGTGAGACTTTCACCCCCTTGCAGGAGCCGGCTACATCATAAGCTCTGCGCGTTAGAAGGGCAACGATGTCCTTGTCCAACTTCTCCATCTTAAACTTGGTCAAGTCTGGTTGGAACGTCACACACGTGAAATCATCACCATCAAAGAACTTAATCTTGGGGTCCGACGTCTTGCCCATGTTATTCTGCCACGTCTGAGGATAGAAACACGCATGGTAACAAACACACACCTGCTGCTGACATGATGTATTTGGGATTAACACATGTATCAACAATCCCCTTCATGTCAAACCTGTGTAGATGCATTTATTCTGTGACATTAAACACCCAGTGACTTTAATGCTGGTGCCCAGACAACCATGGAAGGTGATAATAAGCACAACCTTACCTCTGATATGACCACAAATCAAAACCTATAAAAAGGAGCAATTCCCTCATTGTGACACTGTTGAGTACTTTGTGTGAAAGTTGTCATCATCAGGTTGAATCAGGTGTGAATGTTTGAAACATCTGAGTCCATCAATACATTAGAATTGCATTTGGTTAATATAAGCAGGTTTCCTGCAGTTTGAAGGAAGGATTCATCTACATAAATGTGATTCAGGCAAATCTACTGTACAAATAACAGGAGCCTGGGGGGATATAACCTTAGACTCCTTAGACATCAGTGAAATTGTTACCTGTTTGAAGCTGTGTCTGTACTCCTTGCAGGCAGTCTCCACTGTGAACTTAGTACTGAAGATGTTGCAGAGTTTGGCACCGAACCCATTCCTCCCACCTGAAGCCCAACAAAAAGTTGGTGGTATCCGCTTCTCAACAATGATGTCAACAAGCGTCAAAGCAAACAACATGAAGACACATCTCACCTGTGACCTTCTTCTCATCGTCATCATAGTTGCTTGAGGTGAGCAGGTGACCAAAAATGAGTGCAGGGACGTACATCTTCTCATCTTTGTGCTCCACCACAGGGATTCCTTTACCGTTGTTCCAGATAGAAATGGTGTTGGACTCTCTGAAGAAGGAAGAATAAAAGCCATTTTTTAAAAACAGTAACAGCAAACTAAAATTGACAAAATAGAAGATGAAGAAGAAGTAATGTGCTTTATTAATCTCTTAATCTCTATTAATCTTTATTCATACATATGCGTGTGTGTGTGTACCGGCCCCTGAAACAGACACTAACACACACAAGGGAGCCTGTAAGCATGCATTATATATTATATTATATATCTCTGTTGATTGATGAGTCTTAAATTTATTATTAGCCAACAGGCAATATACATTTCTTGTTATTGGGTAGATTAATATACTGCTATCACACTATAGACATATTATTTGTAACAGTAGATAGTTTGTAGTCTAGACAGCATACTAAATCCCATTCAAAATCCCTTTTGAACCCTAGTGGATGAAGAGGCTGTACACTAATAACATTCTTAGCATGTTCTTCTTTCTCTCCGTCGTCATTGCTGCAGTTTGAGATTCAGTCTAGTCTAGTCCTGAATCACCGTGACAACCAAGATGAGGACAGCAGTTTGCCATTTAAGAACTTCAGGTCATGTGACTAAACCTAAATTCAACAAGGCAGTCAGAGACTGCAACATTCCCCAACATCATCACATTTTTGTTCCTCTGGCTTCCTGAAAATGTTGCTTTTTGTTTTGTGATTACATCTCATCAGGTTTCAGAGATGTGTACCTAAAAAGGTATTAATGTGAAAACCTGACCTTGACCTAGTTTTTAAAGGTCAAGGTTGTGATCTTTTATTTCGTCTTTCAATCTTATCCGGTTCCTCAGATATGTTCAAAAACAATTTTTTTAAAAAAGTTTAATTTTGACCTTGACCTCATTTTTTAAGGTCAAGATGTGATCTAATTTTCATCCCCTTGCCTCCTTGATTATAACGCCTTTTGTTTCGTCTTTCTATCTTATCCTGAGATATGTGGAAAAAAATGTACAAAAGTTCAAATTTGACCTTGACCTACTTTTCTCAAGGTCAAGGTCATCATCTCATTTTCATCCCCTCTGTTGCCTGAGTAATGTGCTTTTGCTTTCATCTTTCTATCTGCAACGGTTGTGAAGGTATTTTGTGGATGGACCGCCAAAGCACTGATCTGTACTCAAGCAGACACGGGTTTAAACGCCACCCAGCCCCCACCTCAAATATGGTGGGACGCCATGACGTTTGCAGCAGCTCAGGATAATGATGCCAGTGCTTAATAAGCTCATCCACAAACATGCTGTGGGAGCAGCGAGAGGAGCATGAGCATGTCTATGAAACCACATTAGCAGCAGAGACTTGATGCTGCAGGGATAATGGCATCATTTATACAGCAGCAGACGTTACAGACAGCAGCAGCTCCGCTGAGAGACACTTTGCTGTTTCTGCATTCATATGCGGCTGCAGCTGACAGGCGGAAGGGGAGCTAAACATGAAATGAGAGCTCAGTGAATTCACGTATTGGCTTATTACACGGTTTTTTTTGCTGAAAACATGTCTCCACCACTTATGTGTTCACTAAATCCTGGCTGTGTTGGACAAGAAGCAGACATCTGCAGACATGGAGAGACAATCAACATCAGAGCTTACTGATAAAGAAAGCCAGGCTGGCAAAAGAAGATACTCACAAAGAAAAAAAGATGCTGCCAATTTAACAGAGGCAATGAGCTCAGAGAAACTGAATAAATTTACATGAGATTGTGGAGGAAGGTAAATCTGGGAAAAGAAGAAATGGTCAATTTCCAGTCAGGACCAAACATATGAAAAACAAAGATACTCACGGATCAATGGTGATCTTGATGGCAGTCATGTTCTTGTCTCTTTGTTTGTTGTCAGCTGCATTGACTGTAGACCAAAAAAAGAAACATTCATGAAGATAACAGCCTCTACAAATTCATTCAGAAAGTGCATTCCATTATCACAAACTCCCAGGGTGCAGCATGCAGTACAGTGATGTCACCATGATGACGTTGCTTTGGAATCTGTTTTTAACAACAGTTCATGAGTTAATAAATTAATAAATGTAATTTTAAAATCAAACTAAACTTTTTACCCTCCACAGATACATGAATCCATTTGAAGGGCTCTGCCTGGTCTCAGCTCCAGGGCCAGTGTCACCTCTTACTCTTCCTTGTTACTGAATACTGAATAATTTTATGTGCCAGATCTGGAGAATGACTCAAATCTGGGTCCTGCTGTGTATTGAGGTGGAACACAACGTGCTCTCTCTGTTTTGGTTATTTCTATTGAGATATGTCCATTTTTTTTCTAATATTAGGAAATTGTCACAACAAAAGCCCGAAGAAAAATCCAGAATCTAAATCTACACCTGGATCTCAAATTGATAGAAATTCAGTTTTTCAAGACAAACCAGAGGACTGATGTGACTGATCACATGACGTGTGACTCGTTGGCAGTAATAAACATGAACTGCAACCAATAATTATTTTCATGATCAGCTGAACTGTCAATTTGTCAAATATGCCATAGAATTCCAAGAAGTGGTCATCAGAGTTGAACATCTCTCAGGATGTCTTCACATTTTTTCTTTACATGTGCTTGGATAAAATAACTGATGGTCCAACAAGGTGGAAAACGAAAGGATTTTACAATCTACTGCTCCATTAACAGTGATAAGCTCCACAATTAACTTCACAACTGGAAATACTGACATTAAGGAAATTAAAACATACAAATTTCAAACTGCTAGACTACTCAGCTAGGTCGGGATGAAACACACACACACACCAAATCACTCACCCAAAATTTCATCAAAAATCTTGTAAAGTCCAGGAACGTAGGTGATTTCCCTCTGGTTCATTCCCAGGTCTTCATCAAACACCCACATTTGCTGTAAAGAAGGAAAACACAGTTTTATTAATGAAATGAGCAAAAACTGAGAAGCAGTTACCATAAAATATTTCCTTGTCAAGCTAAGAAAGTTAACTTATATGCCATCTTATTAGTACTATAGACTTTATACAAAATGTTCAAAGACTATGATAACTTGAAAATATTTGGATAACTCACATTTATACCAAAAGCTACTTAAAAAATTACTAGGATTATACCAAGCAATTTACTTCACAGGACGATCACCAGATTAGTATTATTAAGGTAATCCAGATGAAAATTTTCATCAAAATAAAGCAAGGTGAAACAATACTCCCACATAAGTCTTTATTTATTCCTGCCTCTACAGACATGGAACCATCTAAAGCCGTTTAAATCAATCCAGTGGATTGATTTAAACAGCTTTGGATAACCATGACCTGGATAACTGAGACCCAAACAGACGCTTTAAAATGTTTTCATTCACCAAGTTTTGGCACACTAGTTAGTTGTGAACATCAGCTCCATAATGCTGGTAAAGTTTGTGTCGTGTCGCTGCAACATCCAAGAGAAAGTTTCCAAATTTACGTAAAATTGCCAACATCAACGCAACACTTCCATCGCATAATTGTATTTAAACCAGGGCTTTGAAATGGTTCATGGAACGAAAACCAGAAAGTTTTGGGATTTTACCAGGGATTTTACCAAAAACTTTATATTTTTAATGTTCTGGAACAGAATCGGTTATTCCCTTTGATCACAGGCAGCTGTGATCAAAGAGCGTGCCACATTCAGAGGCCGTGCCAGTCCATATGTTGGAGGAGTACAGCTGCAATCAATTCCGATGATGGATACGGATACTTTTGCTGTTTTATCTCTTTGTATAAATTGTTTACTACATAAACATATAGCACCAAATACAGTTAAACCTTATGCTACATTACCAACATCTGTCTATTTACAATAATATTACCATAAATAACAATGGGAAGACCTTAAGTCCCCCAAAGACAGCAGGAATAGTTGAAACATCAAATTACCTTTTTGAAAATGGTCAAATCTAAAGAGAAACAACCATCAGCCCTCTGATGACATCTGAATGTGTAAAATGAATGTGTTTTAAAATACGGTGTCCGACTCTGAAGGCGGTGGTTTCTGGACTCACCTGAGTGATGGGCTCCACGGAGCCGATGTATGTGTCGGGACGGAGAAGGATGTGTTCTAGCTGGGTTTTCTTCTGGTACACTCTCTCCACAGATAACTTAGAGCTGGCTTTGTCTTTCTTGGTAACTTCCATCTTGCCAGCATCACCCCTGCCGTTTGTCGCCTCCTGTTGAGAGAATTGCTTTGGTTTCTAAAAACACACCTCACTCAAATAGCACCACAGGAGCTGAGCAAAGACAGCTTCATCATGGGGAGCAGTCTCTGGTGGTGGTGAAAGTTAATGAACACTCACACACACAAGTGGGCATTTAAAGGTATGGATTGATACACATGTTTCTGGTACGGTGTGTTTTAAGTGTTACAAAACAAAATTTTAAATTAATCTGAAACAATAATGAGATTAGCTACAGCAACATTTAACTTTACATAAACAGAAGAAAAAAAATATATCCTGATGGAATTCAAATGAAAATATCAGAAATAAAATAACATTTGTGATAAATCTGTGCCACATCATTTTAGACAAAAAAAATAAAAAATTTTAATTCATATTTTAATTCTATATTTTCATTTGGCGCTGATGTGGACAGACCACCACATCAGTCATTCTGATATGAAAATGATCATATATATAAGTAATAATATAAAATACATCGTTTTGTTAATCTCATGTTTGTCCTAAAATAACTAATTACCCAAAGGTTTTTTAATGATCAACATCAACCAGTGGGTTTTAGGGACACCCGTCTGACTTCTGTGCCTCAACACTGTTGACTTCTCGTTGATCCCTGTCCCATTCATTCATGACAGCTGAGTCGATTACCCTCCGGAGACGAGACTCAAACTTAATCAATGGCAATTTCTGCACAGATCAGGTGCTAGTGTAGTAAATTAGAAATAAAAACATGTCTCTACCATACACCCTCTTTGCTATTTCTCCTTCACACATCCTTGTTTGTAGCGCCGGTCAGAATTTAAATGGACACGGCAGGTGAGCGGAAATAAACATTAGACTAACCTCACAAGTAATTCTACTATACTCTGTCTAAGATATAAAAATCACACCTTTTCCCAGTTACAGAAGAGTTTTTAGTTAACAGAGGTACAAGTTATTATTTCAAACTAACTTACCATCCACGCCAATACGCCGCTTCCTGCTGCGTCGTTGGACATCTTCCTTTGTGATCCTATAATCTAGTTTCAAATGTTTTCAATTGTGGTGAAATGCAATGGCGGCCCGCATAACAAATGTCTCAGTTACGAGAAAGGTCCCCACACCTGTTTGTCTCCCATGTTTTTCGCTTTAACGATAGTCCTTGAATGTCGCAAACCAGGCGGAGGTGAGGGTATCGTGGCTTTTGTTAAAATCGACCAGCGGCGGCACATAAGGCCTAAAGTTCCAACAAAGATGCTAGCCGGAGTACTTCAAGCTAATAAAATGCTAAAAAAAAAACACAAACATAAATACGTTTAAAATTTTATGGGTAAACTAAAAGCGATAACAGTGCAACAAAAACGCCGTAAAAATAATAAAATACTTTCCATTTACAAGCAAAACGAACACTAGCTAGCAAAGCCTTCCGCTGTCCGGCACCTCCATCTGCAAGACGGACGACAAATCCGTCTCGCGGACAAACCGACCAATCAGGTGGCTGCTTTTCAAAGGAACCGGCACCGCCACCAATAGGAAGCGTCTACATTTATCAGTCTGTACATTGGTGTCAACGCAAGATGGCGGCAATCCACTCAAGCGCCATAATTCAGGGACCACAGCCTAATAATAAAGACCTGTCCGCAGCTTCACAAGATATTTCGCTAATAAACAGAAAAATATCTTTATTTCCTCGTCATGGACTTTCTATGTTGTGCCCTTTCGAGCACACAGTAATAGTTTACATCGACATAAGTGGGTGTGGTATTGTATAAAACTGCTCCAACCAAGTAGGAACATACTCACCAACAATTACGATAGTTTGGGACCGTAAAGAGTCTCACCTGAGCTGAACGCGGTTTGCCGAGGGGAATGTTTCCATGAGTCACAAACACCTTCACATGTGGAGTCAAATCTGTCCCTTTTCCTTTCAGATTTTGTCTTCGACTCAAATCTATTGCTTCGATTTTAAAACCCCTTCACAAATATGCAGATGACACATTTCCGAAAGTTCGTTGGCCCTCACGTAAATCAGTTACAACTGTACTCTGCAATACATGCAAAATGTACACGTCAAAAACATTTAAATCATAACTGATCTATAATCGGGGCATGCACATTTACTTTTTAAAAATATTGCACAGATTTGTCATGACAGTTAGTAGATGAAAGGAATCCTCAGTCCGGGGGAGTAAAGCCGGTGTTAGGCGTTCTCCAAGTGGATGAAGATTTCAAACGAAGACTCTTCTGCCTGCTTCATGCTTTCTCTGAACAGCTGTGCGTGCTGCCATGACGTCTCCCCTTCACCACCACTGAGTTTTGCTACCACGCTGAACTCCGACACGCCGGACAGACTCGGGAACGACTGCATCTTCCCATCTGGGAGTTCAAGCATGGGAGGAAATTAAGAGGGATCACGCTGAACATTCAGATTATTTACATACACACATACCTCCAGAGAACTCTGTCATAGTCTGGCCTGCCTGCAGGTGCCAGCAGACTTTTCCGGAGTGAAAGGTCTGGCTGTGGACCATGACTGACACCAACTTTATCTTCAGGCCAACTTGACCCAAGTCAAACTTCCAGCTGATCATTCCCACGGAGGAGTTTTCTGTTCGAGCGATGTACACCTGTAGAAAGAAACAAAAGTCTGGTCTGCTCCAGAATTTTAACAACTTATTCTTAAAGCCTACATTTCCTTATAATAAAGTCTTCTTGACAACAAAACTACTGCACTTTTCTTTAATAAGTAATTTCAGTAGTGCATTTACTGGAATATGAAAAAGAAAGATTGCTTTCTTTAAAAATAAACTCATTCTTATCTTAAATTTTATTTTATTTTTCACTTTATATGATTTTTAAGTAAATAAGGGATGAATACGTGGTGATTTTAGAAATAAAATGAAAGTGATGTGGAGGCACAGCGGGTCGCGCTGTTGCCTCACAGCAACTTTCGCTCATGAATGTCTTTCTTTCTGGAACTGCAATAAACCGGCAACTCTTCTAGGATATGGAGATCTCTGTGTAGGAGATGAATTAATCTTTGAAAAGAAAAAAAAAAGCCTAGAAATTTATTGTAACAATATGAAACATACCATCTGCCAGTCACTCTCCACCTTTCTGAAGACCGACTCCTTTGCCCACACACACTTATCCCAGCCCTGAACGAGCTCAGAGTTGTTGGACACTCGACAGTACTGGTCTTTGGAGGCGCTGTAGCTCACGTGTAGTAACCGGTCAGTCCTCTCCTTCTCAGTAGGAGTGAACACGTAACCTTCAGTCTGCTGAGAAATGCAAAGTGTTAGTTTATATATATATATATATATATATATATATATATATATATATATATATATATATATATATATATATACACAAACACACACACACAGACACAGTTATGCTCAAAACTGTGTATTTGTCCTGAAGAACCAAGTGAAACGGGTCATTCAAGACACTATTCTGATGAAGAGCGTTTTTTTAATAAAGAAATGGATAAAAGAGGGGAAAAAGTGCAGAAAAATTTTAGGCTGTTGAATTAAAATGATATCAAACACTTTAAAATGGCCAAAACCAGAAAGACGAGGCAGAAAAAGAAAAATAACTTCTGGAATGGATCAGAGAATAACCAAACTGACAAAAGCTCAGCCAATGATCAGCTCCAGGAGGATCCAAGAAGATTTAGCGTGCCTGTGAGTCCTGTCACAATCAGACGACGTCTGTGTGAAGCCAATCTACCAACAGAAAGCCCCCCGCAAAGTCACATTGTTAAAAAAAAGTCATGTGCTGAAGCAGTTACTCTACCTGTGTGGAGGACCCTGTAGAAGGTGTGCTTGTCTCCCCCCGTGCTAACCGCCATGCCAGAGAGCCAGAGTTGCGTCCACCCAGCTCTCCAGGTTTTGGTTTCTTGGGGGAAATAAACTCCACCAGCTCAACAAGCAACCTTTCCATCAGCACCTTCTTCCTACCCGGACTCAGGGACTGCTGCCTCTTTGGTGTAGGAACAGACAGGAAGTGCTTTACTGTACTGATACAGCACAAATTTAGTCTGCTTGAAGTTTAAAGATTTAAACTCACTGAGGCATTGAGTCCATTGATGGTGTGCAGCAGCCAGGCCTCCTGGACTCGGGTTCTTCTTGATAAAACCTCTGGATGCTTACAGGAATACCTCCATGTGACATCAACCACCTGCATCACATTTAAAAACAATCTGAACTGTTTGTTGAAGGCAGAAGAGAAGTAACAAGTTCACAGCACAAAGTTCTTTGGTGATTGGCTCTCATAACTAAAACTGGAACAGACAACAGGGCCGACCACTTAGCCCATGTTCCTCTGCTCCAAATTAGCATTGAACCAAATCCAGTATTTTCTGTAAAATTTGGCAAATTGTTCAACAAAACTCTAAATAAAAAATAAATAAAAAACCTAACAGCAAAAAAAAGCCTGAATGTGCCATCTATCCACGCAGTATTTATGTAATTGTAATACTGATCAATCAACCAAATGAAACAATAATATATACTAACCTGAATTATTAGCCAGGACCTAAAGATATTCATTTTTTTCCTACATTTACTGCTCTATGTCTTAAGAAAAAAAAAATTTCATTAATAAAAAATAAGTCACCAAATGAGGAAGCTGTTCAAAAAGCTGAAAAAACCTCATCTGCTCACTGCTCTACAATGAAATATGACAGTAGTGTTTCACGTCTGTTCGTCTGACCTGGTCTTTGGAGAAAGCCAGAATATAAGCCAGTTTCTTCCCCCAGCCGATCTCGTACAGGAGAGGCTTATCACACACGTTCTCACACGAGTCGCAGTGCAGCCAGCGCCGCTGAGACGCCGAGTAGACCTCCGTCCACACGTGGTCTGAAACAAGACCACAAATCCTTTCACATACACTTTTATTTGCTTTCCGTTCTACACACTGTTCTCATGTCAGCCCAATAGCTACATAACCGGTCCTCTTAACCTTAACAATGATCTATCTTACACAAACTAAGGTTATGGAACATTTTAGGATCCACTGCTCTGTATGGATATCATGTATGTCTCATTCTACCAAGTTCCATGGAAATCATTTTTGCATTAGAGGGAATTTAAATTGAAGCCCAAACCACTCACAAAATGTAATTTACAGTAGTAATCCTGTTGACAAGACACAATCTAACTACTGTATTTTCTGCACTGTAAGGTGCACTGGATTATAAGGCACATTTTTAATGAATTGTTTATTTTATCATTTATTTATAAGGCGCATATAATTAAAAAAAATTAAAATAGATTTTAAAAAATAGTGGCTGTAGTTGCGCTATCCATTCACTAGCCAGAGCTGGCTGCTAATTTACTGTCAAATGTGACGCTGTTTTACTCCTAGAACTGACTTTAACGTCGGTGTCTCACCACCGTGAATCTCACCGCACGTCGCTGCAGACAGAATACACAAGCCTGAATGCGCGCCCCTGCCCCCCCGTAACGTGTTGTTTCAGGTATCTACTACATTTGTAAATCAATTGCAGTACAGTAGACACCTTTGTCTAGCAGTGACTGCTCTTGAAATTTCAGAAAAGGCTAGAAGTTCAGCTCTGAGGGTCTTTATTCACCTTTCTGCCAGTTTCTCCGTGTGTTTCCACAGACTAATAGAATGGACTGTCACTAGATTCCAGATGACAGCACAATGGCTTTTTTTAGACCAGTTAAGTTTAAAGTGGGTTATTTCCGACGCCAAATAGTTAGGAAATACTGAGATCAGTCAGTCAGTCAAACGTTATTAATAGAATCGTTGGAAATTCCCTGTTTTACTACGGAGTCGTAGCCAGGTACCACTGCTCTCCCCAGGCTGCTCTGCAGTCAGGCAGCAGGTCAGTGAGAGCGGCACTTCGGTGACGCCCCTTGACGACCGTTGTTAGGGGGCGTAGGCCCGAGTGCCTTCTGAGGGGGCCCCCTGGTGGCCGAGTGCGGCATGACTGGCAGCCAGACTGCCGGCTTTTTTTTCAGCGATCTTGTTTTTAACCAACACTAATTTTAATATTAATCCATATACAGTGATACCTCTGTACTCGACCGCCTCTATACTCGACCAAATCGGTGCTCGACCAAAAAATTCGAGTAGAAAATGTATCGGACCACGAACAGATTTTCGGTACTCGACTGGCCGAGTCGACCCGAACACGCTCCTCGGCCAGCGGGTAAGCGTCCGTTCGACTCAGACCGCCAGCGGAGTAACACGTACGCAAATTACGTACGCAAAGACGTACGGAAATTATAGCAAAATATGAAAGTGGTGTACGAGTGTCCGACCTCGCGTCGCAGTACGAAATGGCAAAGTCAACCATTTCCACTATCTTGAAGCAGAAGCAACTGACAATGGACAGGTTCCTTCTTAAAGAAAAGAGGAAGGCTACTGCCCAGCCAGATTCACCTCCACGGAAGAGAGAGAGAAGGGAGAAAACCCCTGGAGGCGCGTTACCTAGCGTCATCATGGAGGGGATTCCCCTTCCATGATGACGCTAGTGCCATCAACCACTCTCCGAAACCTAAGTAAATTATACAAAATGGTTTATAATGCTTTATCTTTATCATGTACCGCTTGTGCACATTTACGTGTTCATTGTTGTTTAGATACACGTTCTTATAATATTTCCATTATTTCTTATGGGAAAATTGGTTTCGGTGGTCAAACAAATCGGTGCTCAACCACCACCTCAGAACGGATTATGGTCGAGTACAGAGGTATTACTGTACAAGGTGCATCGGATTATAAGGTGCACTACGGGACTATGAGAAAATTATATTTATTTATTCAGTTTATTTTTCTTCTTTCCACACGTTATTCCAACATATTTCACTTTCATCAGTGTTGGAACATCCGAAAAGAAAAAAAAAGGGTTGACGGGTAGAAGCCATTGGCTTGTAAGGTTCCCGTCCCCTATAGGCTTTTAGGTGCGCCTTATAGTGCAGAAAATACTGTAATAGACACAGATGAGAGTAAAATCTCCTTATTTGGAGATTAGAAAAAAAGTGTGTGTGTGTGTGTGTGTGTGTGTGTGTGTGTGTGTGTGTGTGTGTGTGTGTGTGTGTGTGTGTGTGTGTGTGTGTGTGGTGGCTGTGTGAATGATGGTAAATAAAAGTGCACTGAAAGAAACAGTTTGCACTGAAGCTGACAGATAAGAGGAAATTTAAATATTAGTCTTGCATCCTCAAACAAATGACGATGAGGTAATTCTATCGTTCTTCCGTTCTCTACAAAGAGGTGCTGATGAGCTGCTGACAGATGATAATATGTTCTAACACCAGCTAACAGCAGCTTGTCAAGCTAAGTCTCAGGTAGGAATAACACAGCTTGAGTTGGTCTCTGAAGATTTAATCTCCTACATTCTGAATCGGCTTCATCTTGCTGTGGATCTTTGGTCTGAACTGAAATGTTCCTTCGTACCTGTGCTGTCCCAAACGTATCTGGCCTCAAGGCCCACGGCTCTGCAGCACAGCGTGAAACAGTTCGCCCACTCCCCACAACGCCCTCTCCTGGTTTCAAGAAGCTTCTCAGGATTGTTGTACCTGTTGTTGAAAACACACAGAAAATTCAGTCCTACATTCTCCATGTGTTCTGTGGTTACATTCATCTATACTCTACATCAGGGGGGTCAAACTCATTTTCACCGAGGACCACAGCAGCATCACGGCTGTCCTCACAGGGCCAGATGTATCTAATAAATGTAACTAAATGTAACTCAATGTAATGTAAAATAAATGTAACTACTCCTTAATGTTAAATAACTCAAAATAAATAATTTGTTCTTTATTTATTCAAGTTACAAACATTACAGTTACGCAGAAAAAATTGTTTCTCTGTTCTAACATAAATCCTTTTAATTTGTCAGGTTATTAAACCCACAGAACTCCATCAATCAAGGATCAAACTACCAATGAATAAAGAAAAATAACATCAGACACAAGTCAGGACATTAACTTTGTTCACAACATTTTTGTCAGAATTTAATGGGCTTAATTACTGCATTGTGGGAAATGTAGTTTTGCTCAAAGCACACTTTTGACCTGTTTATTTTTAAACACTCTGACCTTTATGCTCTCGCAGGCCACATAAAATGATGTGGAGGGCAACATTTGGCCCCCGGGCCTTGAGTTTGACACATGTGATCTATGTGAATTTTCAGGAAGATATTTCCCCACATGTAAAATGAGAAACAGCAATTCAACAATGAAATCCATAGGCAGGATAAAATGTAAAATCTTCTCGTTCTTAATAAAAATGTAAATTGTAGTTTTTAGACGAACCCTAGCCTGAAGTCTGTCCTTGCAGAAGAAAAACACACCCGAATATCACACCGACACAAACCAACCTGGGGAATCTTGTAGAGTGCTGGCAGCTCTGACAGAAGTGGTTTTCCACTCTCTGGGCTCCCCAGCGCAGGTCGTCTGTGGTCGGACTCAAGGAGCCGGTGTTCTGAGTCGAACCCCCACAGCAGCTGCAGGGCAGACAGTCCACCCAGGAAAAGAAGTCTTGTTTGAACCACCTGAGCAACTCCAGCACCAGGAAGTCCTCGATACCAAGTTTGGACTCTGCAAACAGAGGACAGAATCAGTCCAACTCCAAGGTTTAAAGTAACGCCTACACATTGTGAATAATGGTGACAGGACTTCACCTGCATCGCCCTTCATTGTCTCAACCAGCTTCTGTTGAGCAAGATCAAGCAGATTCTGCTGAGGGATGAAGGATTTGGTTTTCTGCTGCAGTTCCAGGTTCTCATACATCATGACATGATGGAAGTTTGACTGGAGGGTCGCAAAGAAGCTCATACTACTCTCCTGACAGAAGGAAGACAAAGCATCCAGATTACATGAATACCAAAATTATGAATGCTTTTTGTTTAACACTCATACATTTCTTGTTTAAAATTAAAGTCTAAGTGAGTTATTACTCATGTATGTCATAATAATACCTTACTTATATTTCTATTGTTTCGAGCGTAGACAAAGCTAGACTGCTACTTCTGATGAAAGTAGCAAATTTTAAAATCACTTCAAATCTGCCCTTGCTTTACAGAAGTTATATTCATCCCCATGCCCACTTGTTTGTAGGTTAACTGGTTCGCGCTGGGATTTCCACAATAATCCATTTAAAGAAATCATTGAAGTTTGGTGTGGACAAAGGGCGCTCTCCTTGACCTTTTGAACATATCGAAAACTTTGCACCATTACTCATAAACCAGCGGAACAATGTAGCAGCAAGACATTAATCCGTTCAATAATGATTTGTGACATTTTAAGAAGGGGTAAGCACATCTTTACCAAGGATGATGGATGTGCTGGCTCTGATGTTGCTGGCTGACTGGAGGCAGCAGCGGAGCTCCCTGGTGCTGAAGCTGTGTCCCCAGAGGCCTGCGCAGCCGGTGGGACAGGCTGTCGTCCATTGAGCCTGAGATACCTCTGCGCTGCTATGGATTCCCTGATGATCTTCAGCTGCTCTACCGACGCAGACTTGGGGAAAACCAGGTGGGTCTCAGCCTGACAAGAGGTGAAAGATGTTTCAGCCATACTCAGAGGTAGACCACGTCTGGCTTTAACACATTACACCAGTTATTACCTCCTCAAAACCCATCTCAAAGAGGCATTCCACTGCACCTTTTATGGGCAGCAGCTTCCTGGAGAAGGTAGGATTGCCTAGGCGGATTGATCTGTACTTTTCCTCATTTGGATACCTGTTGAGACGTGACATTCAGAGGAGGCAGAGTTTCAATGATTTCGGAAAAATCTGTTTGTTCCCCTGTGGTGGAATAAACGTGTCTGTGTGCACAAATCAATGATCTCCGTGTTCCAGAGGGAGACGAGAAAAAACTGCTGTCGTTGAGAGATTTGTTTTCTTTCTTTTACACGACTGAGCTTTTATTATAACACTTTATTATGCGTATTTGAAGCAAAATTTAGCGTACAAATTTTAAGAATTTGAAGCTGCTAATTGTTTATCACACATATGTCAAATCAACAACACCTTGAGCAGTTACACAGAATTCAATATTAAGTAATTTAGTTTTAAAGAATGTCGCACATCTGCGTTAGTTTGAACAGGTTAGCTAACACTGCTAATGACACCGTGTTCCGAGCACGGTTTAGCTCATGTTAACGTTATGCTAGCAGTTAAGAAACACTGTCGATATATTTCGTTAAATTCATAGTCTTGCCTTAAAATGTTGTCCGCGTATGTGAGTAACAACTTGGTGGCGTCTAAAAAGTCTTCATTACAATTTTCACACAATATGGTTACAGCCGGGGTCATGGCCATGCTAATTCCGTAACCACAATACAGTATAGCCTTTCCGCTGACTGTAAGAGATCTATTGCTAAAGAGGACCTCGGGTCCTGGATGGAGCTGACCTGCAAACTGCCTGAATATTTGCGGAGATATTAGAAGAATTGCAACACGTTTTTCAAGATATTAATTTTATCCAATAGTGTTATTATATTCTTTTTCTGTGTGTTAAACAAAATTTTTATTAATATGTATTAATTAATCAGATTACGTTTAACATAGATACAGGCACAATTAAAGACGCCGTTTGACGTCTGTATCGTCAATTAAATGAGCCAAAAGTTCGTTTTGACATTTCACACTTGGTGTCTTCTTATATTAAGACGGGAGTCACTAAACCTCAAAATCTCGATTATGTCAAAATAGATAGTGATTGTAACATGTCTGCTTTATCAATTTCCCGTTGGACTAAAGTCTACCTGGGACCACAGAGCTTGAGGAACCTTCTTCTAAGACGCGCCTGTCTCAGCCAGGACTCCAGACACCACAGCGATGGAAGGAGTAGGAAGAGGGTTGTTGTTTCCGGTGTGGGGCTGGTGTGTCCTCTGGGCACAGGGCTGGATTTACCCTGGACCCGCCTGATTAAAGGCCTCAGTGGAGTCATTGCCCTCGACTCACAGGAGTACCAGACTCTTCCTTGCAGGGTGGCAGCGCTGGTGCCCAGAGGTGGTGAGCAGGGCCAGTTTAAAGAGGAGCGGTTTGCCTCCCGCGGGGAGGTCAGCAGCATGTCAGCAGCATCAGTGATGGCCCTGGGGGCTGCTCAGCTGGCTTTGGAGGACTCAGGGTGGTACCCCAAAACCTTAGAGGATCAGCTGACGACTGGAGTGGCTGTGGGCATGGGCATGGTGCCACTGGAGGAAATTGCACGCACCTCTGCTACCTTCTCTGCCAGGGGCTACAATAAGGTCAGTCCCTTCTTTGTGCCTCGTATCCTCATCAACATGGCAGCCGGACACATTAGTATCAAACATAAGCTGAAGGGTCCCAACCACGCCGTGTCCACCGCCTGCACCACCGGAGCGCATGCCATAGGTGATGCAGCCAGGTTCATCGCCAATGGGGATGCGGTTGCTATGGTTTCAGGAGGAACTGAGTCCTGTGTGAGCCCCTTGTCCATTGCTGGTTTTGCCAGGGCGCGCGCCCTCGCTACCCGGTGGAATAACAATCCCACTCAGGCATCGAGACCCTTCCACCCTGACAGAGAAGGGTTTGTGATGGGTGAAGGCGCCGCGGTGCTCCTCCTGGAAGAGCTGGACCATGCATTGGAAAGAAAAGCCAGGATCTATGCAGAAGTCTTGGGCTATGGGCTCTCAGGGGACGCCAACCACATCACGTCACCAAGTCCAGATGGAGATGGAGCGTTCAGGTGATTGACAGATGTATAATTCATTCCTTTATATAGTTCATCTCCAGGATCTATTAAACTGGCTACACATATTACTTAATCGGGTCACAAAAGGGCCGTCTCATAAAAGTATTTTAAAAAAATGTAATACAGAATTATTTTTTTTCTTTCAATGCATCAGATCTTTTCCATCGCTTCAGACCTATCCATAGATATGAAGTTTATTATATATGTTTTTATTATTATATACAGTATGTTTACATGGAATTTGCCATTAAAATCCTGTTTTTCTTCCAATGGGAAAAACAAAAAATATGGAATATTTCCAAAAGTTAGTGCACAGTTTAATACTTCTGATTAACATATTACAACTATTGGATGAACAGAAAAACATGTTTTTTCTGGTGTGTAAACACAGACAGTGGGTCTGTGTCTGGGTTGTGGGGTCATTGTGGGGGCAGTGTCTTGCTGCAGACAATGAAGATCATGTTTCATTATAACATGTCAGCATTATTGTGTGTAGTAATATATACCATATACATATATATAATATATATATGCTTTTAGTATATGAAAAATATGTGATTATAATGGGAGTCAATTGGACCATTTTTGACCCTATCAGGTATTGTGTGTACACAGTGAAAATCTGCTATTGTATACACTTCCAATGACAGGCATTAAGGAATTTAGAAAATAAAGATGAAAGAAAATTACTGGCAGAATTTCATATATTTAGCCTTTTAACTGACTGATTTATTGGGAGAGAAACACATAAAAGCAACAAAAATATCAGTTACGGCCCAAACAGTTCCCAAGGGTGACATTGTTTTGTTTTGTAGATTCTTAATGTTTTCTCAATTTTTTTTCTCAGTCACACTTTTATCATCATATCACTCATAAAAGCAGGCAGCCCAAACCCATAATAAAATCAAGCTTGTCTGACTCTTGTCTTTACAGATGCATGTCTGCAGCCCTCAGAGATGCTAACGTCTCCCCAGTGGACGTGACATACATAAATGCTCACGCCACATCCACTCCTTTAGGTGATGCAGCTGAAAATGCTGCCATTAAGAGACTTTTCCAGAAGAACCTTGAGAACTTGGCTGTCTCCTCCACCAAAGGAGCCACCGGACATCTGCTAGGGGCCGCCGGGTCTCTGGAGGCAGCATTCACTGCTTTGGCTTGCTATTATGGCATTCTGCCCCCAACCCTCAACCTGGACCGCACTGATCCGGAGTTTGACCTGAATTATGTTCCCCATGTCGCTCAGCAGTGGCAAACTCCTGGACGCCGGATCGCCCTCACAAACTCATTTGGATTTGGTGGCACCAACGCGTCGCTGTGTCTTGCCAGCATGTGATGAGCAAACCTCTGTTAGTTTCACTTATGTTACATCAGCAATTTTATTTTTCATTTTGGGTAATAATATGTATTAAATATGGTCTATTTGATAAAATTATCGATATAAACACAAAACTGTTGTGTAGCTCTTTACTTTAATGACAGAATATTGCCTCCATCCAATTAATATGCAAAATATAGGAATGTTATTGGTTCTACAACTTGTAGGTTTGTGTTTCCATTTTCTGTGGAATTTATGGGATGGTTAATAAATACAGAAAGTGACATTTAACATAAACTCCCAGAATGCCTCAGCAACCTTCTTTCTATCAGTAGTTTCTATCTTCGACCCTCCAGGTGTCTGCTCGTGGTTTTGATGGACCTGGGAAAAACTTCTGTGACACACCAAGCTGCTGCCTTGTCCAGGTCTCTTATAAAAGAGATTTAGAATTTCAATGGGACTTTCTGGTAAAAAAGAAAAGAAAAAAAAGAATAAACTTCTGGAAGCTATAGATGATTTCTGGACAATGTCGCGGTTTCATTCAATGGAAAATAAATCTGACGTGTCCAATTTAGGATCGTGAATGGAAGTGGCCTAAATTAGACTTACATATATTATATATTAAATATTTACATTACATGTGGCTCATGCACAAAAAGTCACATATGAACAAAGAAATCAGACCTGGACCACATTTTTCCTGCAGCGTGAAGTGGGACCTTGTCAGACAGAGTACATAGTAAGACAGAAACACTGATTGAAGGTAAGCTTTATTTCTTTTTTTCTTTTTTTTTTTAAGGATGAGCGTTCCATTTCTGGGTAAAACTCACATACTGTATGATACTATACACCAGACGTGTGATACGATGTTGACATACGGAACAACGGCAACTGACAAAAACAAAATAAAACAAATGACTTCATGGTTACATTTAATTTTGTATGTTCTAATTATTTCACGTACCCTACATACTCTTGAGTCTGTAAATCTTTAATCAAATTAATTTTGTGTCCTGTACATGGTCAGACTAAACCTTTTGCTCTGCATTCCTTGTGATGAATAATTGTGCTGCCTTGACTAAATTTAATAGTGTGATGTAAAACCAGACCCAGTTGATGAATTATATCACTTTGGAACTGTGTTTCCATTCTCCATTTTTAGATATTACGTTTTATTAACTCAGCTGGACGTCACATTCAACTAATGAATAAATGAATTATTCATCAAATCTAAAATCTGAAATAAATCTGACTATAAATGAAGATAAATGAGCTTTGGGTCAGAAAGAAAACCCCGTAATCGTATGGAATATGTTGGCCTCGTGTACTTTACATCCCTCTTCATTTACTTTGGCTTATTTTTCTGTTTGTTGATGATCTATTGAATCATACATTTCAAATAGAATAATTCATGAATAATCAACTCTTCATCGTTAATGTTAGAAGTGAGGAAAAACATTTCCATACGTATGTTACAGGATTAAACATCCTCCCTGAAGGACAAAGGTGTTGCAGCTGCTGTTCATCCATTCTGCCCCGTGGACCCATTCCATCACTCAATACAGTGTCTTTACTGGGAAGGAACTATTGATCCCGTTTCCTGTAATGATGATGACTTTGGTTCTTGTCATTCCTTCTTCTCTTTTAATATCACTGCTTCCTAATTAGAAAATAGCCAAGGTGTATTACAGTTGTCATGGTAACAGAGTCAGCATGAAGTCCCTTTGATGCAAAACATTTTCTGTCCCACATGGAGCACATCTCATCACTGGGATCTAAAATTAAACCTCTCTCTCTCTCTCTCTCTCTCTCTCTCTCTCTCTCTCTCTCTCTCTCTCTCTCTCTCTCTCTCTCTCTCTCTCTCTCTCTCTCTCTCTCTCTCTCTCTCTCTCTTTCTCTCTCTCTCTCTCTCTCTTTTTATGTATTTACATTTGTCAGATATATTTATGTGTCCAGTTGATAAGAAAGTCAGAATTAACACCATGCATCAGACAGTTTTACTTCTGTCGATGCAATTTGTTGAGAGAATGGTGTAAAAATAAACAATCCCTCACCTTAGGGTTGTATTTTTAATCACCCAGATCCACATTTTTTGAAGGAATGCTTCCATACTCTAAGAGCAGGATTTCAATGCCAAGTAGTCATAGCAGGAGTATCATGGGACAATTACTTTTAGGTTAATTTACAATATGGTTTATCCTATTTATCCTCTCTCTCTCTCACACAACAAACAGAGTTCGTGTTGCCGTTTGGTCAATTTTAATGAGGCTGAATCACGCAGAAGCCCACGCGAGATTAAAACATAATGGCGATTTTGAAATTTAAGAAGAGAAATGGATAAATTATTAATATATTTGTTGAATGGAAGTGCATTTTTTTCCCAATATTATATCAGAAAAAGGTAGCATCGATTTTTTTGATTTTTTTTATTTAAAGCTTGCATCCCAGGGACGCATGCTGTCTGATGATCGTGTGTCCCTGTCAAAAAGTGTGCGTCAAAGACACAAGGACACACACTAACAAGAATACTGATCACCATGTTAATTTATATGAATATGTTCCCAAATCTACGTTAATTCAACTATAATCAATCGATTGTTCACATTCTATCTCCGAAAGATGCGGGATCTAGACTTCCATTCTGTCTTAACTGTATGAACACAATGTTATTAAGTCCTCCTCTCAAGCTGTAATCTCCTCGTCACAAAACATTTTTTAATATTACCCAGCAGTAATTTCTTCCTGGCTTTCAACACAATTTGTGCAATTTTAAATGTAGCCAGATGCCAGTACGTATTTTTAATGATCATGACTCCTGGTGTCAACGCTACCCCCACTGTGGTGACTGTGAATAACAAAGCAGATGAGGTGAGAAGAGAACTGAGATGTTTCCATTGTGTGAAGACGGGGTGAGCCCCAGTATGTTTAAGGTCGTCTCATCTATAAGAAAATGCATGGGTGGGTGGAATTGAGCAATCATGGAATGACATACATGTGAAAAGTTAAAAATATTTAATAAATCCAACATTATTTTCTCCATACTCTGTATTGGCCTTCACGTTTCTGTCAGTCCGCCCCAGGGCAGCTGTGGCTACACATGTAGTTTCCCATCCCCGAGTATGAATAAGGAGTGACTGAATAATGGATCCACTGTAAAAGTGACTTTGGCTGTCTTGAAAAGCGCTATATAATTCCAATCTATTATTTTTGATAATTATGTTATTTTCTCTTTTGAAAATGACCTCATGGTCCTTCTCCTTTCTACCTATCCTCTCCTCAAGCTGCTTTCCAAATCATTGGTGAATATATTATCTAAGTGTGGCTGAGTGAGATATTACTCTGCTGGATTTAGAAATCAGTGGATAAAGATTCAGACCACATATCTGTGTTCATGGAGCCTTCTGTAACACTGTGCTTCTTGGATTTAGTGCCTCTGTATTAAACTGTGTTAAATGACAAAAGCTATCTGATTAATATAGATGAATATGAATTGATGCCAGAGCACCCTGGGTTGGAGATCAATGACTGATCTTGTGATCGTATCATCTGACCTTCGACCGTGTGTTTTGGACACTCGGGTGAAGAGAGGGGCAGAGCTGTCAACTGATCACCACCCGGTGGTGAGTTGGGTCCGTTGGCGGAGGAAACCTATGGATAGACCTGGTAAGCCCAAACGAGTAGTGCAGGTGAACTGGGAACGTCTGGAGGAGGACTCGGTCCGCGAGGCCTTCAATTCACACTTCAGAAGGAGCTTCTCGTTCATCTCTGTGGAGGCTGGGGGCATCAAACCTGAATGGTCGTTGTTCAAAGCTTCCATTAATGAAGCTGCAGCTGAGAGCTGTGGTCTCAAGGTCTTGGGTGCCTCAAGGGGCGGTAACCCTCGAACACCGTGGTGGACCCCGGTGGTCAGGGAAGATGTCCAACTGAAGAATGAGACTTTCAGATACATTTTGCCCCTGGGGACTCGTGAGGCAGTTGCAGGGTACCGACAGGCCAGAAGGACTGCAGCCTCGGATGTGATGGAGGCAAAACAGAGGGTGTGGGAGGAGTTCAGAGAGGCCATGGAGAAGGACTATTGGATGGCACCAAAATTGTTCTGGAGGACTGTCTGACACCTCAGGAGGGGGAAACGGGGGACCATCCAAGCTGTATACAGCAAGGATGGGACACTGTTGACCTCGACTGAGGAGGTTGTCGGTCGGTGGAAGGAACACTTTGAGGAACTCCTGAATCCAACTACCCCAACTGACCCGTCCTCTGTTACAGAGGCAGAGCTGGAGGATGATGGGGGATTCGAGTCAATCTCTCTGGGCACAGTCACCGAGGTAGTTAAACAACTTCATGGTGGCAAAGCCCCGGGTGTTGATGAGATTCACCCGGAAATGCTGAAGGCTCTTGGTGTTGAGGGGCTGTCATGGATGACACGCCTCTTTAACATTGCGTGGAAGTCTGGGACAGTGCCGAAAGAGTGGCAGACTGGGGTGGTGGTTCCTCTTTTGGTGGTGTGTGCCAACCACAGGGGCATCACACTCCTCAGCCTCCCCGGGAAAGTGTACTCCAAGGTGCTGGAAAGGAGATCCGGCCGATTGTCGACACCTCAGATTGAGGAGGAACAATGTGGGTTCCGTCCTGGTCGTGGAACAACGGACCAGCTCTTTACTCTCGCAGGGATCCTAGAGGGGGCTTGGGAGTATGCCCATCCAGTCTACATGTGTTTGTGGACTTGGAGAAGGCGTATGATCGGGTCCCCAGGGATATACTGTGGGAGGTACTGCGGAAGTATGGGGTGAGAGGGCCTCTCCTCAGGGCCATCCAATCCCTGTACGCCCAAAGTGAGAGCTGTATTTGGGTTCTCGGTGGTAAGTTGTACTTGTTCCGAGTAGCTGTTGGCCTTCGCCACAGCTGCGATTTATCACCAATTCTGTTCGTGGACAGGATATCAAGGCGTAGTCACGGTGAGGAGGGGTTACAGTTTGGTGGCCTGAGGATTGCATCGCTGCTTTTTGCAGATGATGTGGTCCTGTTTGCGTCATCGGCCTGTGACCTGCAGCACTCACTGGTCCGGTTTGCAGCCGAGTGTGAAGAAGAAGAAAGTCCACTTTATTGTCCCTCAAATGGGGAAATTATCTTTTTACACTTTACACACTACACTTGCATACAGTTCCATATGGGTTAGTGATGCATACACACATAGTTGAATACTATGTGTGTATTCAACTACAGGAGGATTAGCACCTCCAAATCTGAGGCCATGGTCCTCAGCAGGAAACCAGTGGACTGCCTTCTCCAAGTGGGGGATGAGATCCTTCCACAAGTGAAGGAGTTTAAGTATCTTGGGGTCCTGTTCACGAGTGACGGAACAATGGAGCGTGAGATTGGACGGAGAATGGGGGCAGCAGGAGCGGTATTGCAGTCGTTTTACCGCACTGTTGTCACAAAGAGGGAGCTAAGCCAAGAGGCAAAGCTCTCCATCTACCGTTCAATCTTCGTTCCTACCCTCACCTGTGGTCATGAGCGATGGGTCATGACCGAAAGAACGAGATTGCGGATACAAGCGGCTGAAATGGGCTTTCTCAGGCGGATAGCTGGTGTCTCCCTTAGAGATAAGGTGAGAAACACTGCTGTTCACAAGGGGATCAGAGTAGAGCTGCTGCTCCTCACGTGGAAAGGAGTCAGTTGAGGTGGTTTGGGCATCTGGTGCAGATGCCTCCAGGGTGCCTACGTAGGGAGGTGTTTCTGGCACATCCAGCTGGGAGGAGACCTCGGGGCAGACCCAGGACCAGGTGGAGGGATTATATCTCAACACTGCGGTTGTGGTAAAGTGCTCAACAAATAAAGTTTGGATTGGATTGGATTGGATGATGGATGGATGGATGGATGGATGGATGCCTTCCACCAACTGGGATGTTATTGTGGGCTCACATGGGGAGGACATTGAGGGGGCAGCTCAGTGTTTTACAGATAACATGAACTTCTGTGTGGACACCGTGGCCCCTGTCAGGACAGTCAGGTGTTACCCCAACAACAAACCCTGGGTAACAAAGGAAGTCAAGGCCGTCCTGAACAGGAACAAGTGGGCGTTAAGGAGCAAGAACGAGAAGGAGATGATGAAGGCCCAGCAGGAAGCGAGACTCTGCCTAAGGGAGACCAAGGAGGCGTACGAGAGGAAGCTGGAGAAGAAGCTGGGGTGCAACCAGGTGTGGGAGGTCTGGAATGGGATGAGAACCGTCACCGGACACGGGAAAGGGCGCAGCACTGTGGAGGGGAATATTGAACGAGCGAATGAACTAAACAGCTTTTTCAATTGGTTCAGCTCCCCCACCACTCCCGGCTCCTTGTCCCAGGCCTCTCGCGGCCCCGCAGACCGCTCCACTGATGCTCCCTCGTCCTGTGCTTCCTCTCCTTCCAACTCTTTCACTTCTCCCGAACCCACTCCAAGAACTGCGAAGCCCTACGGCCCGACCTCAACCACTGTACCTCCAACCTCACCACGTCCTCCTGCTCTCACCACGACTGAGACCGTCATTACTGCAGACCTGGTGACGACAACACTGAGGAGGCTCTGTCCCTGTAAGGCGGCTGGACCGGATAAGGTCTTCCCAAGACTCCTCTGAGCCTGTGCTTTGGAACTGGGGAACCCCCTGCAGCAATTGTTTAACCTCAGTCTGCGGATTGGGAGGGTCCCGTCACTGTGGAAGACCTCCTGCATTGTCCCTGTACCCAAGAAAGGATGCCCTACTGAGCTCAATGACCACCAACCACATCCCACGTAATAAAGACCACAGAGCGACTGGTCCTGGAGCTCATGCGTCTACAGGTGCAGGGTGCGATGGACCCTCTTCAGTTCGCCTATCAGACCAAGGTTGGGGTTGACAACGCTTTCTTGTACCTCCTCCACCGCGTGCTCTCCTACCTGGATGCCGGAGGCTGTGCCTTCAGGGTGCTCTTCTTTGACTTTTCAATTTCCTTCAACACCATCCAGCCCCGGCTCCTGAAGGACAAACTGACCTCCATGGTTGTGGACTCCTACCTCGTGAGGTGAATTATGGACTACCTAATGAACAGACCCCAGCACGTCTGTATGGGGGACTGTTTATCTCCTATGGTGACCAGCAGCACGGGGGCGCCACAGGGGACCGTTCTCTCTCCCCCATTCTCTTCACCCTCTACACATCGGACTTCAAGCACAACTCGGATACACGCCACATACAGAAGTACTCCGATGACACTGCGATAGTGGCATGTATCCGGGAGGGTGATGAGGGGGGTACAGGGCATTGGTGGCTGACTTTGTGGAGTGGTGCCAACAGAACCAACTCCAGCTCAACGTCTCCAAGACCAAGGAGATGGTGCTGGACCTCCCTCTCCACAACCAGTGATCATCGAGGACAGTGAGGTGGAGGTGGTAGAAAACTATAAGTACCTGGGACTGCAGCTAGACAGCAGACTGGACTGGTCACTCAACTCGGACTGGGTGTACAAGAAGGGGCAGAGCAGGATGTACTTCCTGAGGAGGCTGGCCTCCTTCAACATCTGTCCTGAGCTCCTTCTCATGTTCTATCAGTCCGTAGTCTCCACTGTGCTGTCATACGCCATTGTGTGTTGGGGTGGGGGGGCCAGGAAAAGAGATGTGGACCGTCTGAACAGACTCATCCACAGAGTGGGCTCAGTGGTCGGGCTGAGCCTGGACTCTGTGGAGACGCTTCTGGAGAGCAGGACCATGTCTAAAGTTAAGGCTATCAGAGAGGCTGAGGTCCTCCTTCATGCCCTGTGCCATCAGGGGGTACAATGACTCTCTCAGGAGGAGCGGGGGGGGGGGCGAGGTCAGCACGCGGTTGAATGGATTTAATTTAATTTTATACTGTTTATATTTCAATTTTACACTGTTTATCTGTGATGTTAGTGTTTCTTTTTCTCCTGGTGTTTATCCAGTATTTATTCAGTATGTAATGCCTGAGCAGTGGATATGTACAATTTTCTCAGAGATTAATAAAGTATCTATCTATCTGTCTGTCTGTCTGTCTGTCTGTCTGTCTGTCTGTCTGTCTGTCTGTCTGTCTGTCTGTCTGTCTGTCTGTCTGTCTGTCTGTCTGTCTGTCTGTCTGTCTGTCTGTCTGTCTGTCTGTCTGTCTGTCTGTCTGTCTGTCTATCTATCTATCTATCTATCTATCTATCTATCTATCTATCTATCTATCTATCTATCTATCTATCTATCTATCTATCTATCTATCTATCTATCAATTTCCTTGTTTGCGGATCAGTAACACCTATATCATATACTGTATATATACTGTATATGAATGGGCTTGTTTAAAACGTCTGGACGTATTTGTTTATTCATTTTCTCTGAAGGCCAGCAGCCTGTCTTCCACAGCTGAGCCATTACGTTTGGTTAACACCCGTATGTGTAATCTTCTGCTGTTTCCTTTCGAGTCATGCTTACCTGGCTACGTCGGTACTGTGTTCGAATCGACATTTTTCTCTTCATCTTCTACATTTGTTTAAGGATCTTGTGTTTCCTGTTAGACAAACAGATTATTAAAGCTGGTTTCTCCCCCTGGTTTGAATGGCATGCCTTTAATGTTGTTGATGTGTATGCCTTTGCTGTTACCTAATGTACCAGGGATTCTTGTTAAGGACTGATTTGCTCTCTGAGGACTATCCTTGTTTCCTTCCCGGCAGCTGTCTCTTCAGCCCCTAATGTCTTCCTATGGGTCCATTATTTGTCTTTTCTTCTTTGAGATATTTGCAATTTCTCCAGACATAAAGTCCAGGGATTTTTTGCATCTCTTTAAGCTCCTCTTCCACTATGCTTTGTGTTTCTTGGTGACATTTGGAGTGTGTGTTCTTCGTTTATTGGGGCAGCTCCTGACTCCTTTCATCCTGCCTTCACTGCAGTTCTTTGGCAGCTTGAGTACTAACCTGGATGTACTATATTTTGTTAACAAAACTATTCTTTTTTTCCTTAAAAATTGAATTCATGTTTTGCCAAACAATGATCATTTTATCTCCATTTCTGGGAAATAGTGTAAGAAGTGCTGTACTTACAAAGATGTAAGAATAAAAACAAAACCCTGGGATAATTTGGTGCCTTGCTCAAGGGCACCTCTGCAATTCTAAGGACGTCAACTCAACTGTGTTTGCTTTGGATTGAAGGAATGAAAATCAAGAATTAGAAACTGTCTCCTTTTATTATACCAGTGATATTCAATGCCACAACACCGTTTTACTATGAAACTGGTTTTGGTCAACAAGAAACATTGAAATATTTATTTTTGGAAGAACTCTTGCTTTATTCCAAGCCCCCTTTTAAATGGCTGAGCCACCAGATCACAGTTACACAAGCATCAGTACAGAACTATTGCAGTCACACACCAATATGTGACTCATGCAGAAAGCAGAAGCTACACTCTACAGACAGCAGATTTTATAACAGGCTGATGAGCATTGCATATTGAAAGATGTTCCAAACACATGTACTCATTTCAAGCGTTTTTTATTTTTATTTTATAAATAAGTACTTGTCATGTCTGTTTTTATGTTACTCTTCCCTTTCATTTTCCCTCCTCTGTGAGTGCCTGACTGTTTCCACTTGTCTGCCACCTGCACATATCCGATATGAATATTGATTGACGATCGATTTTAGGTTTTACATTTAAGATTTTTTTTTTTTAATTTCAAATCAAGGTTTACTGTACATTTATTTTAAGTTTTAAAGGCCAAAAAAAAACAATACTGATCTCATAATTATCTTACATTAGTTTTCAGTTTACTTGCTATTTGACAGGATTACCACTGAGTGTGTTTTCAACTGAATCTAGAGTGTTATTAATGTCATAACACAGAAGTGAGAATAAAGACCACAGCTGCAACTGTCAGCGCATCCAATGGGACGGCTATTACACCAAATATCAAGGGAAACAACTCAGATCACCAGGAGGAGAATGTGTCAGTCCTAACCCAGCTGAGAGGATCCAGTGCCTGCTGCTGAGACTCTGTTTAACCCTGTACACTAAAGGATTTTATGAATAGCTATGAACAACTGTACAATTAAGAGACTTCATTAAGAGACTTCATTAAGTGATCAGCATCTTCAGTTAGCTTGCATGAACCTTTTACATGTGCATTCCTGCTACCAGAATAATATAAGTAGTGTTATCTATAGGCCAAGCATCACTTTTCCTTATATATATATATATGTATTCTGTCAGGAATAAACACCAGTTCAATGACAATTTTTAAAGTGATGGTAGCTAAAAATCTTGTTTTTTGCAACCCCAGTGTTTAAAATGTTGCTGGAGAGGCAGAATGAAATGCCATGTTGTCAGTACATGAGTAACCTTTTATTGTTGGGAGGAGAAGCAGGGAGAGTTCAGGTTTGACCCAACATGTCCTCGTCCAGTTCATCACATACTGATTGGTCACACACTTAGTCCTCTCTGTCCAACAAACAACACCTTCTTTGAGTGATCATTTATCAGAGTTTTGATTTTCAAGAGCTGTTGGCTGTCCTGTTCTTGTCCTTTGGGCTTCTCTCCTCCATCTAACCCTGTCTTCTGCATCCTCTTCTCTCACACCAACTACCTTCATGTCCTCTTTCACTACATCCATAAACCTCCTCTTTGGTCTTCCTCTAGGTCTCCTGCCTGGTAGTTCAGAACTCAGCATCCTTCTACCAATATATTCACTATCTCTCCTCTGGACATGTCCAGACCATCTCAGTCTGGCCTCTCTGACTTTATCTCCAGAACCTCTAACATGTGCTGTCCCTCTGATGTACTCATTCCTGATCCTATCCATCCTGGTCACTCCCAGAGAGAACCTCAGCATCTTCATCTCTGCTACCTCCAGCTCTGTCTCCTGTCTTTTCCTCAGTGACACTGTCTCTAGGCCAAACAACATCGCTGTAACTATTGAAATTAAACCAAAAAGAGATTAGACATATTTCCCTTTTAATTTAACAAATCTTAAAGATGTGAAAGTTTCACTTTCTGTATGAAATCATGGGGGGAAAAAAACTCTAAGTTTAAACTTCTAAGTTTAACTCTCAATCCAAGGGCGGTGCGGTGGCGCGGTTAGTAGCGTTGTCGCCTCACATCTACAAGGTTCCACGTCAAATCCTTTCTATGAGGAGTTTGTAATGTATGTTCTCCATGTCTGCGTGGGTTCTCCAGCTTCCTCCCACCTCACACACCCTGGACACGTTGCCAGATAACCACTCGTGCACACACTCACACCTACGGACAATTTGGTGTGACCAGTTCACCTAAGCAGCATGTTTTTGGAGGTGGGAGGAAGCCGGAGAACCCGGAGAGAACCCACGCAGACATGGGCAGAACATGCAAACTTGGACTACTCACTGCACCACCGTGCTGCTCAAATTTAACCATTACTCTTTCAAATTTACTGTGAGCAAGTCAACAAAAATGGGTAGACTAAGTTTTAAACTTGAGAATAATTCCAGGCTGCTTAGGAAACTTTTTTAAATTACCATATATGAAACAGCTGTGGCTCCTGGAACCATTAGTTCTATCAAGCCTGAGACATTTTATATAACAAAAACACTGACAAATGTCAGAGAAAATATTTGTGTAAATGTTAACACACACCTCCTGTTTCAAATCACTGCAAGAAATAACTTTTTATTTATTCAACCATGTATTGATTTTGCCCTTAGTCTAACCAGGAGCTGTGAGTACCCTCACCTAAAGGTCATAAAATGCCGTTTGCTTTTGTCCGGTTACAGACTGATGGAAAGGTCATGAGATGTCCACGGGTTTGATCCCCTGTGGAGCACGGACATGCTCGGTGCACTTCATCGCAATTAATTTCTGATAAACCACTGATATCCCCTTGGAAAACAATCATGCCTGATATAGAATATTTCTAATCTCTGGTTGTAACATAAAATGTTATTTAATTTCTGATAATCATCTGCAGTCCTCAAAAGTGTGGGTGGCCCTACAGGGTTGATAAGATGTTGGCGATGTTGTTGGTAGCCATTAATGACAAGAATCTAATGCTCAAAGAAACAGTGCAGGGTCCAAATTCAAGATGATAAACATTCATGAAGGATTTAAGAGGATTAAAAAAATATTACATTCTTTCTTTGACTGCGGGTCACACCAGGAGAGTTTCCTTTCTCAGGTTGTATGTGTGTCTAACCCCCTTTGATTGGCATAATGAGCTTTGTATTGAGTAGATGAGACCTCCTCTTTCCTCACGCTGCTTTTACAGTAAATAATTGCCTCCAGACTGTATGATGGCTGAGCACTTAGCAAGGGCAGGAACAAATTATAACCTTGTTTCCAGCAAGTTATATGGAAGTAATTTTTGATTTGTCTCTCTCAGAGGAAAGGTCTTGGCAGTGCAGTGGAAGTGGATGTTGGTCTACCCACTTGGAGTAATAACCCATCTTTTGCCAACAAGCCTTTAGGAGATGAAACTGTTGCGATAATTCAGTAGTACAGTTGAATAGGGTTGGTTCCTCCTAACGACAGAGTTGCCAAGTATCTATAAGACAAAACCAAGTTTATGTGAAAGACTGTAACTTTTCATGTATTGTATGCTATATGCATATATTTAGCCAGTCTTCAAAGTATTTAGCTCCCAGAAGTTAGTGGGAAAGGTTGTGGTGAAAGTTAAGTTGAATGGAATCTGTAGATAGAAGATGGTTAAGAGAGACTTTGCTGGCGTCAGAGAAACACTCTCTAACGTACTGTCTCTATGTGCCGCTTGTGCTAAAGAGATCTGAGCCAACACATTGAGTCTGTAATTCGTCATGGAATTAACAACTCTCATCATTGAAACGGGAAGAATTTCCTTGACAGGAGACTGAGGAAGGGAGCTGGAGGTCAAGTCAGAGGGAGAGGAGCCAATGAGTCGTCCCAGAGGCTGGAGACAACGTGTCAGTCTCCAACAATCCTTCCAACTTTGCCTGAGATGTCTCCACATTACCTTTGGTAAACCTTCAAAGTCTGTTTGAAGGTTTTACCAAAGTCAAGTGGACCACAGTATGGACTGATAGCTGAAGAGATAACAGCTCACTGGTAGCCACCAAACTCCTAACCGCTGGATATTTCCAAATGGTTGAATATCATGAAACCGTCTCTCCATGTTTCTCGGCCCTGTGGGTGTGGCTGTATTTCAGGCCTTTATGTCAATAAAATTTATTGTTTGCTTTTTCAATGGAACAAATTTCAGTTACACTGCTCTGATTTACTCCACTAATAATATCTTAACTAACATTACTATCTATTATTAAACATATCTTTTGGTCATCAGAGACAACAATATCTCTCCCCAAAGTCATACAATTGCCCTTATAATATTTATTGAAATCTTCAGTGACATTTTTAAATTGTTCACTGTAATATTTGAGCCATTTATACAATCATGTTTCCTACATCTCAGCGTCAAATTTGTGTTAAGAGTACCCAGTTCACACATTCCCCGGGGGACGCTTTCGACAGTAGATAGATAGATAGATAGATAGATAGATAGATAGATAGATAGATAGATAGATAGATAGATAGATAGATAGATAGATAGATAGATAGATAGATAGATAGATAGATAGATAGATAGATAGATAGATAGATAGATAGATAGATAGATAGATAGATAGATAGATAGATAGATAGATACTTTATTAATCCCGGAGGAAATTGCAATAGGAAAATTAAATTAACAAATAAATTGCAGTAGGTCAACAATGCAAATTTACCAAGTGGACCAGAAGTCTGGAGTCTATCTCGGCTAATATTGGGTGGAGGGTGGGGTACGCCCATGACAAATCACCCCTTTATTCTAGGGCCAAATGAAAGAAAAACAACTAATCACACTTGTAGTCATGTCCATAGCCAATTTAGAGTCACCAGTCCCTCTTTAATGCACGTTTTCAGTGGTGGAAGGAAGCCAGAGAACTTGGCAGGAGCCAACACAGACACAGAGGAGAATGTTGTCTGCATTTTGGTCGTCTATGTTTGAACTTGTCTGGAACACCAGGTCTCTTTATTCTTGTTACAGACTGACTGACCAGTGTGTATTTGAGGTTGGCAGGAAAAGAACAGAAGGTACAAACAGCATCGCCCTTCTGAGACACGTCGTCTATATCCATTTCTGCCTTGTGGGTCAGCTGGCTACAGGTGAGAGACGGTATACACCCCAGGTGAAACACCAGCTCTTTACGAAGACAAACAAACACACACGCTCACATCAGATCCGGTTCCTCCCTAGTTGCCTCCACAACTTTCTCCTTTAAATTACATTTTTTTCTTGTAATATGAAATTTAAATTTCTTTAGTTTTGTAATCTTGTGAACTTTTCACATTATAAATTCATTCTCCTGTTATGGTTTTATCACATAACATTACAACTTTTTTCTTATAATATCATAACTGTTACCTCAGAAAATTGACATACAGTATAATTGTCAAAATCGTTATTTCGCTTTTATTGCAAATACTTTGTTGGTATAATCCAACCCTGCATATAATATATTTGTCTAATTCTGACAAGGCTTTCCTTCCTTTTCTAGTACTGTCACAACATTCTAACAATAAATTAATGGGGGGGGGGGGGATTCTGGATCTGGATCCAAACCTAAGCGCATTTATTTTTGAGAATTTCCAAGCTGTTTTACACTAAAATCCGAGTCCGGATGTGGTGTTTTACGTGTTAACCGGTGACTTAACACAAAGAACCCCTCCCTCTCTCCTCTTACACTCCTATGCAGTGTTTTACATGGGGAGGTAAAGATGTGAACTGACTGGCCCCTCCACAGAGACTCCATCACAGCCGGGGGGAGCTGCTGCATGTGACATGATCTCCATCCTCCAGCCCATGACCGCAGGTGAGGAGTGTCGCCTGTTGCTCCAGTCAGTCTCCTCTGACATGTTGTGTCCTCTGCTGTGGTCCCCAGTCCGTCTGTCATCCCTGTGCTGCATCCGTGCTCTCTGCTGTATCTGATCAAATATTAACGGGATGGATGATTGCTTGTAAATGCGCCTGGAATGTTGCCGTTTTATCATAATTATGCAACGTTAAGCTGTGGTTTGGTGGTCAGGTAGTCTGGTGCGTGATGTTTTCACTGTGGTGTATTTACCAGCCCCCATTTTAAATATATATATATTTAAAGGTTGTCTGATTACAGGCGAACTGGCACAATATATGAAAAATAATAAAATGTATATTCTGAGTGTTGAAAGTAGTGAATTGATTCGGCGCGTTGAGAATTCACAATCAGAGGGGTTTTTTGTGAATAAATCCAACTTTATTCCATCCTCGCATTCAGTTGCGTCCGACGGATCTTCGGTCTCATCCGCGGCGCTGGACCACAGAGATCAAGTCTGAAGTTCAAATGCTGCTCAAATAGGTCCAGCAGAATGTGAATGGTGTTAGCCGAATCAAAATGTTAGTCCTATAGATGCAGAATATGATTCGTATTCCAGAATGACTCACACCTTAGATCGTCAATTCGGGTTTATGTTTTAAATACCTGAATTTCTAAATGGTGTTTTGCGTGACGTTCTTTCCATTTACGGGGCGTTTCGCGGCCGCGGTTCGGTTTACTGGACTGGAAACGTTGATAGAAATACAGTATTCCTATTTGTTGTGTTATGTGCTATTGTTGACTATTGGATCACATGTCACCATTAAATAAATGTGTTACAGAACACATGTTCACACTGAAGCGCCTCATCCGGAGGAGACACTAATCCGAATTGATGAGATCATTTCGATTATTTTGTTTTCTGAGATGATCTCTGAATCCTGAGAAAAGTTTTCATCCAACAATAAAATTCTGCTCTGATTTTCTGCCTCAACCAGACCCCTTCAAATCTTGTGATTACAATGATTTCAAGTGTTGATCGATACTGTAAGGTGTCTCAGATATTATTGATAGGGGACCTGTAGACTCTGGGGACCCAGGTAAACAAACTGAACCTATAGCTGACTTAAAAGCTATCAGGGAGGGAGCCTGGCTTTAGAAGTGAAGGGGACATATTATTATTAATGTATTTGTTTATTTATTTATTTATTGGTTTTTAAAATAGTCAACAGAACATTGACTTTGGCTTTTGGACGTGAGACATTTCAGTTGGAAATGGGTTGAAGGCTTGACACATTGGAGGTGCTCTGTTGTGGATCCATTATTGTCTGTCTCACACGTTGCTTCCTGCTTAATTCCATGACACATTTTGTGCGCTTGTAATGACCACAGAAAACTGCAGTTGTGGCAGTGACCTGATGTTATCAGCGACTTCACGAGTCACTCGATATCCGTTGTTTGACATGTAATGCAAAACTTTCTTGGGTCCTTGTAATTTCTAGACCAATGGAAATAAATTATTCTTCTATTCTTTGCAAGCTGTGATGCAAGAGCAGTGCTCCTCCAACACCTGTCGAGATGGTCAGCTAAATTCTAAGACACAATGGTTTGTGTCTTAGAATGAACGAATTAATGAAATGAATTAATTAATTTACTGAACATGAAAAGATGTGGACCTGAACCTTAACTTCATTGTTATTCTAACCACATTTTGTCAGTTCTAACCTCTCCTCTCGTGTGAAGCTTCTTGGGTATGAGTGCTGCTCCCTGTCCTGATCCCTCAGGGATTCCTCTCCCTGCTCTGTTAATGATTAAAAAAAAGAAGAAGTGCCAAGTGAAAGTGAAAGTCAGAGTAGACAGTGTGGGTGTGTTCTTACCAGGGGACTAGCTAGCATTCTTCTTGTTCTTGTTCTTCTCCTTCTACACGGCGCTGTGGCCGTCAAACAGTTTTATTTCGAGTTTGAAACCAAACATGTCGGAAAACTGTTCTGTTCTCGCAGAGAAAATGTTTTTTCATTGCTTCCTAGACTGTCAGAGACTCGACAACCTGTTCCTGTTCTGAGAGAGAATCTTTCTCTCATTCGGTCGTGTTTTTGACCAACAGGTGTACATGATGGGTTTGAAATTCAGGAAGAGTCAAAAAAGAAAGGATTGGCAGACTCTGAACTGTCTTCTTGGCCAAGCAAAGATGGCGATTTATCTAAGCAGCAGGAAAGAGGCTGAAGGTTCTTCTGACTGCGGTGCAGGCGCCTTTTTAAGAAGAAAGTGTCAAACAAGAATCAGAATCGATCTCAGAGCTACGAATGTTTTAAACACTTATACGAACCTACGGCGTGTCAAAGGTGTCTTTATGTTCCGTGTTGAGTGAGGAACTTGTATTCAGTTGCTTTCATTCACGTATATTTTGCTTACGTTCCTTCATATTATATTATTTGTTTTTGAAATGTGAGTACCTGTTTGCGTGAATCTCTTGGATTTTGTGTCAACGTGACTATCTTGTATTTCAACTTTCATGAATAAACATGGGCGGCACGGTGGCGCAGTGGTTAGCGCTGCTGCCTCACAACACGGCGGACCCAGGTTCGAGTCCCGCTCTGTGCGGAGTTCGCATGCTCTCCCCGTGTCTGCGTGGGCTCTCTCCGGGCTCTCCGGCTTCCTCCCACCCCCAAAAGCATGCGCCTCAGGTTGATTGGCTGGTCCCAAATTGACCATAGGAGTGAGTGTGTGAGTGAATGATTTGTTTGTTTCTATGTGGCTCCGCGGTGCACTGGCATCGTGCCCGGAGTGTCCCCCACCTCACACCCTGAGACTGCCAGGATAGGCACTGGCTGACCTGCGTTAGCGGATTAAGCGGGTTGGAAAATGACTGACTGACTGAATAAACGTGATTTTAAAAATCAATCAATCAATCTTCTTCTTCTTCTTCTTCGGTTGGTAGCTACTAGCTTTGTGGTGGATGCTATCTTGGAGTCTGGACCAGAGATAGAAAGAAAAAAAACATTTAAAAAACCCTCAATTCTTTTAATCAGATTTGTTTCTTTAATAAAATGGATTAAACCCCGTAAGCCAAAGACAGATGTACGTTTTAGGCTCAGCTCCCCTATTCCCTGTTTCATGACCTCATACTTTAGTGTTTCTCAATTTCTGAGTTCTTTTGGCAGTGAGGAATGACATGCTCTACTGACTCCTCTTTCTGACAATAATCACGTCCTGAAGGATGTCCAGGAAAAGAAGAAGAAGATGCTGCCATCCTTTAATGATGTTCCTTTTGATTATCGCTCTTGCCTCTGATTTTCTGAGTGTTCTGTCCACAATCTCTTCATTTACTAGAACCGGCTTTGTTAATTTTCCCCCTTTGAGCTGGGATCCATATGAAGTTGAACACAATATTCACATTCTTGATTATGAACAAGGTTTCATATATTTCATTGACTATATCCTGTCTGCTGTGGGATGTAACTGATTGCAGTGACGCTAGTGCGGAACATGAATCTGAACAAAGACTGACCTTATTAATTCATAATTCCTCTATCTGCTGTGCTGCTGATGCTGCTGCCAACATTTCAACTGTATATTCCAACAGATGATCAGATGCTCCTCTTTTGACAGAAATGGGTAAAGTTGGTTGACTAAAGTCAAACCCAGTGCTCCCTGTATGAAGATCCTTGAGTGTATACTTGGACTTGGACTGATTTACTGTTTACACCATGTCTGACTAATATTTCAGTGTCTAAATGCGCCCTCCTTTTTCCAAGTACCAGCCAGGGTGGTGTTTGTGTTGAATGTACTATAGGGGTGTATGCCTTCACACTCAGCGTCATGTCTCCATTTGTCCACTTAGTATTATCTTAGTATTTATCTTATCAATTTGTTTATTCAGCGCTAAATTATCACAAAACCATACTCCCAAGTACCCATCCCTAATCGTGTGTCAACATCTCTCAAGCAAAAATTAGTGTTTTTTCTACTGAAAACTTGACACTCCTTGAATATGACCATTTTTATATTACAGTAAGTGCCTCTTGTGATTTTCTTCATAACATGATTAATATGATTAATATTTTTCTTTGATCCACTAAACAAAGACCATCCGACCATTCTTGACTTGAGAAAAAACATCATTTATCACAACAGAGAATGGTATTGGACTAATGGTACTATTCACTGCATATCTTCCTGATAAAACTGGCGCCAATCTTACTTGTATAGGTCCGTTCAATAGAAAATCTTTGATCTAATTAGATCGTCTTGCTGATATTCCTATGATATTCCTGTCACACAACTGGAACCAAATAATTATCCAGCTCATCTGCCTTTGAACTGTTGTAAGATGTCACCATCTTCACTAAGGTAGAAAAAACAACTAGTTTTTGACCAAAAACTGAGAAAAAAAAGCTTTTTGTGAAAAGTTCTGTCAACAGAACATTGACTTTGATGCTAGTATTTTAAACTACAAACACCTCACCAGTGGTTTCCTCCTATAAAACAAAAAGAAAACACTTTTGATGCTACATTAACAATTTATTTATGACTAAAAGACGATGTTAAACATTTGCATTTGACAAAAACAAAAGATTTATATATTTATGAATTATGTGTTTATTTTTTAATTTGTTTTATTTATCCATCCATCCATCGTCTCTTCCTGTCTTCAGTATATGCTGATCTGTCGTTCAACAGCGCTGCTGCCACCTACTGGGGATCAGTTGTCACTTCATTAATGAAGAGGTGTGATTTTAATAGAGGAGCTCTATCAGAACGTCCTCCAGCTGATCTGACCTTTCACCATCCAAATTGAAGTGAAACAGCTTTGTAATGAGGTTTTTAGGTACATTAGCTCTGCCAGCCTTCCCTTGTAATTCATCCTGATGAATAACACAGAAGCAATCAGAGCAACAGTCGTCTCAGTGCTTAACAGTTTTTCAGCAGCAACGCCTTGTTTCTCAAAGAGGGAAAGAAAGAAAATTCTTTCATTAACCCCGCAATGGGAATTCTTCTTTCACTTGATATATTTATCACACACATACAGGCTGTAGTGCGCACACACACACACACACACACACATACACGCACACACACACACAAAGGCCTGTCAGTGTTTTTGGTTTATTTCAGAATGGTGACATTTTGTTTGTATGTTTTTTTAAATGCTCTTTTATGACAGTGATTAATCAGCTCAATGACAAAACTGATGGTTGTACAGAGTGATTCCACCTCCACATTATTGATTTTTGTGATATATTTTGTTGTAACCGTATTTTTATTGTTGCACATTGTACATTAGTTGATATAATCCCCGTATTAGGGTTAGGTACTGCTGCTAAAGATACACATTTTTTAAATCTTAATTTTAACCTTAATTTTCTGTGTAAATATCAGTTGTTACCAAACCTCGACACCTGTGGTTTATAGACTATGTATGTACAGTTTGGTTTTGTTTTTTAATATATTGGGGGTGGTTAATATTCATGTACGCTCATTAGTCTAGACATTACGGTATGTTAGCAGGCCTATTGCCCTAAAAGAGGACAGAAAGTCAGCTGTATAAAAATGTGATTATATAAAATGATAATATAAAATAAAATATGAAATATGTATTAATAAATCATCTGCTAGCCCATCCCGCTCCATAGTCCTTACAAACTTCAAATAACTTTTTGCTAACCACTTAATCTCTCTGATGGATAGTTTCTGTTATGTCTGGTTGTTGCAGTAGACAGTAGACACCTCTGTGACCATGATTGCTTACTGCTCACTCACGTCACGTTTGAGCTGACGCTGCGTTTAAGCATTAAGGCATACAGATACAAGAAGTAGAGACTGAGATGGTCCTCTAATGTTACCATTAACATTGATCCTCTCGAACTCAGCATGTGTGTGTGTGTGTGTGTGTGTGTGTGAGTGTGTGTGTGTGTGTGTGTGTGTGTGTGTATTCGCTATGACGCTAAGGATACAGGCACAAGGACACACACAAAGGCAGGCTACACATGCACAGACCAAAGCAGAGCAAACTAGTTATTCAAATGCTAGCTGACTTCAACAGCTTGTGAGGAACTTTCAGTGTGTAGCTCTGAGCTAGGTCATTGCCATACACTGCAACCTAAGCCTAAACATGAACACGCCTGTTATCAGGGGAGAAGGGGATGTTCTCGCATCTGTCAATCCCTCTGTCAATCAGTCCTGTTGTTATGTCATTACCGTGGAGACTGGTAAAGGCTGTGTAGGCGGATGATGTCTACAAGAGGATGGTGGTTTCTGTTTACTTCACTGATTGGTCACTTCACTGTATCGGGCCTGAAACATGTTGTCCAACAAGATTATACCCTGTTTTAGTTGCTAAAAATGTGATAATATGAGAATGGGAAGGCCACACTTTCTATTACCCACTAGTTGAGTTCAGAATGGTGCTCATGAGTGTCACAATAGAAGAGGTACAGTAGCTCAGGGATCTCAGAGCGCTTTCTGTAATGAAGTCTGTCTGTCAGTAAACATTAAACCAAAGATAAGGGATGTTGATACAGTGGAGTTGGTACATGAGTTCTACTATGAGCTTATTTTATCTCCAAGAATCTTCTTATCTCAATCTTAAGCAGACAGTCAGAATTTAGTCCATTAGTATCTTGGTATTATCTGCGTCTCTTTCCCATTTCTGAAATGCTTGCTGGTTTATCTTGTCCTGTTTTTCTCTTCTCTCTCCTTTATCGACATCCTATATCTTCATAAACAATCTGTACTTAGCGGGCCTATTAGTGAAAAAAAACAAAAAACTCTGGGTGATATGATACCAAAGTGGAACATCCCCAACCACATATTTTCTCCATTTTTCTGTCATGGTCTTAGCAGAAGTAAGACTTAATGGTTCCAATTTCCAAACTTTCAATTGGCTTATCAACAAATTCATACACTGATCTTCCCAAACAAGCATGGTCAGATCTTATTAAATACACACTAACTTTGGGTGACTTTATTTCAGCCAGGTGGCTTGTATGACACTTACATTCCAGGCAGCACACCCCCACAGAATACACAGGATGTGTACTAGACAGTGAATGCAGGTTGGCTTCCTTATAGCTAGAGACATTGTTTCCTGGAACTGTAATACAATACTCTCATATATTCCCATTAAAAAAATCTTGTTTTAGATTAGCATGACCCGTTGAAGAGTCCATGTTGATGCAGCTGTTAACCATCTTTGTGTACAATAGCTAATTGCTACTGTAGGCAATCCCGATTGTCATTGATGCACCCCTCAACTCCATGTTCACTAGGCCCAATATAAGATTTATATTGCTGTACGTCCGAATGTTAGGGTAATCCAATTTGGATGGGAAATTCCCTGTCATTGTTAACAAGATATTAGGTGACATTAGCTTACTGAGGGATGGATGCACATTGTCAAAAGGTGTGATACTGTGGTGAATGTATTGTGATTTTCTCCTCATCAACTATGATGATTCCCACATCCACATCTGTGTACTCAAATACTGTATATTTAAGATGTCATATTTTATATAAGAGCTGTCTGCATTCGTGAATTCTTTTCTATGCTTTATTGAAGCTTCTTTTCATTTTTTTACTGCCTCATGATTATTTGCTTCCAACTGCAGTTGATCCTCCCTGCATCTTTTCTCAGCCTGCCGATTTGCTTCTTTCTTTTCCATGGCCAGTTTCTCCTTTAAAGCTGCAGTATTTGACTTTGATGTTTAATGTCACTCTACAACATGTTAGTCCATACGATAGAATAAGATAGTAAACATTATATACTGAACATTAGTATTTGCATCAGCATTTGCTTTTTTCTATAAGCATGTTTTGGACATTTATCTTTAATGTTGTTGTCTAAACTGTTGCTTTTGCAACATCTCTGGGTTCCATAGTGACAGAAAACTATTTTAGTGATACAGTCTTAGAACAAAAATTGATTGATGTATCTGTAGACTAGCATGTTGTTTTAATACAGAAGACACTGAATAATCTTGTTTTATTATGCGCATAGTATATGGGCAGAATGAAGCTGTTCACTTATTAAGTGCAGCCGATTGTACCTGTACCTCAGCTTTTGTAATTAATAGGATTTTGGAGGAACTCGGTTAATACAAATCTTGGTGTGCACGTTACTTTTTCAAGTCAAGTCATATTTGTCACTTGAGTTCACAATTTCAGAATCAGACACTCTAAAAACAGATGTGATGTAACAGAAGCATGTCACATCACACAACTGATATTTCAGAGTTTCCTCTCACTAATCTCTCTAAATATACATGAAGTGTGTGTTCACCAAGAGTTGGTGTTTTATTCAAACAGACTGGAGTTGACATTCAGTTTCTGTCAACAGTGGTTTATTAGATATGATCAGAATATGTAAAGTATCTTTCAGTGTTTATTGTCCTTTTCAGAGGGGGATGACAGTAATTGAGTGTTGCTATATCAGACAAGTTTAATTTTAAAGGGATCTTATTATGAAAAACACATTTTTTTCAGGTCTGTACATATACGTAAATAGTGGTCCTCCATGACCCTACCAACTCCTAGAATCTGGAAAACAAACGCTTCCTGCATCAATAAATATTTGGAATTTTTTGGAATTTTTGGCTGGACAGCATCATAAAGATCCGTTATGATGATTGATAACAATCCGTTGTCAATCACTCAAATATATTGAGTGATATTTGATTAATTGACATTTCCTCTTCCTGGATAAGGGTGTAGTCATCCCAGAGATGGAGTTTGTGTTCAAGCTAAGGTAGCAGTGTGTGGAAATGACCTAGCTCAAAACTAGACACTGAAAGTTCCTCTCAAGCTGTTGAAGTCAACTAGCATTTGTCTAACTAGTTACCTCAGAATGGCATCTTTCAATTCGCCAATGATCCAACTTATCTGACTATCAAAGTTGAAATTTTCATCATGTTGCTAATGACAAACTAGAATGGAAGAATGTCACTGTTCATGCGGTCTTTCTGTTTGATCTTGTTTCAGACTTCAAGGCAGCATGGTGACATCTTTTCACATTCTACTGTCTGTGGAGGACAGAAAGTGAAGACCTTTTGCCACTATGCAATGTGGGTAAGGGACCAGAGGTTGTCCCAGTCGGGATGTTGCTGACGACCTGTCAGCATGACTCTGCTGGACTTGTGGCTCTCACGTTCCATCCCCATGTGCCTGCTCCTACAGAGCCTTGTTCTCATGGCCCTTTGTTTCCCCTCGGCCAGCATGTGTCCAAAGGGTTGCATTTGCCAACGCGACCCTCACCTCCACGGCCTCAATGTCACTTGCAGTCAGTCCCGTCTCAAAGAGATACCTCCCAGTCTCCCGGTCAACACTGTCTTGTTAAGGCTGGAGCACAACCAAATAGGCGCAGTGCCGGATCAAGCCTTCCATGGACTCAGACTTTTGCGGGAGCTCAACCTTTCATACAATGCAGTGGAGACTTTAGGTGAAGGTGCCTTCAGTGGCATAGAGGCAACGTTACAGGTTTTGGACCTCTCCCACAACCGCATCACTAGCGTACACAAGGATGCCTTTGCTCGGCTCAAAGCCCGCGTCATTGTGGATGATAACCCGTGGCATTGTGACTGTGCCCTCCAGCAGGCCATTGGTGGAATGGCTCACAACCACGAGGCTGCCGCCCGTGTCCTCTGCAGGAGCTCAGAGCTTCGTGACCAAGAAGGAAGACCATTCCTGGCGGTGGACACAGACCTCTGTAATCTGGCCAAACGGACCACAGACTACGCTATGTTGGTTACTATGTTTGGATGGTTTGCAATGGTCATTTCATATGTGGTGTATTATGTCCGTCAGAACCAGGAGGATGCCCGCCGCCACTTAGAGTACCTCAAGTCTCTCCCCAGCAAGCCCAAGAAACCTGATGAAGCAGATGATATCAGCACTGTTGTCTGACAGTATTCCAACACAAACCGAATTAACACCAAAATGTAAAAAAAGACCCAAATTTGTGAATTTTTAGGTGATGTGAACATGAATTTGTTGACAATACTTTATAGATTGAAATCTTTTCTTTTGTCTGTGCCAGGACTATATTAGCGATCTGTGATGACATGGAATAAATGAGATGAGACAAGATGAGATGATCTGAGACTAGAAGAAATAAGAGAGATGCGATTAGATTGAGTCTAATAGTCTAACACCAACATTGTTTTTCTACATAAATTGCATATGAATTTTAAAAAGGTTTAATCTCAGGTTGAACTATTGACACGATATTAGATTTTTAAATCGAAATTTAAAATATTTGCTAGATAAATATATTTATAAGACCACAGCCCTCATTTTGATATATCAAAGGTCTCAATAAAAAAATACTCTTTTAAAAACACTTGCTAAACCAGTTGCATCATCCCTAAGCATCATATGTTAAATGAAACAACTACATTAAAATTCTTACATAGGAATATTAGTATTTCTGATTCCTATGCCTGCTAATTGAGCTGTATATTGTAGGCTTATCTTAAAATTGTCTTGAGTGTTAAGACAAGTTTGAAAAGTGGTCATAGGGCCCTATGTCACACCATGATGACAGGCAGTAGTGCAGTTGGTGAAGTCTTTTCACTTTTTTCTAGAAGTGAAGTGAAAAGAGGTTGGAAATAAATAATTATTAAATAATTAATTTTCATTAAATTGAAATTAGATCAACTTTGAAATAGCTCGTCAATTACTTGCTACATCAATATTACATTCAAGGATAAATTAGCTTAAAACCATGGATCTATTTACCGTAATTTCTGATTGTTGTTAAAGATACAATAGAAAAGCCACCTAATCTGACCAATAAAGACTATAAAATAAGATTTATTAATAAGTCTATAACTCACAGACCTCTAATTGAAACTTAAATTGCTTCCAGTGGCTTTTCCATTGATCTGTGAGTACGTGTGTGAATGGTCGCCACTCCTAATGAGTATGTACCCCCTTTACCTGGTACAAAGGCGCTGTATGAATCCTGGGAATGGGTGAATGTTAGCTTGTGTTGTAAAATGCTTTGAGTAGTCAGTCACACTAGAAAGGTGCTATATAGGTTCATTTCATTTAGAAATATGCTCTGTGTGAAATGAAAAAAAAAAAATTAATTGTAGCAAGTGATCAAAGTGTACGCAGGATAATTCCCTCTGACATGTACAGTTAACAAACAATAATGCACTCTGTGGGTGCAAATAACCCTCAATGTCTTATTTATTAATGACCACTTTGTGAATTATTAATGTATTAGAGACATGTAATGATTATAAAGATGCTGTGATGACTTTGGCTTAGTCTTCGGAAGGTTTTTTCACTTAAATGTTAATACAAATTGGAAACTCCAGCATAAAGGATTTCCTTCCAGCTCATTAGTTTTTGGTAAAAATTAGTATAAAGAATCAAGGAAAATTGAACAAGAAATTTGAACTTATTTTCTGTTCAAGATAATGCGTGGATGGGCAGTGCTTTTTTTTTTTCTTTTTTTTTTTACACAGACAGAAATAAAACGTTTCCTATTTTAAATGGTCATTGATGACTTTACGTTAAAATAGTTATGTGAAATACAGTTGTAAAACCAAAGATACGTATGTTTTAGTTTCTAATTGGCTATGTAGGAACAACAATTAAAAAATGAAATGGGCTAAAAACAAATTTATATAGCTACATTTTCTTTTGATCAAATGAGAAACTGAGCATTCACACAACAGGGCAACATTATGTATTCAAAACATCATGTAAAGCACATCATATAGTATATTATTTCTGTTAACAGCACTGCTGTATCATAAGAGAACACTGAAGTGTGTTAAGGTCATTATGTTCATTATTTTGTAGTGAAGCGCATTTACCTTTGCAAGCTCTGCATATTGAAATAAATATGTCGAAATTATGTGAGGAAATCCTGTAATAATAATAATAATAATAATAACAATAATAATAATAATAATAATAATAATATATTACGTACATTATATTAATAATAAAATATACTATTATATGACATATGTCAGATTTAAATACTCCTATTTCATACAGTTGTAGATAACTCACTGGACTTTTACTACATAGCAAAAATACAATATATAAAACGTAGTGAATGGTTTAAGACATTGTTTTGCAAAGTTTGAAATGTTTCTCCTAAATCACCAACTCACAAAAGCTATTTTTTAAGGATTTCTGAGCATCTTTATCCAAAGGTGACACTGATATAGTGTGAATTATTTTCTTTTATTGTCAAATATGGCATGTTTACCCTCAATACCATCTTGTCTTTCATCAATTTACTCTACGTGAAAATCAGTTGTAACAGTATGGTCAAATAGATGCTACATTTTGTCAGGTAAACTGAAGACACAGAGGTGGTTCAGGCTGGTTCAGTGATGCAGCAGCAAACTGTCGCTCGTTATAAAAAATGTCTTTTTACGGTGATTGACAAGAAACTGTGTTTTAGAAATTACCACATTCTCAACAACTTTCAAAATTGTGCAGTTTTTTTTTAGTGATTCTGCAGATATTGTGCTCACTAATTATATGGTGAAATTAGCTGAAACAGACACATGCTTGTCTTTGCAGCAAGAGACTTCAAACATGTAATTTACACTCCAGCAAACCAAAAGGTGTGTGATTCATTATGTACGCTTTGTGTTTGGCTCTGTGTTGTATAAGATGATGTCAGTTGTGTAGGCAGTGATAAATTTTGGTCCATGACACATCCATACTGCATTAAAAAAAAATAGTGTGTGATCACATGGACCCTAGACCACCTCTGAAAATGATTTGAAGGATCTGGTCTTAAATGCATCCTCTGTGGCTCTTGGATACATCCTGTACCTCAGGACGATTGACACTACCAGGTCTTTACAAGCTTTTAATATTCAAATCTCTACAAATCAGAGCTAACCACACATTTTTCATGTCTTCCATTCGGTTAACATCCACTTCAACATTTCACTCTGCTGTAGTGATATACTGTACAAATGTAGCTCATCATCTTTACAGAGTGATAATAGGTGACACTGCAATGTGCATGTCTTAACCATGCCATACTTAACATGTTTAGATGATGTTAAATGATAAGAAAGGTGGCAGAAAACATTAACACTGCAGCCTTGCTTCCATTATTGACATCAGAAAAGGCCAGTGAGTCTCTCTAGGGAGAATGGAAAGCCTTTTGGAAAACTGCTTTTCTTTGATTGCATTGTCACCACCAGAACGAACACTGCGGCAAAATAAGACGACCAGTTGGTATAGCAAAGTCACAGTGATGATGTACGTATAAATGTAATGAATAAGTACTCTGACAATTGAGCAAACTGTACTGCAAATGAGGAGAGAGAAGCAATGTGGTTGAATGCTCTGAATTAAACAAGTACAGTTTCTGCACCATAAGGCGCACCTTCAATAAATGGCCTATTTTAAAAATGTTTCCATATATAAGGCGCACCGGATTATAAGGCGCACTGTTGGTTTTTGAGGAAATTAAAGGCTTTTACATGCACCGTATAGTGCGGAAAATACCGTATAAGCAGGCCTCGAGATTATTTTGCGCAACAGCACAGTATTTAGTCTCACAGGTCTGTGGTGATTAACATCCATGGACAAGCTATGGTGTCTTGTACTGGACGTTTTTGCCAAAGTTTGTGACTCCACCCCACTTTATGGTCAGTTATTGTCTTAATGTATCAGTTCTGATCAGATTCAAGCACACTAATGTGTGTTCAGGGGACTCTTCTGGATGGTGTTTTGATTCTTACACGAAATAGTCACATTTTTCTTTACTCCCTTTCATTCTCATCAGGCCTTTCCAGGGGCAGGACAGATTTTTCATGCAATATCATTATCTCATTCATGGCAAATGAACACAAACACCCCCTATTCAAGTCCCAGTCCCTATGCATGCATCATTGTTCTTTAATAATAATACTGTCTGCAGTAATGTCCCTAGCAGCGGGTGATGGGAAAATTACTACTACAATTTCCTCAAATGGCTTCCATGTCATGACAGCCTCTGAAACAATGAAGTAGACATATTAAGTAAAACCCACTTGAAAGAGAATATTGATATGATTACATAAATACACCGTATTGTAATAATTACCTAAAACATTACTGCCAATGATCGGTGACATGTTGGATAGCAGGTATCACTGATTTCTTATAAAACTTTGTTTCAGTTTTTGTCTTGTTTGTCAGAATTTTACGATAATGGTTATTAAAATGGGGTTATGCAATGACAATATGTAATTAGAGAACATTAGTATCACATGTATATAGGAACGTTGATGTTGTGTGAAATACTTGAAATCCCTTTAAGTAGTTTTTGAATGTCGTACTTCCTTGTCTCGTAGAGATAAGCTCATCTTCCTCATGACAGGATAGGGTATATCATGCATGAACATTGTAATGAAGCACAGTGTAGCCAAGGATACCAGAGTATTTCTAAGTGCCTGAATACTTCTCTCACCATTTTATTTTTTTATTTACATCTTTTTTCCACTTGTGGACTTTGTTCTGAGCATATAAGCCTCTACTGATTTATGATCTTCACTTTTAATGGAATAGTCCATTTACTTTGCAAGTTAGAAATGAATTAAATTGTCCTGCTGATGTAAAGAGCTAATAAACTAAATTTTATTGCACATTTTAACTTCCATGCACCGACAGGTTGCAATAGTCTAACACACACACACACACACAGTTAAGAATAAAAATATTTACAGTGACTCTCATGGTTGTGTTGTTATGGCATGTCAAGCAGAAAATGAAATAAAGAAGGAATGCAATGGTTCATGTTTATTGTCTTCGTCTGTTGGTGTAGAAATGTACATTTTTTTCATAAATATTATATAAACTTGTTAATACAAAGGGTAGGCTCATGTTTATAGAAGCCATTCAAGGGTAATTTAAGAGTGACCGCGAGGCAATAATCTCGACCCAGTTCAATGATCAAAACTGTTCAGAAAGTCTTACTGTAAAAGATTTATGTATTGGTTGAATTAAATTGTGCTCACATTACCTCGTCAAACCTCCTACAAAGCTCTTCCATATTACAAAATCATCAGAAGAGAGGTGAGGAAAAAAAACCTCCTTCTTAGGAACCCTACTGTAAAGCTGAGCTATTCTTGTGCCCTTCTATGTCACAGCACCAAAAGCATCTGATCGGAAGGCATGTCTGTCAAATACATGATAATGCATGCTTACTGCATGCAATTGTTCATTAATCTGAAATGCAAAAACAAATTTGTCAACTCCATCGGATCTTCATTGGCACTGTCAGATGCAAGTTTTTGTAATTTTTTGGGGGGGGAAACAAAATCTTTCTTCAGTTTTTGTCTTTTAAGTAATAAAAAATCAGTCCAGCGTCCTCTTGTGTCTTATTCAATTAATTTAATTTAATTAATTCTTTTGCGTTCCAGGACCCACATGCAATTAAGGATTCTACGATAGAGCGACGGACTATTAATCTTATTATTTACAATAATTTAAACGTTTGTGACCCTCCCCATACTGACAATAAACCACATTCTATCTGTATTACCTTTTCCTGACTGCATACCAAAAATCCGCGATGAGGTGAAGTCGCGAGCGTTGATACGCGAATGCGCGAGGGCGCACTGTATATGAGATTAACTACATGCGGGTCTGAGTTGTTTTTTTTTTCTATTTCACCAACGCTCTAAACTCCAGTCCAATAGGTGGCGGTAATATTTCTAAAAGCCGGTGACCAGCAGCCAACAAGAACCCAGACAGGAAGAGGAACGGGTTTCTGCCTGTTGTCCACACGCCAATCCAGCAGGTGGCGGTAATGAGCCACAAAGCTGCCGCCCGGCATAAACCGAAAAGAAGAGGAAGAATTCTCCGTGTCCAGCACGTGTGGGACCAGTTCCTCATACGGAGGCGAAGGAGAAGAATAGTGTGTGAACTTTCGAGTGAAAGCTGTCGACAAAATGAGACCAGGTGAGGCACAAATGCGTGTGTGTGTGTGTGTGATGATGTTTTAAAGTAGAATTACTTTGAGTATTTTTATTAGCATGTATGTTAATTCTGTGCGTTTTAAACTATGCTAACGCTTGATGGATCTACAACTACATTTAGCTAATTTTAATCGCACTAAACATAAATCTGATGCCTATAGAATATCGTGGACTTTAGATGAAAGATTTTTAAAAAAAAATCATGTTAAGTTTAGCATCATTAGCTTGCTATCTACTAGTAGTCCGTGTGAACACACAGCTGTGTGAACCGAGTCACGCTAAACACGTGTTGATCTTCCGTTCGGATCAGAACAGCAGAATTAGCAACTATTCCGATTAAACGGCAAGATATTAAACAGACTCACGTAAACGTGAACATAACGGATCGTTTTATGTGGTTAATGTTAACATACATGACCAGTAGGTTTTGTGTGCTACAGAGGAAAATCTTCCTGAACACAAACCCGAGAAACATAACACAAAGTTTTGTCATGTGAAAAAAAAAACCCCCAATCAAGAACATGTAATCATGACAAACTATGCAGATTAAGACAGATTAAGTGTCTTTTTGAATCTCTAAAAATCAGCCGTGAGTAGAGAGAAAGGGGCCTTACGGTGGAGCCCAGAGCCTGGGCTGCGTGGGGAGCGTGGGTCGCCCTCCGTGATCCTGCAGGCGTCTGAGATGGTGACCGTGTTCGGCTCCTGCCTTTGGACTTAATGCTGCAGGAGAACTTGTGTTATGTAGGCACCATTTAATTTACCTACATTTACATCTGAGCAGTGGATAGCCACAATTTCCTCGGGGATTAATAAAGTATCAAACTATCCATCCAATGTCTGGCAGCACAGTACCGGGTCACGACCCGCTTGTCAGATGGTATATGTCCATTATGTGATCAAATGTGGTGTGCCCTATTTTGTTATTTAACATCGTCAAGTAGTAATCAAATAAAAAGTCATTGAGTAACCGTCAGTTAATATGTAGAAATTTTCATCTTATATGGAAATATCCCATATGAATACAGAGGAGCTGAGATTCTTATTAGCTTATTGTGGATACAAACTGCTTGTTTTTAAAATTAGTACAAAGTTTCTTTTGGATCTTAATATAAAAATGCCAAAACAGAATAATGTTGATTATAAGATGCTTAAGATTTAAAATGTGTTCCAGGAAAAGTGTGTGTGTTAGAGTGTAGGAGGAAAGAGGAGTGCAACATCTAGAAGAGACTTCTAGGTTGAGAAATGTTCTTCAAATGCAGAAATTGCAAATCAATCCATATGAATTCAGCCCAAACTGTTTTTCAGGATTCACTCCTCGTGGGGACAGAGGAGGTCGCGGTGGAGGTCGAGGCGGAGGTCGAGGAGGATTTGGTGACAGGGGAGGTCGAGGAGGATTTGGTGACAGGGGAGGTCGAGGAGGATTTGGTGACAGGGGAGGTCGAGGAGGATTCGGAGGTGGGCGAGGTGAGACCATGTGACACTGTTGACAGTGTCAGACAGTGTTCTACATATTACCAAAGGGCTATTTGTCAGTTATTTTAATAATCAGGTAAGGACTGTGTGATCAGTAAGACTTACAAAGGACAACACCTGGAACGGTAAGCTGCTGTTTCTGCAAAATGGATAAGTGACAAGGATTGTAGGTTTTTAGTCTGAGGTTGGGTGTTGCCATTCAAATGTGAGTGAAAGTCATTAGACGCCCATTGACAAGTTATTTAAAAACACATTTTTTGGTCATCACGTTATCCATATGTGAAATGTGGTTTGAGAAATAAACACTTTAATGGAAGTAATCACAAAGTGGCCCAGTGTGTTTTCTCAAGAATGTCGATCCATGATTGTTGAAATGTGCTTTTTTTCAGGTGGATTCAGATCCCCAGAGGGTGGTTTTCGTGGAAGGGGTGGGGGCAGAGGCACCCCGAGGGGACGAGGTGGACGTGGTGGCAGAGGCGGCTTTGGAGGAGGGAAGAAGGTCCTGGTTGAGCCGCACAGACATGAAGGTTAGCACCTCTGTTGGTCTGTAGAGTGTTGGGCTGGGAACCAGAGGGTCGCCGGTTCAAAACCCGTGTGGGCCAGAGCATGTGGATTCTGAGCACATTGCTGAGGTGCCCTTGAGCAAGGCACTGTCCCCTTACAAGTAGCCCACGTGAGAGCTGCCTGCCACTTTACTTATCATTATCTGCATGCCTACAGGCTGTGTGTGTGTGTGGGGGGGTCTACAGAATGCGCGCGTGTGTGAATATTTACAATGGGAAAAAACGTAATTTCCCTAAAGGGAACTTTAAAGGATTGATTATTATGTGTTCTGTAATGACATGAGATAGAGTGATTGGATGCTAGGTTACCTATTGTAGTACTGACACCTGTGTCTGGCCTTATTTGGTCTTCACAAAGTATTTATTATTATTTCTTAATTTTATTTAGCTGCATTTACCATTAGAGCAGACAGTACATGTTATTTTTTTCCTTCAATGAGTTGATATTTTGTGTTTTTAATGTGATTTTTGTATTTCACTTAAAAGGTAAAATCATTGACAAACACACACTAAACACTATAAATTGAGTAACCCATCAGACACGCTTGTTTTTGAGTTACAGAGGAGCTGAAGACATTCACATAACTGTAGCTTAGTTTTTTGTTGTTTTAATCTTTAATAATGTCGTTTTAGTTGGAGCTTCAAGTTGTGCAAGATAGCACATTGCCTGAAGTGAAGTTGGAAAATTCAACCAGTGCCTTTCCAGAGATCATGATCTAGCTAATGAATATTACTTTTTTGTTTTGATTGGAAATGTACATTTTGAGAAGGGATGTATGGATTGAACCAATGACATAATTATTTGTTAAATGTAAACTTGGATTCTAGAATGATTAAATCAAAAAAATGGGATATATGATATTTGCAACCGCATGTCTTCTGAAATCCTTTATTTTGGACACAATGTGAAGCTAATGTGAACATGTGTCACCCCTTCTGATCCGACTGTTCACACGACTCACATCAGCAAGATTCTGATGCGTCTGAGCTACACCCACAAATAAATGTGGAGTAAAATCTTTTTCTTTAGGCAAAAAAAGGCATATTTTTTATCTCCATGTTTCAATCATTGACAGGGACTAAGAAAAAATAGTTAAACATCTGGAAACATGAAGGGAAAGGGTTGTAAATGAGGAAGAAATAACACAACTACTTTAAGTTTGGCAGGGAGGCTAATATTGCTATAACCTGTCACTGGTTCAGTAATGTCAATGTGGCTGATTTTGACGGTTGTGTATTTTGAGCTACATCTGCTAGAAATTTGTGTACGTTTGTGGATGCAGTCAGCCTTTCAAAAGGTCCAAAAAACACCTGTGTTTCAGGGGTGTTCATTTCTCGAGGGAAGGAAGATGCCCTGGTGACCAAGAACATGGTTGTTGGAGAGTCTGTGTATGGAGAGAAGAGGATCAGTGTGGAGGTGAGACTAGTGCACACACTAGACCAAAAGTTAATGTCTCTGTCGCGTGATTATTGTATCAGCATGTACAGGTCTGGTTTGTCAGCAGCAGTTAAGTCTCCTCTTGTTGAGAGAAGTACAGTTAGAACTGACTGTTTTCTTTCCTTCTGTTAGGAAGGAGAGACTAAGATCGAGTACAGGGCCTGGAACCCGTTTCGCTCCAAGCTGGCAGCGGCTATTTTGGGAGGAGTAGATCAGATTCACATCAAGCCTGGGGCAAAGGTCATGTATCTGGGAGCTGCATCCGGCACCACAGTGTCACATGTTTCTGACATAGTCGGACCGGTGAGTATGACTCCCTCTGGTTCTCACAGACTCATAATTTTTAACAATATTAATAGCAACCAATGTGACCTAAAGTTTTAGGACTAGTAGCTAGCTGATGCACATTGGAGAAAAAAGATGCCAAATATCTATTTGTGTCAGTGATACTAAAAACATCAAATTGAATTGTGTGTCTCAGGATGGCCTGGTTTACGCTGTGGAGTTTTCCCATCGATCAGGTCGTGACCTCCTCAACGTGGCAAAGAAACGCACCAACATCATTCCAATCATTGAAGATGCTCGGCACCCACACAAATACCGCATGCTGGTTGGTGAGTGGTCCAGAGCAGCAGCTGTACAAATGTTAGCGACACTCATCCATCAGGAACAGGGATGTTCACACCTCCAGAATATTACGGCACCAAAAGTGGGTGCAGGTTTGTGCTTTGCGGGGTATTCTGTTAGCTGCACGTCATTAATGTCTGCAGACATGCCATCACTACCTCTGGCAATTGTGTTGTCTGAGAGAGAGAGGGACTCAGGCCTTCAACTGGCCCTTCAACAGGGCCCAGTTCGAAGTTCACCTTTTTCCGTTTTCAAAAACTTCTCCATGACTGTCGGTGCCACCTGTCAAATGTATCAGAGATTCTCTTGTCTTAAAATGAGGGGAATTAATTACCTGCTGCCACCCAGTGACATGGAAGAGTATTACATTATTCCATCAGACTAGAATCTAGATTACAGCAGAGACACCCAACAACTTTTTGTAGACCAATGAAGTGAAATTGGATAATTTCCCAGGGCACACGTACAATCAATTATAAATAATGAGGTAATCAATCAAACGAAAAGAGTATGTATGTTTGACATGTAGACCAGTGAAGTCTGACAGGTCCCACATCATAAAACTATTAATAAATGTTTATTTAGACAGTAATGGTCTTTTCCTCTCCAGGCATGGTGGATGTCATTTTCGCTGATGTTGCCCAACCTGACCAGACGAGGATCGTCGCTTTGAACGCTCACAACTTTCTGAAGAACGGAGGCCACTTTGTCATCTCTATCAAGGTAACTTAAGCGCCTTTACACATGGAATTCCTCTAACCTTGTGCATATAAATCATTGCCTGTAGTTATTTGGGATTAAACTTGTCTTCAGACAAAAGACTTATTGGGATCGTCTAGAATGACGACACAATTACTTTAATGGATGTCTGTTTTCTACAGTTGTTGACATTCTTTGTACCCCAATTTAAATCCTGTGATTTTGAAACAGAAGGAGTTCAGTGACTTAGTCAAATATGTGAACCAACACTTTAAACCAAGAAAAAGCTTCCCTCTGACCCACAGCTCGGACATTTGAAGAGTACAGGGATGTTGCAGTCTGTAACTGCATTGGTTCTTGTTTGACATGAGTTTGAATGTGGTTGGTTAATCCTAAACCTAACCACATCATTTAAAAAAAAATTCTTTAAGTTTTTCTTAATATGCTTATACTTTCATTTCAAATGAACATATTATAGGTCACATTAAAGGTGGGAAAAAGTTAGATCTTACACATTTTGTACATCACAAACTGACATTTTAACGGGAATTAAATCGTCTTTTTAAAACGTTCCAAACTGATGAGTGTCACATTGGAAACTAAATCCATATGTTGTATATTGATGCTTACGGTATAATTTCACGTACTTTCTTTGAAATCTTCTGATGTTTGGCACTATTTTCTGTTCATTGATGCTCAGTGATACGGTCGGCCAGCAACGTTGATGCATTTTTGACACATTTTCTTCAATTCAGGCAAACTGCATAGACTCGACAGCAGCACCAGAGGCAGTGTTTGCCTCAGAAGTGAAGAAGATGAGTGCTGAGAATATGAAACCACAAGAACAGCTGACACTGGAACCCTACGAGAGAGACCATGCTGTGGTGGTGGGCGTCTACAGGTACACAACTTTCACACTTCCTTGAACTCAATGCTGTTTAGATTTAGCAAGAAGATTTCATGCAGAGTGGAGTAAATCACAAATTGACATTTCAGACTTCCTAGTGATGACCTTTTAACTTGCTGGGGTTAAAATCTTAGGTGATGGCTTAACTCTTTCTATATTAATTGGTCTGAGAACCCTTGAGAGAGAGGTTTTTCCTTGGCTTTGCTTCTGATTAACCTGGATATGGGGGTCTGGGGGACAATCTAGTGGAGCTAGTCCCCTGTAGGTGGCAGCAATGATGTTTTTTAATGAGTGATCAGTTTATATCATATGAAAAAAATACACAAAAAGATGGACACAACAGCAAAAGGAAGTCGGACAAGTTTGGGCATCTCACACTTGTACAGCGAATGTCGCGTCATTCAGAGAGAGAGAGAGAGTGTTGTAATTGTGAGAAAAGATGACGAAGCTCAGAGGATGAATGTTTGAATCACAGCCCCTTCACTAGGACTGGTGGGCCAGAGAGGCTGATGTGGCGCTCTGGATTGCTATGATAGTAAAAAAACAACATTTTTTTGTCATGTCGAGGTTGAACACAGTCCTGTATTTGTTAATAATTTTTCCTTTCTATCTGGATACGTGTTGGGTTATCGCTGCCAGCGTACATAGTGTACATATTACGTCCCTATGTTGGCAGGAAATGATCTGACAATCAAGCGCTTGCTAAAATTGCACAATATTTTTACATATTTTGGAACTCAGTGCACTCATAAGGCGCACCGGGTTAAAATTTGCGTTGTAGATTTTTGGGAAAGTTTAAAACTTTGGATAAAATAAATGAATTTAGGTCTAGGTATTGGTTTTCACAAACAGAACAACATTCACAGAGATGTTACTAGATCTGTCTGTACAACTCAGCATCAGAATGAGCTGTGTGTATCGTACACATTAGAGTGACCCAATCAGAATGACGCTTGTTTTTTTCAAAAATCTTGGCTGAACAAGTGAAAACATTCTCTTCCATATTGAATGAAGACACTTCTGCAGGAGTGTTAGGATACAGCAGACCCATAGATGTGACACTTCTCTACTTTGTGCACCCATCTATACATATGGAACTGCTTTCTTTCCATGTGTTGTGTTAACATGCACTCCTCTCTCTCCCCAGACCTCCACCTAAACAGAAAAAATGAGCTGGGGAAGACGGTCAGGGAAACGGATCACCATTTTCTGCCACCAACTACAAGACTTTTTGTACCGTTTGTGGCTGTTCTTCATTTGAGACTACCAGTATAACTTTTGTATTGTTATTGTATGCAGCAGAATTACTTATCATTATATTCACTTGTTTGCGACATTTTTTTTAAATTGTAAAATCAAGATCATTGTCTAATGTTTAGTTTTTGTTTTTAATTGAATATTTGACATGAACAACCTTGTATAGCACACAGCAGAGCTAAAGTTACTTTTATGCTGTAAATAAACTGCTGGAGTTTTGACATACATTCATGATGTGAATTTCTTGGTTCTTAAAACACTTGTGAACCTTCTTTTTTGATTTGCGTGTAAACTAAAAAAAAATTGAAGCAGAAAAACTAGATTTGTAATTGCTAATGCCATTCCAGTATGACATGTATTTGACATTTTCATGTCTAGGGGATATTACTGTGCTGTTCAGAGTATGCTTTGGTATATCAACAAAGTAATTTCCAAAATATAACTACAGTATTTGTTTAGAATAGAATAGAAAGCCTTTATTGTCACTATACATGGTATAATGAGATTTGTTTAGGTACTTGAATGGACAATAACAGCACTCCTTGATTGGTATCATATAGGGACTTGTATAGTTTGCAGTTATAACATCGGATGGTAATTATAGGGGATAATTCATGGGGAACTCCTCTTCAGAATCAGATGATGATGACATGATTTGAGAGGATTTCTTGACAAGTGTGATAATGTTGGCTTGTAATGTTGTCTCTTGCCGTACACTGCTCAAAAAAATTATAGGAACAATTTTTAATCCGAGTATAGCAACCTATCAGTCAAACCTCTGGGATATTGATCTGGTCGGTTAAGTAGCAGAGAGGGTTGTTAATCAGTTTCAGCTGCTTTGTTAATTAAATCAACAACAGGTGCATCAGAGGGGCAACAATGAGACGTCCCCCAAAACAGGAATGGTTTTCCAGGTTGAGGCCACTGATACTTCTTTCCCCTGCCATCTCTTAGCTGATTTTTTGCTGACTTTCTACTGCTGTAGTTTTTCATTTGTCTTGGATCAACATGTTGATAGCATGGTGCGGTACCTGGATGCTACAGAGGTAGCCCTCCAGGATGGCACATCAATACGTGCCGTTGCAAGAAGGTTTGCTGTGTCTCCCAGCAGTATCAGTAGCATGGAGGAGATTCCAGGAGACGGGTAGTCACTCCAGGAGAACTGGACAGGGCCGTAGAAGGTCCTAAAACCCTCAGCAGGATCAGTATCTACTCCTTTGTGTAAGGAGGAACACTGCCAGAGCCCTACAACATGACCTCCAGTAGGCCACTGGTGTGAATGTTTCTGACCAAACAATCAGAAACAGGCTCCGTGGCCTAAGGGCCAGACGTCCTGTAGTGGGCCCTGTGCTCATTGAGCATCATTGGCATTTGTCATAGACCACCAGAATTGGCAACTACGCCACTGGCACCCTGTGCTCTTCACCCACAAGAGCGGGTTCAACCTGAGCACATGCGACAGACGTGAAAGGCTCTGGAGATGCTGTGGAGAACATTACGCTGCCTGCAACATCATTCAGCATCACCAGTTTGGTGGTGAATCAGTGATGGTCTGGGGAGGCATATCCCCGAAGGACGCACAGACCTCCAGGGTTAGATAATGGCACCCTGACTGCTATTAGGCATCGGGATGAAAACCTTGGACCCACTGTCAGAACCTACGCTGGTGCAGTGGGACGTGGGTTCCTCCTGGTCCATGACAATGCCTGACCTCATGTGGCTAGAGTATACAGGCATTTCCTGGAGGATGAAGGAATTGATAGCATTGACTGGACCCCAGTTCACCTGACCTAAATCCAATAGAACACCTCTGGGACATTATGTTGAGGTCCATCCGGCGCTGCCAGGTTGCTCCTCAGACTGTCAGTGATGCCCTGGTCCAGATCTGGGAGGAGATACCCAGGACACCATCCGTTGTCTCATTAGGGGCATGCGTACAAGTACATGGGGGCCACACAAGCTACTGACAATCATTTGGGGGTAAAAACCCTTCTCTGGTTTTTACATCTCTACCTCTGCTGAATTTTATCCCTGGTAGAGGCTAATCCAAGCTTTGGCCGACATTGGTTCCTACTTCAATCTGAGCACCAATTATCTCCAGAAGACCCATTGATTGTCTCCTAGAGGAGGTGAAAACCATCAATAATTAAAAATATATATATAACAGGCAGGTTGAGTTTTCTTAAGGGGAATCTATGGCCCCACGACAGCGGATAAAATGGTCAGGAAAATGGATGGAATCTGTAGTATACATTGCTGGCACTACCTTTCAACCTGACCTGAATCATCAGCAGTATTGGTGTTGGTGAACGTCTCCATGCACAGTAATACATTGTACAGTATGTTCACTGCTCAGAAGTTCAGAGATATGGATAAAAGATGAACAAAATGCTGCAGATGATGCCAACAGGTAGGCTGAAAAGGCCACATAACGTTTGACAGCAGCGCAAACTGGAATCTAATATTTGCGGAGTTATTTTGACACAACGTGAAATCTGAATGTGTGGGGTGTTAATGTTTTACAGACCGTTTCCAATAGGCTAAATCCTTTGCAAAGTTGGCGTAATTGGCCTTTATTTGTGGTCCTGAAGCGTAATTAGATCATCTTTATCATCTGTCTTACACATGGTGGTCAACACAGAAAATGAAATATTTCATGCCTTAAAAATTGTATTATCGCTTATTTTTTCAATTGTATATGCGTGTATATATGTATGTGTATATGAATACATATACTGTATACATATATGTATTTATATACATTATACACAATATATGTATATATACACGTATATGTTGTGTATATGTATATTTACATATATATATTTACATGTAGATATAAAATACATACGTGTGCCCATATGCTTATATGTATGTAAATGTACGGATATATACACAAAAGCGTGTGTGTCTATATATATGCCTAACAGTATATATACAGTTCTATATATTTAAATTGACTGACTGTCCAACAAATGCGACGGATTTGTTTTGGCAGCCATTTTGTGGGAAATGTCTCCGGAGCGCGCCGGGCCCTACTCCGCTGGTGTCGGGAGTGCGCTCTCAATGCAGCCCCTTTCCTTTGACCGATGTTAACACCGCGGAGGGGATGGCTAGCTGGGGCTCTACCTGCAAAACTGCATCTAGTTTTTCAAACAGTCTGCCTTCCTCGCCCAGCGACTCACCGGCTGTCCGCTGGCCGCCCAGCAGTCTGCGGTGTTCGGACTGTCCTCCAAACCCCAACGGCGGCGTTTGACGAGACGGACAGCTGTTAGCACGATGCTACTAGCATCTAACTAATGTTCTCTTATAATTAATTGGTCACGCAGACGAGTTTACTGAAACAACAGCTACATGTTGTCTCTCGTATACATTTAATGCTTTAATAAGTAAAAGTTCGTTCTCTTATTGGTGAAATAAAAGTTGGCGCTGGCCGTGGCCGAAGCGGCGGGCTGTCCATCTCCATTTCTGCGCGGCTAGCTGCGCTTTCCCGGCTGTCAGTCCCCCACCAGCAAGCAGATAGCTCCGTTCCGGAGACGAACGCCTGTGTGCTGGGAACTAAAAACCCCTGGATTCCATCAAACTCGACTTTAGAATATATTAATTGGATCTGTGCTGTGGAAAGGGGACGATTGACCCGGGGGAGGGGGCACTGTTCCTGCGGACGGAGGGAGATAGAGGTTTCCGAACATGGCTGCTACGCGGAACTTGGTTCGATACACCGCCTGAGGTAAGAAACAGCCGGCTGCCACCACGTCTTATAATACATGGATTTCACTCCAGCGGTAGTTGACTGTTTTCTCTAGTTTGACAGTGTTAAAAGCTTGATGTCAGATTTGTGGTAATAATTATGTTAGCCGATCACATGTTGTTCCCTCCATCAATCGGCCTCGTATCCCCATCCGTCTGCCCGGTTACGATGGGAAGAGAAAAAGGAGCGACTGCCTTGAAACAGGTGTGTTAACGTTGGCGTTGGGCAATAATGGACAAATTGACTTTATTTAAACTCAAACGATGCTGTTCGGTAATGGCTGAGACGTGCGCCGTGACGGTGGACTGGTTACCCCGTTTCAGCTGTGATCTCCCAAGTCCTTTATCTCCACGGTGATATTCCTGTGGACTGCAGGATAAGAACCATTTCTAGACAACCATGTGGTGATTTTAACCAAAATGTTAACCATCACACTCGAGACGATGCATGTTTTCCATCAGTATGCGTGTATCTGGGCAGGTTTCCCTACCAGGGCGCTGCGATCTGCCTGCAGTCATCCGAAAGTAGGGACGAGGATGCCGGCGGACCCGACCGAAGGGAGTGATGGGAAATGAATGGGTGTGTTGCTGCATGATCTTAACGTGTCCTCTGACATGCGGTAGGCGATGAAACCTCGCCGTGTTTTGTCAGAACGTTGGCATTGGGTATCAACGCAGCTAATCAGTCAGCAAACCTCCACTTTGTCCGAATCTGCAGTATTTCACCCGGCTAGCCGTTAGCTTAGCTACCGCAGCAGCCCCAGCCCATACCCTGCTGTGTGCGGTGGGACCCGGGCAGCCGGTTGGAGATGAAGATCAGGAACCAGATTCCAGCCTGTGCACACACTCAACATGGAATCAGAACTGAACACACCCTTTTCTGTCAATGATTTTGCCATCTGAAATGATTGCTTATTCAAAAATGTGGGGTTTTTTATTTTTATTTGTCTTGACCCTCAAATTACCAGCGAACCAACCATCTTGACATGTGTGCATGTTTGTTGAATCAGTCGTCCCCTTCGAAGGCCATAATGGAATTACAGGGATTATAGTTTGCTTGTTTTTTCTCAAATTTCCCAGATTGTGTCGGAAGTGAATGTTGTCTTTGATCAGCAAGGTTAATCCAGGTGGTAGCAGTGTCATTAAGGTATATGTGTCGTGTCATGATTTAGGCATGAAGAAAAATTAATTTGTGCAAATGCTTGGGACTATACCGCATGAATGGTTGTTGAATGTTGCTTTTTTCTTTTTTGCTGAGTTTCCTTCAGTCTCAGATACGTCATCAAAGACAACAGATCCATCAGATTGTTCTGATTGCTTGAAAAATCACCACCTTGTTCTTCACAAAACCTGTGTGACCTACTTGTATTTGAAAGTAGGAAACGTGCCAGAGATCAGTAAAGACATCATTTTTGGACTGCCACAACTGTCACCACCACCACCACATCTGCCATCAACAGCTGTCAGTAGAGATTTCAGGATAGAAAATGCAGACAATAGAAAACCCACAGTAATCACCCTGAGATCTCATTATATAAATTTAAGATGTAATAACATGTTTTTCACATTAAGAGTCTTCAGCAACGTATACAGTGTTGAGGTGTTAAAATATTTAATGGCATCCCAACTTCTAATACTATAGCATCATATAAAAATGTGATGTCACTGGACTTGAATTAACAGAATGCATGAATTAGTGTTATAAACTCAAAAGTGGATGACGGTGTCAGTAGACATCTTGTTATTTGGGTCCAAGGCGAGGCACATCCAGGAGTATGTATTCTTAATGCCAGATTTTCAGTGTCTTCTCAATCTGTAGTTAATGTCCATTGATAGACTTTAGTCAATTTTGGCTTGCTATTAATAGTGGAAAAAACCAAAAGACGTACTGCAGACCACATAATGTTGATAAATTAATGTATAACTCCGTAAAAATATACAGTAGCTCACACGTTTCAAAATGAAGTATGCACAGTTAGAATTGTCAGATTTGTATAATTTTGTTTATCAATACATGTTTTACATAAATTGGGAGGCTGCTATACATTTATTATTTACCCTCGTTTCACTATTATCCTGACCACGTGATGTAGGTTTTGCCTTGGCTAAGATTGCGATTTCAGGACTTCTGGATGTATCCAGTGTTTCTCTTGTACTCATTCAGCAGTGACAGACTACTTTTGAAATTGTGTGTGCCATGACTTAAATTTCCCACAATCATTAATATCATTGGACTATTAATGATTTTCATTCACACTCTGTCAGTATGACAGTACCCAAAATTATCTTGGACATGTCTAATGCATCAAATCCTCTGGACCCTCTCCTCTCAAGATGGCGCCAGTGGAAATGCAGCCTGTTGTAAGCAGCTGTGTGTAGTGTGATTTTGTGACATTTACATTTATTTCAATTATTTTTGTTAATAAAGTGTTGTCAGGACAGCCTAATTATAAAACTTGTTGAGCAGTTTGAGGTAGCAGAAAAATGGACTGGTTTATGTAGTATGTGATTCTAATGACTGCTTAAGGCTGAAGAACAGAGCCAGGCGCTGATGGACCTGGATGGATATTCCAGTGGAAGTGCTCCAGTCTGTTGGGTTCTACTCATACCTGTGTGTGTGTGTGTGTGTGTGTGTGTGTGTGTGTGTGTGTGTGTGTGTGTGGTGTGTGTACACGTGTGAATGAGAGAGAGCTCAGTTATAATGGGGAAGTTCCCTCATTTAAGAAAATGGAAGACTTTGCAACCTTTGCCATGAGCCACAGTGTGTGTCAAGCAACCAGTGTTGCAGGTTTTACAGAGATGTAGCTGATGGTGTAGAACATCATCAGTGGCTTACCTACCAAACACATTGAACTTTTGGCCATTTCAGTGAGACCTTCTTACTTGCCGAGACAGTTCACCATGGTTGTCATCATTGTTGCTTACTTTCCACCTGCAGCTTATTCGGATGCAACATGTGACATCATATAGGCTGAGATTGCAAAGCTACAGACTAAACACATGGACTCTAACTCTGGTCTCAGGAGGCTTCAATCATGTGTTTCTTTCTCCAACATCCTGCCCACTTTCCATCAGTATGTGAAATTATTAGCTGGGCGGAGGAGATAAGACTTTTTATATGCAAATGTAGAAGATGCATCTGAATTATCAGCGCACTCACTGACTCAGGTTATAACCAGGTCTACTTTTCTCCCACATATCGCCTCAGTGTTATAAGACTTCCTTTTTCCACTAGAACTTTAAAGTGCTGGTCCCAGACAGCTACTGAGAGTTTGATGGGCTGCTTTCAGTGAGCAGACTGAGGTACTTTCTGTGAACCATACGTTGAGAGCATTGAGTGACTAGCTGATTGTGTCATAGATCACGACAACTGCATACCCATTAGTCATTCAGTGGTTCCCAACAAAAAAACCCTGGGTTACTATCGGCCTGAAGTTTCTGCTAAACCAGAAGAAGAGGGCTTTCTGGGATGGTGACATGGAAAACTGTCTACAGGATGAGCTGAGGGTAAAATGTAGAGAGGGAAAGAGGTCTGTAAGGACAATCTTCAACACTGCAGCAGTATGACATCAATAAGTTCTGGTATGAAGAAGATCACAGGACTCGAGCAGAAGGTAGGACGACAGCTCAGGGAGTAGCATGACTTGCATATGAGTATGAATCTGTTTCTTAATACAGATTCTTGTCACACTCCACTCTTAGGAAGTCAGAAAAAAGCTTGACAGACTCTAGCGGGGGAAGGCAGCTGTGCCTCATGACATAAGCCCCAGGTTGCTGCAGACCTGCAGACACATCTGTTCAATCTGAGTCTGAAGTTACAGAGCATTCCCCAACCTGTAGAAAAAATCCTGCGTGGGTCCTGTCCCCAAGAAAACTCATGCCACTTGCAACAGTGACTGGATTGGTGGGGATGATTTTCTCATCTACGTGATTCAGAGAGCACATGGATCTCTGGACAGCTGTGGTGCAACTGGAAGGATTATCTTTTTCAGCTACTCAAGCACCTTCAACACAGTCCAGCCGAGACTGTTTAGGGAGAAGATGAGCGCAGTGGGTGTGGAGTCAGGACTAGGCTATTGTGCCATGAACTATCATCAAGTCCACAGTTTGTCTGCCTGCAGATGTACAGTTGTGCTCAAAATAATAGCAATGTGTTTAAAAAGGTGAGTAAATGTCAAAATTCATCAAATTGTACAGTACTTTATTGAACACAAATGCATTGGTGACACTGCACATTCTATTTCAAAGCAAAAAAAGGGAAAAAGTAATTACTTTTTATGTGGTCTGAATTCAATCCACAGTATTTCACAGAAAGTCAAGAAATGTAATGTTCAAAAATAACAGTTGTGAGTGCAATTAGAGAGGGTGTTGATTCTGTGGGAAAAAAGGTAGTCCTTACTTAAGGATCAATAAAACTGATATTGCATATGCTGGCCGTGCATCTGTCCTGAAAAACCTAGTAAAATGGGTTGTTGAAAACACTGTTCTGATGAATGTTTTTTTTTTTAAATGGATAAAAAAGGAGAAAACCTACAAAGAAGTGCAGAATCTTATAGGCTGTTCATCTAAAATGATATCAAACGCTTTGAGATGGCAGCCAAAACTAGAAAGACATGGAAGATAAAGAAACAACTTCTCGAATGGATCGGAGAATAACCAAACTGGCAAGGCTCAGCCAATGATCAGGTCCAGGAGGATCCAAGAAGATCTAAACATGCCTGTGAGTCCTGTAACAGACAACGTGTATGTGAAGCCAATCTACCAGCAAGAGGCCCCCCACAAAGTCCCATTATTTAAAAAAAAGACATCTGCTGAAGCGGTTACAACTTGCCAAAGAACACATTAACTGGCCTGAAAAGAAATGGTGTAATATTTTGCGAACTGATGAAAGTCATATTGCTCTTTTTGGGTCCAACGGCCACAGACAGTTTGTCAGACCACCCCCAAACACTGAATTCAATCCACAGTACTCTGTGAAGACTGATAAGCATGGTGGTGCAAGCATCATGATATAGAGATGTTTCTCGTACTATAGTGTTGGTCCTATTTATTTCATACCAGGGATTATGGATCAGTTTCAGTACATCAGGATACTGGAAGTACTCATGTTGCCATTTGCTGAAGAGAAATGCCCTTGAAATCTGTGTTTCACCAAGACAATGACCCCAAACAAACCCGCAAACAACAAACTACATCCAACTAATGGAGTTGCCCACACAAGCCATGGACCTAAATCGCATAGGACACTTTTGGGCTGACAAAAAAAATGCTGTTCATGAGGCAAAACCAAGAAACGCAGAGGAATTGTGGAACACAGTACAATTGACTGGGGCTGCAACAACTGTTGACTTCATGCACCACGGATGTGAAGCAGTTATCAGAAACCATGATTATGCAACAAAATATTATTTTAGGATACTCAGCAAAGTTTTTTTTCAAGATTTTTTTCAAGAATTTCTTGGGTTTTGTGGTGTATTTTTGAGTTTCCAAAGACAGATGCCAACACTGCTATTTTTTTGAACATTACATTTCTAACCTAAAAAAAATATCTTTTGCTTCCCTGTATAAGTTTGTAGAGAGAGTTTCAATTTTTGTTTACCTTTGGAAAGTCTGCATACACTTGTCAAACTAGTCACCCTAAAACTAGCCAACTTGGTGTTCAGATCGGCAGATTTATCTCCTGAAATATAATGGAAAACACATTTAAGGAAGCACAGGAACAAAACTGTGTGGGAGGAGAACTGGGTCGAGATCCAACTGGAGAGTGTGTACAAGCCATGTTTCCTCTCTCTCGTTGTGGGCAACGTGTGAGTGCTAGCCAATATGATGATCGGGCAGGCAGTCTCATGCATGACTGAAACAAGGATGTTACAGACCAAGGTCTTTTGTTGACATCTGACTGAAACTGCACCGGAGGAGGGCAGTGTTGTTATCGTTAACAACAGATGGCTAACCCCAGTCACATAAACATTAAAGAACAGAACTGTTACTGTTGGTATATATTATTTACTCAGGGGGGGAGATGCCCATGCTATAATAGTGACTGTGTAGATCCCGCTCTCTTGTCCACTTTGCCACAGCGAAGTTCCAAGCCCATCACCCAAGTGCCATCTAGAAGAAGAAGAAGTATACTTTATTGATCCCCGCAAGGGGAAATTACATAGTCACTCAGTTAGTTGACAAGTATGCAGGCCCCCTGAACACAGCACACAAGGGGGCCTGTAGGCATGCAGTTAGTACAATTACATTAAACTACACACATCAGGGAGACAGAGTGACGGGCAGCGGCTTCTGAATGCTCCCCAATTTTGAGCAGCTTGTAGGGGGGACGGCGCCTTGCTCAAACATGCCTCGGCAGTGGCTGGGAGGTGAACTGACACCTCCCACTGTCAGCTCACACTCCTGGTGACATCATGGCGGGAGCGGGATTCGATCCGCCGATGGCTGGGGCGATGTCTACGAGACATCTGCTCTACTGCTGAGCCACTGCCGCCATCATTATATAGATAATGATGTCTGGTTTTACACCATATGTCTTCTGTCCCATGAGAGTGGAGAGGACTCTGGATCTGATGTCTTCTAACATTAAGGATGCATAAATCCTCTTTTCTTGATAGGTCAGACCACAACCTGGTTCACCTGAAACCCTGATATGTGCTTCAGGTGGAAAGCATCTATTTTGAGTTGAATGACTGAGCAATGCCCTGTTGATGAAGTCTTCAAACGGCCAACAGCTCAAGGAAAAAAAAAAAGCGTAAACCTCAAAATATTACCATTTATATAAATCACTAGATATGCTGGACAGATAGTAAGTTTCAGGATTCAATAACAAAATTATGTTTAAGACTGCTGACTTAACGGCGGCACGGTGGCGCAGTGGTTAGTACTGCTGCCTCACAACACGGCTTACTCCGCTCTGTGCGGAGTTCACATGCTCTCCCCGTGTCTGCGTGGGTTCTCTCTGGGCTTTCCGGCTTCCTCCCACCTCCAAAAGCATGCGCTTCAGGTTGATTGGCCGTTCCAAATTGCCCGTAGGAATGAGTGTGTGTGTGCATGGTTGTATATCTTTGTGTGTGGCTCCGCAGTGCACTGGCGTCTTGCCCGGAGTGTCCCCCGCCTCACGCCCTATGCCGCCGAGATAGGCTCCGGCTCCCCGTGACCCGCTGCGGCGGATACAGCGGTGGTAATCTGAAGATGACTGACTGACTGCTGACTTACCAGTTGTCCAGAAGACAACTCACTGACTCCCTTCACTAGGAGGGGAAGCCACAGATAGTCATTGCTGAAATGGCTGGCTGTTGACAGAGAGCTGTATCAAAGCCTATTCATGTAGAGTTGAAAAGAAGGACAGTGTTGTTGGTTAAGGAGAACAAGCAACAGGGATGACTGCAGCCTTGAAAAGACTGTCAAGCAAAGTACATTCAAGAACTTAGGGAGCTTCACAAGGACTGGACTGAACAATGAGTTGCAACATTAAGAGTCTACACACAGATTTTTCAAGGAGGACTGCAAGCGTCCTGTTGTCAAGCCACTCCTGAACCCGAGGCAAAGTCAGATGTCTAACCTGGGCTAAGGAGTATAAGAACTGGACCATTTGTTAGTTATCCAACGTCCTCTCTTCAAAGTCATCTCCAGACAAACTTGATGGAGACAGATTTCCTTTTCCAGCAGGACTTGGCGTCTGCCCACAGAAACTACTCTGGTTTGATGAGCTTGATGCTATGGCTTGATTGATCAGCCAATTCACCAGACCTAAACACTGTAAGAAATAGATAGATAGATAGATACTTTAATAATCCCGGAGGAAATTGCATTAATCCCAGAGGAAATTGCATATGTGGGGTATTGTCAAGAGGAAAATGAAAGACATCAGACCCCGCAATATGAATGAAATGTATGTCAATGGAACCATGGTGGTTCGGTGGGTAACCCTTGCCACACAGCAAGAAAGTCAATCAAGTTCACTTAAGTTTTATTTATATAGTGCTTAATCATGCTCAGTGCTTTAACAAACTGAAAAAACCCAACTAAACCCTCCAGAGCAAGCATAAGTGACAGTGGCAGGGAAAAGCTCCCTCATTGAGGAAGAAACTCCGGGCAGGACCCAGACTCTTGGATTTCACCTAGGATTTGTGTGAAGTTTACATGGTCTCCCTGTGTTCTCTACAGGTGCTCAGGCTTCCTCTTACCATCAAAAACATTCGACTTTGGTGAATTGGTCTATGAATGTGGCCCTGTGGTAAAATGGTGTTTATCCAGGCCATACCTGGACTCAGATTTGAATAGGTGGCTGAAGATATGATTTTTAATTGTCTTTTCTTTAAGGAAATTAAGTTATGAAGAAGCTATCAAAGCAATTTGGTATTCCATAACACCTCAGCAGGCCACAGGCTGATTGCCTGACATAGTATGTTATGAAAAGGAGGACCACCCAGTTAGTGAGCGCATAAATTAACGTACTTTTCAGAACTTTTTCTGTGTTATAAATCTTATTTTAGTCTGATCTCATAAAAATATTCTATGGGCCACAGTAAAAAAACACCTGTCTGAGCTTGCACTAGGAGGTAGTATGACTAAGCCACTGTGGTTCAGTGTAAAAGAATTGAGCAAGCCACAAAAAGCCACATTCTGTGTCCACGACAGTGGCGCAGTGCGCGGACAACCGACGCTCATGGTGGGGGGCTTGTGGAGGGGGGGGGGCACCGGCCCCCCGGCCTCCCCCAGGAAATGTTTTAGAAAATGGGGTTGTTTTCCTGCAATCTGGTGCATTCTGAGGACAAAATCTTCTGTTCAGTTTACCTACAAAAATACACTAAAGTCAACAGTTCAAACTGAACTGTCTTTATTTCTGTCCTACTTTATGCAGGTATGAATGTGAGATTCAACAATTGAAAACTTGCATTCACTCTGTGAAGATACAGTCATACAAAATATTACTAAATGTTTACTTGTGTAAGTTTTACTTAGACTAGAAGACATTTTAACTTTGACCACCACCAACACCATTGGTATGCCATAGTTTATTTTATTTATTTATTTTAATTCAACAACATGATTTTTCATTTAAATTTAAAAAGGCATGAAAAATAGCAAGCGAGGTGAATACATATTTACATGTATCGCTGGTTATTCCTGCGGTCATAGGGAAGAAAAGTCTAAGACTACAAACAAGTATTGATAATATCTTTCATTTACCTTTTGATTGGTCTGTCACCACTCCTACCCCCTCTCAGCATTCACCATTTGTTTATTAATGAGGACTTTAACACAAACTCTACAATATAACACTGGATTCTTTTGATCGATCGTCCTCGCCTTGTTGTACACAAATTCGTGGGTTCAGCTTGTAAAAAACAAATTAATTGTTGTTTTCAAAACAAATACATAAGTTAGGTTACAGAAATAAGAATAGCCTTTGTAACAAGTACAGTGCACCCTCGAACATTTGCGCATCAACGCTCGCGACTTCACCTCATCGAGGATTTTTGGTAGGCAGTCACGTGATACCGTATGTGCATTCTATTGGCTGATGGTATCGGGAAGAACGCTATGTTTCGGGAGTCTTGGGCTTACGTGAGACACAAAAGTGATATTAGCAGTCAATAAGAGTGTGGGAAAAGGTAATACAGATAGAGTGGTTTAATATCAGTATGGGGAGGGTCATAAACGTTTAAATTACCGTTAATAATAAATAGTTTGTCGTTCTATCATGGATTTCGTTAATCGCGTGTGGTTCCTGGAGTGCATTACCCGCGCATTGTATACCTTTAGGAAAGAAGCCAATTTGGTCTGTAATTTGAGAACTGTCAAATGATTTAGTCTCAAGACAGGCATTTCAGACAGGCATTGCAAGGCAAACTGGACTGGTCTTTGCCATTACAAAACTATGTTCCTGTATGTTCAGAGTGCATGCTGGCCTTCTGCTACTCTACGAGGCATATGGCTGACACAGTGATATATTTCAATCTCTCCCCAGTTTAGCCATTTTCATCTTTGCTTGTTTTTCAAATAATGCTATGGCATTGTACTGTCTCCCAGGGTAGGTTACTTACCTGAACATATTACTACAATGTTACGCCGTTCCACAATGTAAGGCCCCATAGAGCCATTACAGGGCGGAACAAAAAACAAACTGACTAATTTTGAAAACTGAATGTGAACAATTCTGTTATTTTGTCTATACCATGCTTACGCACTTAGCTTTTTGTTCAATGGATAAAATGGTGAATAACCTTTTAACCTAATGACAACTAACCACAGCTCCTTCATGGTCACCGTTGTCCGTCTACCAACCAACTTTATTGACTCATCTGACTGTTGGGATGTAATTTAACTGGCAACATGTATGTGTGTGCAGGAGAATTTTTTTAGTCTATGCTTGTACCTGACTGTCACGTAACGGTTAAGTAAATGAAGTAGTCAAATCATTCTCAGTATTGAGAAAACTAGGTCAAGGTCAAATTTCAACTTTTGTACACTCAGGAACCAGATAAGATAGAAAGACGAGGGAGAGGGCCAGTGTAAAACCATAGATCAAAGCTAGTGCTTTGATCAGTGACAGTGGGTCAGGGTGCTAGCTTTGATTTTTGACCTATGCAAGTAGGTCATGGTAAATTTTTGAATTCAGGGGTGCTGCTGGATGTTCCAGTCTGTGGCTGCATTGGTTCTTGTTATATCACTGTGGATGATAATATGTAAAATGCTCACTAGCTTTAAATGACCCAGTGAAGGGATTATTTAAGCAAGTTTCCAGTCTGAAAAACCCCACGTAGATCACCCATGTTGCAAATAACAAGATCATCAGATGTCATCAAGTGTGTGTGTGTGTGTGTGTGTGTGTGTGTGTGTGTGTGTGTGTGTGTGTGTGTGTGTGTGGAGGGGGTTGTCCATGCTTTTGTTGATATTTGCCACCATTGCACTTTTTTATTTATTTATTAGAAAGCTTCTCATTCACAAACTGCAACCTATCATAAAAGAAAACCACCCCCAGCTGCTTAAGGCAATCACTGCTCTTGTGATAAGTGATGGCATACTGAATTCCTATTCAGTCCTTCAAGATTTTCAAGTACAGGCCCACACATCTCATCATGTACTGTATGTCCCATGGGGCTGAGTGGGCATGAGCTTTCAGGGTTAGGGTTAACCTGCATTGTCTGTGGAGGAATTTGGATCACTTTCTGATAATGTTGATTAGATCTTGTATTTATTGTTTATCTATGTATTCATTTTTGTAAGTGTCCTGAAAAGATAGGGTGAATATTTTGAACCTAGAATAAACAATCTTGGGAAAGTCTGTAATGTATACTTGTACCAGATGTGCACCAATGTTTGCTGTCACTTTTCTACCAGTAACTTCTTACATACTGCACTATGTACTAATGGAATAGTGGATGATCCTGGGAAATGTAAGTGATGTTGGTAATAGGTTATTAACAGTGAAAAGACTTTTGGTAGCTGTTGCTGAAGTGGTAGAGCAGTCTTCTGCTCATCACAAGGTCACCGGTTTGATTCCATGTCTTAATGTCCTTGGGCAATACACTGAATCTCAATTTGATCATTGTAGCTTTTAATAAGGGTAGTCTATTTATCATTACTGTCATTATATATTGAAAAATTACACACCAATATGGAAAACAAAGCTGAAAGTTAGTTTTATAAGCTGCATCTAAAAGTGAGTGGTTTATTTCAGTTAAAATCTACAATATAAAAATTGATTTGTAATTATTCAGCTGGAAAATCATTGTTATACATATACTAAACTTTTTTTTCTCGCATAAAAAGCAATGATTTAAATGCTCTGTAATTGAAAAGGGAATAGGTTGAAGCCAAGGCTGATATTTGTTTATCCTGCACAACCATTAAATGCAAAGAAATACTAAAAAGGAGCAAAAGTAATAAAATGTGTTTTAAATTATTCTTCATTTCACGTCAGTCATTTAATATTGTAATCCTGAATTATTTTACCTTTTAGTGTTTTCTGAACAATCTAAATAATAATTTAATAACAACCTAAATAATTTACGTACAGTGATTTAAGTTGGAAACTGTTAGGTCTCTGTTTTGTCATTTGGGGCGACAGTCGCTCAGTCCACTAGGTCTTGGCTTGGGAGCGGAGGGTAGCCGGTTCAATACCTACCTGGACCCAAAACCCAAAAGTGTGGATTGTGAACTGGTTGCTGTGAATTACCAAGGCACTGAACTCCACAAGGTGCCGTTAAGGTGCTACGTAGCTGCCCTTTAATCCACCATGTCTCTCCCTAATTTGCATGCTTACAGGCGCTTTGTGTATGTGTGTGCAGCCTGTATATGTGTGAAATATATATAAAAAGAGAAGAAAAAAAAGATTCAGAAATAAAGAAGAAACTTACTCTGTTTCCCCACGGGGGTTAATTAAGTTTCTTCTGAATTGTGAATTTAAAAAAAAAATAAAACTACCTGTTGGTGTGTGGCCACTTTTTTCAGTTCTTTGAGAGGTCTTCTTAAACAAGTTTTACTGAATTTTGAAAACATTTTAACTGCAAGTCTGTGCTGCATTAAACTCCCATTGAGAGATTACATGAGCTCAAGGCTGTTGTCTGTTCCAGAAATGTGGACCATCATTCAAATAAGTTAATGAAATGTAATTGTCAAGGCTCACTTGCTGATGACAGTAGGTAGAGCAGTTAAAAAAATCACTGATCAGTTACCTCTACTCGGTAAGACTACATGTATTTTGGATCTTGTCTTTCTGATTTTAAAGTTTATGAAAACATGCAGAAACTATAGAATTGTGGAAATGAAAGCACTCTTTTCTCAAGATAATATCTTCAGAAAATGTAACATTATACCTTTCAAGTAAACAGTGCACTAATGTACAAAACATCTTGCATTATAATGCAAACAAATGGTTTTTAAATGCAATTTTTAAAGAGATTACAAAAAATGTCTTGCATCTTAAAAAAATAATGTAATGTATAAAATCATTATTGCAACACCACTGACACAGAGCAAGAGAAGGGCCTTGATAAGGTACAGGGATTAGCAGGCTATGTGTCTAGGGTGCTCCTATTGTTGAGACTTGTAAATTTGAATCATGGATTTTCTACTGTATCTCTTTTTAAAAGGTACAAGCATGTTTTTAAAGACAGTTCATGAGGACATGCATTGGGAGAAATAATAATCATATAATTGACATGAATTCTGATCCTACACTGTGCTTAAATTGGGTATGTTTTGGGCAATACTTTTGAACATAATACATCCACTGTGCCGTTCATGTATTGATTCTGTTATTGTAATTTTTTTTAAATTACAACAATCTTCATTTGAAATCTTGTTTTTCCAGGATTTTCCTTGCATTAAATAACAGCTTCTCATAATTTTAGCCATCTTTTTTCTATATTTTTATGGTCATACTCTGAGTCACAACAACAAAATTTTTGTGTGAACTCAGCAATCATTACACATCTTAATCTTATTTTTTTTAAAAAACGACAAAACTGACAGTGTTCAATCTTCTCCAGGGTGTGAACCTATTTACACCTTAATATTTCATAGGAATATCCTTATACCCTGGACATGAATATCAGTGGTGCTTCATCAGCTGTCTTTGGCAATGAGAACTGAGGAATCGCCCTCACAGAGAAAGTTTGTGAGTGTTGGTGGGCCTAGACTTCTTCTTTTTTTTTCTTTGCTTTTTGTCAAATGTAATTGTAACAGGACACTGCACTGAGCTGTGACACATACACTTGAGAGATAGACTTCAAATTGATTGACTCTCAGCTTGTTTTGTTACGAATTTTGTCTAATTTCAGGTCTGATACTATGTGTAGTGGTAATTTGGATGAGGGGGTTGTTGTATGTGGCCCCTCCACCTGTCTTTACTGGGACTCTATTTCTGGGTCTCGCACTTAACCTGACAGTGTCTCGCCTGGCAACAGTGCCTGTATATGTATACACTATGTGCATGCACACGTGTTATTCCAGTCTTGACTACAAATGGACCAAACCTGTACGGGGTCATATGGGTGGCTTTAATAGCACACAGTGATCCATCTGAACACCTTAACATGTTTGGAGCTTATTGGTACTAGGTGAAATGATGACTGTGATGTAATGTTTTGAACAGTCGGTTTGGTGTTGAGGTTTTTATTTTGTTTTGTTGTTGTTCTTTGCACAAATTCTGGTGTTACATGATAAAGTGTTGTCTGTTGACAATTATTTTTTGTGCTCCCTTTTCTAAGCATAAAATAATTGACATTATTCTTAGTAAATTTAGGTTATTGTGCCATGAATTTCCACAAATATTATTTTAGGTCCACTTGTTTATATCCTTATGAACCCTAAATTCATCCACTTAACCACATCAAATAGTAAGTAGGGCTTTTACATACCCCAACAGCTGTTAGATCATTATTCATCAATTGTCAGCAGTTGTCGATTAAGCTTGGTTAAATTAAATATTATTTTCTTTTCTCTAATGTCAGATACAGATGTAATCATACAAAGATGACTGACAAGTGAAGATGTGGGAAAATGAAACTGAACTATTCCACTTTCATTGTTGTGCATGCATGATGTGTTCCAGCTTTTAATTGGTCAGTCGGTTTGATTATAGAGGTTTTTGTCAAACAGTTAGTTGACATTATCATGAGTAAAAACAGATTAAGGTAGATGGATGAGAAAATTAGTGTAGAAGCCGTATCTGATTTACGTTTCTGCCAGTTTTTTAGTTTGATATTGAAGGTTGTTGAGTTTTAATTCTCAAACAACTGTATACTACCAAATCTGGATGTTATGATATGTGTATGCTTAAAGTTTTTCAAGTTGCTTTTCTTCTGTGCTGCTTATTCAATTTGTTAATTTTGCATTAAAAATTCATCCATCCACTTTCTGTAACAGCTTATCCTGTGCAGGGTCATGGGAGGCTGGAGCCTATCCCAGCTGACAAGAGAAGCGGGATACCCTGGACAAGTCAGCAGTCCATCACAAACACATAGAAAGACACAGACATTCACATCCACAGGCAATTTAGAGTCACTTATTCTCCTATACTGTGTGATTTTGGACTGGGAGAAAGCTAGAGTTCTGACAGAAAACCCATGCTGACATGGGGATATCATACAAATTCCACACAGAAAAGTTCCACGTCCTCAGATGTGATTGAATCCATAATTGTGAACTGCAAGGCTACTCGCGTCGTTACTATGTTGGGATGTGCAGTAAATACTCTCTTAGAATCCCTTTGTACTTGAAATATGCTTACCTTGTAGTTTTTACATTTCATAGTCTGAACCTGATACGGTCATTACTTTAGCTGTAACTTGCTCTGTGCTCATTTAAAATCTGATTTTTTTTAAATTGGCGAGCCTGTCACAAAATTCAAAACCTACCAGGGTCAATTTTATTAGCCCCCTTAAGAACCAACTTTTTTTAAAATAAAAGCATAAACAACCACTGTGGTGAAATCTTGTGCTTTGATTTTTAAATGCTCACAGCTTCCAATCAGTCAAGTTTAAACTAAGGATTGTCCTACACTTTACATACACTATAAAAACCTCATTAATGGTTTGAGCTTACATGTGAGAAAGTATAATGCCAAAAACAAAGTAATTCAGTTTAGAATTGAGGAAAAAAATTGTTGATGCTCATAAAGCAGCAGAAGATTATACAAAGTTAACAGTGTTTCCAAGTACAGTAGTACTAGGAAACACTGCAGTTGTACAAGTTTAATTTGTTCTGTGACTGAGCTCGTAAGTCAAATTCTCATCATCTCCCGAGCACTGCTGATGCGCCCTTGAGCAAGGTACTGTCTGCTTTATAAGCTGCTTATTGGGGTGCACCATGAAAGGAGCTGTCTGGGAATTGAACAGCCAATCTTGTGAACTTTGGATGACCCGCTTTATCATCTGAGCCATTGCCGCCCCCCCCCCCTTTTTTTCATATTTTAAAAAAAAAGTATTTTAAATTGACTAACAAGGTGTGCTAGATTGGTTTAATAATTTCCATATGGGTATTGGTACAATAAAATACTTTTTTTTTTTTTTAAATCCTAAGTGGTTGGCATGGTGGCGTAGTGGGTAGTGCTGTTGCCGAACAGCAAGGCGGTTCCAGGTTCGAGTCCCGCAACATATTCTATAAGATAATCATGTATTTGTAGTGTTGTTATCCTTTGACAACCACACATAAATAAAACAGGCTGTCTTTTACTTTGTCGCAATATGTTTCCTAGCAAATCCAAACAGTTAATTTAATTTAATGTGGACTTAATGTGAATTGTTCAAGGAGCACTTTGTCCAGTAGTTTATTACAAGCATTCAAAATCAACACATAGGGAGTTACTTTTTTCCCCATCTTCATTGCAAAGGTTGTCCCTGAAAAGGAATTCAGAACTAAATCTTTCAGACATATGTCATCCAATAAAAAGTTCAAGTAGTACTCAAGATACGAACATCCGACTTACAAACGTTTGTAAATAGGATCAATCACGCGCCGCCATTTCTGATTACTGTAGTTCATTTTTCTGCCACTACCCCCGCTGAGCAGCACCCCTGTATCCGGGCATCTCCAACACTAACCTCCCCCATCTTGTTCTTGTACATGTTTCTGTGACCATCTTAGCGTGTCAGGCCTCATACCCCTTAGATACTTTACTATTTATCATAGTTGATAAAGCAAAAGCTAGTGTTAGTGGTTTTGGCAAATAGCATAATGCAGGTGATTATAGTGGTACTGGTAAAGAAATGCAACAATCTCTCCAAGGATAACTCTGCCTCTGACCGTCAATACCTACTTCTTGTCCTTCGCTCTAAAGCAGTGGTATCCAACTTTTTTTGTGCCACAAACATCATATAGTATTTCCACAGACCAGTCTTTAAGGTGTGGCAGATAAATACAACAAAATGAAAAGATATGACCAGCATAAAGACTGCAGCTTTCTTTTTCTCTGAAGTCATAGGTTCCTCATCTGTCTCCTTACTGGATGTTTTACCCTGCGCAAAGAAACTTTCCAAAAACATTTCTTTTTTGTTTGTTTTTCTAGCTTGGGAGTTTCAATTCAGTGCTAATGTGTTCTGTGTTACTGGCCCACGAGGCCCTTTTAAGAAGGTAGTCATGTGACAGAGGCAAGCATCTTGAAGTACGTGAAGAGTGACTCATAGCTAAATGTGAGAGAAAGAATCCAGCAATTTTCCAAAACAAAACATTGTTCAGAATCGGACAGTAAATTAAAAGGAACTAAGAAACTTCTGTATTCTTTCTGTACGGCCTGGTACCAATTTACCAACGGTCCGTGGCCCGGGTGTTGGGGACCTTTAGAGTCTTTAAGTAAGTTACAATACGATACTGCAGTATTTTATTTCATTATTTGTTATTTTTATGTCCTGTTATTGTTTCTAGTAAGTTTTAGGGCATACAGTAATCCCTCATTACTATTATTTAGAGTAATTTAAACATTTATGGACACTCCCCATACTAGTATTAAACCACCTATAAGCTGTATTAGCTTTTCCCACACTCTTGTAGACTGTTTAAAGCACTTCTGTGTTTCAAGGAAGTGCGCTGCGTTCCGTGAGTCTCGGAACGCAGCGCACTTCTGGATACCATCAGCCAATAACATGCACGTACAGTATCACGAGACTACCTACTAAAAATCAGCGATGTAGTGAAGCATCTTGAAGCGTGACCAAGCAAGTGATTACTGTAGTATTTTCATATTTTGAGTAGTAATAGCATTTTACTGAACTTAAATGGTGATTATAGGGGAAAGGCAGTCCCTGAATTAGAACGGCTTACGAACAATTCAGCTTACAAACAACCTCTCTGAACCGATTGTCTTCCTACGTTGAGCACTAACTACAATGAATATACTATTAGATTTGCGTAGTTTCAAGTAGTCTGAATGCATATTTTATGTAAAGTATGTACTGGGAAAAAAATTGTACATATTCACATCCCGCTTCAATGCGGTGATGTATTGTAATTGTCAGCGTTAGTGTGTTTGTCCGTTGGTTAGTCCACCGAATATCTTCACAACTGTTACAGATAGATGAAACAAAAAGCACATTCTCGGACGGCAAAGGCGATGAAAATGAGATGATGACATTGACCTTGAGAGAACTAGGTCAAGGTCAAATTTCAACTTTTGTACTCTATGGAACCGGATAACAAAGAAAGACAAGGGAGAAGGCCAGTTTGAGTGAGACTATAGATCAAAGCTAGTGCTTTGATCACTGACAGTAGATCAGAGCACTAGCTTTCATCTTTGACTTATGCAAGTAAGTCAGGGTAAAATTTTGAATTCAGGAGAAAGCAGATTTCAGGATTGTATTTGCCATGTCGCGGGATGTTGCAGTCTGTGACTGCATTGGTTCTTGTTGTTTTCTGTGTTTGATGTAATGCCAGGTGCAAATAAAGACAAAATATGGAATTAAGAGTTAGTTTTAGTTTTAAATGATTCTTTTTTTAAATACATTTTAATATATATCTCATGTAATTATTTTAGAGAATGTCAGGCATTTACAGGCGCAGTTATATACTTCCTGATTTGCTTGATCTACATCAGTGTTTGAAAATTAGGAGTTACATTATTTATACATGTACAGTATTCTGGAATTTATTAAATCAACTACTAAAATCTCACCTGTTTTTTGAAGATAGATAATTGACTGTTAGAGAAAGGCAAAGGAACAATATTAATTTCAGGAATTAAAAAAATTGTTAAAAGGTAGTCCCTAAATTAGAGCATATTCCTACATCTGCTAGATGGAGACGTTATGCGATTGGTGGCATCAGTTTTAAAAGTTATGATTGCTGAATTTTATAATCTTAGTTAAACGCATCGCACTTCCGTTAAACACAAAAGTGCTATTAACAGTCTATAAGAGTGTGGGAAAATATAAGGTGGTTTGATATTAGTATGGGGAGGGTTCATAAATGTTTAATTCACTGTAAATGATGAAATAAATAGTTTGTTGCTGTATCGCGGAATTTTGTTTTCATGGGTGGTCCTGGAACGCATTAACCGCGACTAACGAGGGATTACTGTAAACTTTGACTCTGGAAAACTTATGTGCAAAGTGTTACCTACACTTAGCATCAGCATGGCACATTATCCTCTTCATTATTAAACTCATTTTCTATTCTCAGTTAAAGATTTACAACACACAGGTTTTTAGAAAAGGTTTGACTTCTCCCTCTGGCTTTATTAATGCATGAAATCCCAACTGGAACCATTTTTTGGGGCAGGCCCATGCTTTATAGTAAGCTGAAAGATGGATCGCTGTATGGATCCCTAGGAACACTTAGTATGTATGATAAAGATTATAGGTTATGTTTATTTACATTTGACTTGACCTAGATTGTGAAATTTTTACTTTCATTTCATTTAATTTGTTTGTTTTATTCAATTAGCTGCAGTGTGTAGATAATAGTTTTACATTTTCAAAACTGAAATGATGTGAATTGTCAAATCATGTCAGTATATTTTAAGAATATACAGTCTTAAGAATAATGCTATTTTGATGATCTAGGTGTAACTTGATGTACATTGTTAAATTGTGCATTGGCAGCAACATTTCTAAAATCTTTAATCCAGTCTTACATTTGACTCCTCTTTGCCTGTGTCATTCCTGTTTCTTTATGTTCTGTCTCTTGGGCACCAACTGAGAAGGGTATCTCCAAGTGTGAAGTGCTCCTCCACTCCTTGCTGAAAGCACCCTGCAGTAGCAGCATGGTAATTCTGCTCCTCTATCTTTCCTCTGCATCATGTTTACCTAGCAACAAGCATCACCCGTGGCTGGCCATCCCATTGGTCATTTGAAAACGCAGCAGGGACCAATGGCAAGGCTGTTGCCATGGTACGTTGTATAGTTGCCGGGTGGAATTTTGCTGCAAGGCACGTGAGTCTCTGAGTCTGCTTGCCTCCTTTCACTACCTCTGTAATCTGTCTGATTGTTAGTACAGCTGAATGTAGCTCAGTGGAAGCTAGTAACTCAGAGGAAATTTTTATTTGTATTGACGTATTTAGTAATATTGTGATAGGGAGATGATTTAAGACAATTATACCTTTAATTTCACAGCCTGCGTAAGTCCACTCTTTAAGACGTTGCATCAATGCAGTATACTGTATCACTGCCAAACAATGCAATGCAGCAGCATTTGACCTTATAAAGTGCTTTAAAAGCTATGAAAAGAATAATCTTAAATGTTAAAAAGTCATATGATCAAAATCAAATATGTTAAAAAACAAAACAAAACAGTATAACGAAGATATAAGAGACTAAGAACTGCTGCAAACTGCAAACACAGTAAAATCTTAAAGAAGCCAATAGTGTTGATTCATTAATTTTAAAAATGTGTAATTATTAGTATTGTAACTTATGTTCTCCCTGTGGCTGTGTGGGGTTTCTCTGGGTTCTCCAGCTTACTACGACCTCCTAAAAACATGCAGCTTAGGTGAACTGGTCTACACCATAACTGTTATTGGTGTGAGTGTGGGCACGAGTGGTTGTTTGACTTTCATGTGGCCCCGCCATGAGTTGGCGTCTTATGGGGGTGTACCCTCCTTTTTCCTCCTTAGCCAGTTGAGATAAGCTCCAGCAGACCCATGACCTGCAAGGCAGATAAAACAGATGCAATGGATGAATGGATTGTAGTCAAATAAGTGTTGCTCTCAGATAATGTCAATACAATTTATATTCGTCCATTTCAATTCTGAATTTAAATTCAATTAGTTTTGTCAAACTGCTAATGATAACTGTCAATTTTCAACATTTTTGCCTTCTCCCATTCATACTGAGATTTCTTCAGATTCTCTGATTCTTTTCAAGATCCTGTGAGTGTATACAAAGAAATCCACTAATGTTTTGCAATTTTATGTGCAGTAACATTATTCTTAAATTGTTGCACGATTTCAAGTGCAGTCTTTCAGAGTTTTGAGCCCCTCCTCCTCTTTATTCAATACTTGCACCAGTCACGTTACTGACCTGTTGCAAGGTAACCTCACTGATGTCAAGATGTTCCACCAGGTGTTTTCTTTTAGCGTGAAACTTTTTTAAGACTCTTTTTTTGTGGTATCAAAGTGGGCATATTATTTTTTTTAAAAAAATCTTGTTTAGAGCATCTGAAATGCCAAATTTCACCATTACCATTTTAAATTACCATTTACATTTGCACAGCATCCCAGTATTTTTGAAAGGCGGTTAAATTTTTGTCTGGATTTGGATATTATGTACATTTTAAGTATTATACTATACTGTACTATATTATACTGTACTATAAGAATGTCCAATTTCCAGTAAATACACACATAGATTACATAGATTAGACTTTTTAATGTACTAATTTGTGTGTCCTTGTGGAGCTTTGTAATGTGAGGTATATCTAGTCAGACAAATGAGATTGGAGGATCTACATATGAGACATGTTTGAGCCAAACAGTTTAGGGGACTCTCTTGAAGTGTACCTGCTTTCTGTGGCACTCCCTTAAGAACTAATTACCTTCAAGGTTGTTTTTTCCTGAGTGTTTTCAGTGTCTATAGAAAGCCAGTTGGAGAGCCAAAGTGATGTAAGCCGGCTACAGGTTGGTATTAAAAAGCCGGTTCAGTACAGTATAAAAATAACAATTGACAGAAATTTGTTTTTTCTTGTTTTTTTTTAAGGTGACAGTTACGAGCTGTTTACAACGTTAACATTCACAAAGGTTTTTGGCTAGAGATGTGGACGGTGCTGTCCCTCAAAACAGAATTAAGGATTAGGATTGCTCTCATTTCTTTAGTTGTGGTTAGCATAAAGAGGGGTTCTTTGAGCAATACACGAGTATTATGAAAATGTTGTGCTAGGTTATCCATCCATCCTTCTGTAATTGCTTATCCTATGCAGGGTCATTAGGGGCCTGAGCGCTACACCGTGGACACGTTGCCCATTCGACACAGAGTCACAAAGACAAACAAACATTGACACATTCACACCTACAGGCTTTTCACCACTTAAACTGTTGCATGGGAGGCAGCACCAGTGCCCAGATGTAACCCGCGCTGGATGGCTGGACAGGTGGACTTGAACCTAGAACCTTTTGATTGTGGGGCAACAGTGCTAACTACTATGCCACCATGGCCTAATGTTCTTTGATACAAAGTCCAAATGGACTTCAGTGCATTAAGTGGAATTAATGCTTCTTCTCACTATGAAATGTTCTTAGGGGTTGCAGCTTTCAATCTTTTTTCTGGTTTGTTGTTTCTTCCTCCTTATTTTAATATGTTTTAGAATTATGATTGATTGAAAGTTTTGTTTATTGGGCCTTCTTAGAAAAAAAACCCTCTTCATCTTGTCTATACCTTGCTATACTTGTTTGAATTTGTTAGGATCAAAAGAGGAACCCCTGAGTGCCAGTCATCGCCTCTGCTCAGACCCTTCCACCCTTTCAGTTTGCAATTTGTACTTTTGAATTAAGGTCTCTACAGGCCACCTGTAGTAATGCATTTACATGTGAAGACTACATTTGGGTGCATAGCTGCTGAGTTATATTACTGTTACTTTTTGTTTGTCTATGAATTGTCTGAAGAAAATACAATTTAATACCAACTACTTAAGTTATAGCATATTTTTGGAAACATTGTCTGTTTTAGCTGTGAAAATTTTAAATTGTAGTCAGCTGCTTTTCATTCTGTGAGAGTATAGTGATTTCAGACATAAATTCTGGAGCCTTGATGTTTGAAAAATTGCAAAGAAAAGCTGGAGGATAGAGTTATAGTGGCATAAACACATTTATTATGGTTTACTGTGAAATTATACTGTTTTACTGTTATACAAAAATTATTTAAGAAAGTTGTTTTAACTGTATCAGAGCATTATATACTGTATTTAGTGCTGTTTAGTATTCCTTAATCCATACTCCCATCCTGCATCACTCCATACTAGCAAAGAATATGGATTGCCGAAATGATAAATCAAGATCATGATTACATTAACAATCAATAGTGAATACTAAAGTATATATCTTGTTGAAATTGTATCAGTTCACAATTTGCTGACTGATTTTATGCACAGATTAAATGAAACAGTGAACTAATTTCTGTCATCTCTGGCTTGTGTGTGAGGCTGAAGTCTCATATATGGAACAGTGAGCCGGTCTAGGACTGTTTGTGGTCTAAGCTGTTCCCGGGCACCATTGTGCCTAATTTAGCAGGTGGGCTCAGATAGCAACAGCCCCATCCTCAGGCTTTGGCTTGGTGCTGAAGAAATTCTACACATCTCAGCTTTGGAGTTGCTTGGTGTATTCTGGAATCCTTCTACCTTGCACTCTCCTCAGCTCCCTGCTTTATCTCCTCCTTCCCTGTCGGTGTCTCCTCCCTCTTTCCATTTCTGCTTGACATCTTCAAACTATTTCCGCGTCAGACCTGCCTGCACTTTTTGAAGAGACATTGGGAATCGGAGCCCAAAGCCCCTCCCGCTGATCTGCGCACGAACCAATCACAGCCAGGCATTGAATGTTGTGTAGCCAATAGCGTTGCAGCTGCCACAGCATCGGGTAGCAGCAGAGCCCGGAGAGGGTGCCTGCATAATGAGGGTAGAGACTGCGTTTACAAGTAGAGCAACTGAAACATTTATACCGATGCTATGAACAGAGTATTAATATGTGACAAGATAGCGATTAAAAAAAAGAGCGGAATGAAAAACGTTATAGTGTTTCTGCTACGTCAAATATTGTCATATTTATTTCGTATTTCCATGGCATTTTTCAATGCAATCCCCCCATTTTCCTCTTCCTTTTGCCCCAGGTCTCAAAAACACGGCATAACGTTTCATACACCATTCAGCGGAACATAAAGTTAAATAATTGTTAATTCACACACGATTTTTCATTCTAAAATGTGTTTTGTATATTTTCCGATTAAGTTCAGACAAATAATAAAATATCGCGTCCTACAAAGTGGTTTTAAATAGATTTTATGTGGTTTTTAATCATAATTCTATATCAAGGGTTTATGTAAGGGTTGTCTATGCATAAGTATATATAAAGTTTCGGCGTATATCTCCCACTGTTACTATAAATGGACAGAACGGGAGAGGTTTGCTTGGAGCAGACTATAGTTGGCAGATTGAAGGTGAAACGGCATCAGTGTAAAACAACTGCAGATAAATCCAAGTAAATCACACAGAGTTAATTTATCATTTCGTGTCTTATTTTTACGTAGTATCCCGCGTTCATCCTCCTGCGTGTGTGTCTTGAGTTCTGCTCAGCGGTCTGTGAGGCACGGGGACGCGGGCGCCCCTTTTCAGTGAAAATGGTACGTTCCGCTCGGCAGTCTCTGAGCGCCGTGTGGGCTGGCATCACAGATTCCATCTAACGGAGAGGCTCGCTATGGAAAACGGAAGGGAAAACACGAGTTGAAAAACGTATTTGTGGTGATTTTCGTCGCGGAGGAATAGTAACTTTGTCCTCACTCGGGAGGGACGAGTTAACGCGGGACACGCCGTGAGGGCAGTGGGAGTCGGACGGAAGAGGCTCCGTCAGAAGGGGCGATCGAGGCGTCAGCGAAGCTCAGGAACTTGACGGGATTTTGGGTTCTTCAGTTCATCTCGACACGACTGTGAAAGTTTTTTATTCAGACGTTTGCGATCCGGACTTGGTGTGATTACCACTGAGATTAACTTCTTCTGTTTTTCTTTTCTTTTTTTTTTGCTTTAGCGATTTATGCACTGGTGAACAGGGAAAAAACATCGGAAGTTCGAAATGCGGTTGCAGAGGCCGTCAGCGTTTGTTTCAGCAACCCCGGGAAAATGTTTCCGTACTGACCCTGGATACTAGATTTACCCTCAGGAGAGTGGGGTGTGTGGAGGAGCTGCATGTGCAGTCTTTATATAAAGGCACATCACCTTTTATCCTACAGTCTACAGGACCCTTTCTCTGGAACCACAGCCTTCTTTACCACCACCGATTGCAGTGGATTGGGTTGTTTCCACGTGTTTACCGTTAGAGACCCCTCTTTAGTGCGTGGGAATTACAATACAATACATTGCTGTCCAACTTTTTGACCGTCCTCACCCTGGCAGAGGCCAGACACCTGCTTTAAGTGGGTGACAGGGAGCGGAGTGACCACAGCTCACAGGCTCTGTGACATTTCCAGTGTGTCACTGGATTAATGTGAGTGATAACATCACTCTACACTGTCCTACTCTGTCCAGTGACCAGGGCCCCCACTCCACAGAGTTTCAGTAATTGGAGCTAATTTTAGGGGACAGGATGGGGTAAAAACAGGCAGCTGGAAACCTAACTCCCCTCCACACCTCCTGTTCTTCCACTTGTATTTTCACACTAAAAAGTCGCCCACCTGCCCCACCTGGCAGTATGTTGGGCAAACCTGGTTAGCACAGACTTGACATGAAACTAGTCAATCTGTTTTACAGTCTGTCTTGTAGGGAAATATAAAAGGAAAATTATTGTGCTGAAAAATATAAGATCCCCTGGAATTACGCTGTTCATGGAGTTTTAGTAAGATAGGAATATTGGTGGCCTCTCACACGTAAATCTGTGACAGATTAAAGGACGTCTACCAGGATGTCCGAAGAGCTACCAGTGTAAGCGAGTTAAGTCTGTGCCCCTACTCCTTTGACATTGGGTTTAATCAGTGTAGCGACTTGTTATAACATTAGCATAAAGATACCTTAACTAGCAGTACACAGAATGTATGAAACTGCTGAAACCAACATAACAATAGCTCCCCAGATAATAGTAGTATTGTATTTCATCGCACTCCCTAGACCCACAGAGAAATGGATATATATGTAGAATGACAGATCCATATTTATAGTGTAACTCCACAAAAGACAGAAATTAACTCCTATATATTTTTACATCAGAGATACAAGCTGCCTGTACACCAGTTGTTTGCCTTAGAAATCATAGATTTTTTTTTTTTTGAGTAGAAACAAGCAGAGTAGACAGTGCCTTTTGATTGGTTGGTCAGTTTTCCAGAGTGTCCCAACCAGGTGGATGTAAACAGTTGAAATGAACTCTGGGATTGAATCCACATGCTATCAAAGTTATTGAAAACCCCCACAATCTGGACTTATAAAAGTGTTTTGTTTGACAATATTTCCCTTCTGGACTGAACAATTGCAAGCATTTCCATGGTGATCACATCGTCATCTGTGGAGGACAAGACTGTGCCCTCTAGCAGGATGGTCCAATCAGAACCCTGGATCACCTCTGCCCTGTTGCGCAAAAACAAGAGTCAGTACACACACACACACACACACACACACACACACACACACACACACACACACACACACACACACACACACACACACACACACTCTGCTGTTTTCTTTTTACATTGCTATGATCAGAGAGTTATGGTTTATCATTCAGGGACACCCAGCTGAGGATAGTCCAGATCTCAGTGCTCATCCTCTCCAACATAGTAATGATGGTGGGAATATTGTTTGCTGTCTATCTGTATTGATGTTTTAACAGTAACATACTGCAATCTTCACCAATGTTTAACATTTACAGTCTATTAACCATAGTAAGTGGTGGTGCCCCTTGACATTTACAATGTGATACAAATTTTAACTATTGCGTCTGTGGAAATATTTCATATTTTGAATTTTGTCCTAGACTTATTTTTTTGGTTTCCATGGAAAACAAAATAAATTTGTACCATATTTATGTCCCAAATTTGGCATAACTGGCCAACCAGAGATTGATAGTTGATATACACATATATTAACTGTTGCCTATATAACTGTTGCCTTATTTTACATTCAACTCTCATCTTTTGGGTTTTACTTGACACAATATAAATTTTATAAGCAATGTTGAATGAAGCATGCAGAAAATGTTTTTGATGGAGATGGCTTGTCCTTTCTATTTTTTTTAGGAAACAGCTTCTTAATTCCCTTCACAGGAAGCTACAGTATTTATATTCTGTCCATTTCTCACTGCTTCCAACAACTGATCAGTGTCAACAGATCTTTCTGCTCACCTTGACATGTGCCCATTTCATTCTCCATGGGGTTAAAATCTAATGACTGACCCAGCCAAAAATCACTGACAGAGAAGAGTGCACAATAGCTCATTTTTGCATTGTATGTTTATGCATTATCCTGCTGATAAATTCCCCCTTTCTATGTCCACTTCAAAATTTGTAAATAACCCTTTAATAATCTCTTGGTGCTCTGTGACACATTAAAAGACTTAGTACTTTGGTCAAAAAAAGACGATGTTCTCGATTATCGACTCACAACTGAAACATGACTCAGAGCCCCAGAGTGATTTTGACTTCAACAGATACAAGAAATTTAAATTTCTCAACACCTTTTGAAATTAATTAAGAGTTCCTTTTAAAATCACAGAGGGCACACATTGCAAATGTTTTATTACGTAGTTCATGGTTAAATGCACAAAGGGACTGTATTAAGTTTGCTAGATTTATTTTGTGGTTAGTTAATTCACAATCACCATAGAAATGGCAAAATGCAGCTTCTTTGGAAATGCTTGCTTAATCCCATTTCATGTAGTTATTTGTGTTTCAACTTAACTTGAAGAGACATAGCCATAGAAAGCAGTGTCATACCATTTCTATTGGTGCTGCAGACTATGTTGAATCTTGTTAGTTGAGTCTAACCAGCCAGTGTAGATTTTCTGCACTTATTCTGCTTTAAGACGGTACATTGCCATCTACTGCACTAACAGGTTGGTGTTGCTGAGGATAATTTCCAAGATGCTGTCTAAACACAGAAAGAATGGAACACGTTTTCATTTACACCAAAAATGAATTAACATAAGTTTGACATGAATGTGAAGTAAGGAGAAATTATTTACCGGTAATTCTTTAATAAGGAGATGCTATACATGATGGATAAAGAACAGTGCCAGATAAAATGGAATTATCTTATCCCATTTCTTTTATTCTTTCCTCAAAAAAAATCAGCATACAATGTTAGATGCAGATCAAACATTTTTCATTTGATTAATACATATTTCTAACATATTTATTTCTGTTGAATAAAACAGAAATATTGTTTCCCAGACATGTATGCCCTAAGCCAAACTGCTGCTGTCAAACTTGCCTTATACTGATTTTTTTAATGACATATAAAAACGGTAAGCAAAACAAATTGCATTGTTGACCTAATATTTTACCAAACATAATGAGACAGTAGTGCAAGTTTCTTTAGGTTAATCTAAGATTATACAATCACATATTTGTAGCTGGGCAACCCAGTAGGTGGCGCTATTGCTTCACAGAAATACCTGGATTTCTATCCAATTGAGGACCTGCACTGGCAGTTGTTTGATCTACCTGTGTCTGTATGGGTTTCCTCTCTGGTCTTAAGTCTCTTCCCATCACCAATGCAGTAGAGTAGTTATCTAACATTGATCTTTGTGAATTTGTTCTTTGTGTTTTGCTTAAGTGAATTGGACATTTGTCCAGATAAAAAAAATCTTGTGTTTTCCTATTTATACTTTGGAGATGACCTAGAGTCATGGGCACCCTTCAATGTCATGTAAAATCAAATGTTTTGATCACACGATGACCATCCTTTGTACTCACTTTAAAATCTTGTTTCTGTGAAATGGACAAAAAGTAATATAAGATACAGACTGTCATCATGGTTGATATATTTAACATTTTGTGACACTTGTCTTTATAATTTAAGACAGGGGTCTCCAAACTTTTCCCTTAAGGTCCATATAACCTTTCCCGTCTCTGATGGGGGGGCGGGGTCAGTTTGTAACAGAAAAACTCTTTAACGATTGCAGGGGTGCCTAAATGTAAACATTGTCTTCCAGAAAGCTATACATAACCAGATATTAATAACCCTTTCTGGGATCTTAACAGAATATAGTCATGAAATAAATAACACTATTAATGAAATAAATAACACTATTAAATAGATAATAATCAAATAACCCTCTGTGGAATCTTCACAGAAAAAAAGGCCATGGAACATTAACTTTCTGTTGTGCTGTGCAACAGGTAAAAGTTCAGCTTGATTGACAGAACAGAATGACTCATATTAGTAGCCTCTTAAAGTTCTCGCGTTCCTTCCTTATAAAGTAATTCCTTGTTCGAGCTTCAAGATGCATGATTTCACTACATTGCGGATTTTTAGTAGGTAGTCACGTGACACTGTACACGCTGAAAGCATCCGGAAGTGCGCTGCGTTCCGAGACTCACGGAACGAAACGCACTTCCGTGAAACACAGAAGTGCTTTAAACAGTCTATAAGAGTGTGGGAAAAGGTAATACAGATATAAGGTGGTTTATTATCAGTATGGAAAGGTTTCATAAAAGTTTAAGTTACCGTGAATAATGAAATAAATACTTGCTTGCTATATTGTGGAATTTCATTTTTTCGCGGGTGGTCCTGGGTTACTTGCATAACTATGAGTAACAAGGGATTACTGTACATGGCGCAAATGAGTTTCCTCTGGCCTTGTAGCTGCAAGTTAAGGTTGTTCAACATTTCTGTCAAAGATGCAAGGTGCCATTTCCATCCCTGGATCGATCTGCTTTGTGACGGGTGTGTCAAGGGGGGGCCTTTTTTCCTGGTACTGTTCAGGGGGCCGTGGCAAATGTGAAGGCAGGACACATCCGGCCCATGGGCCTTAGTTTGGGGACCACTGATTTAAGGGTTATACTCAAGACAAAAAATTACCACAGAAAACAGATGGATTGGCAAACAAACCGATGACTGATGTCATTTCTATGTGGATGACTTACATTTGTGTTAATTATAATGTACAGGGTTGTCAGAAGAAAATTATCCGATACGTAATTGGAGTGCAAATAATGTTTGTTTAATTTTAGACCAATGAATTTGGACCAGGTCTATATATGAATCTTATGAAGAAAACTAAATCCAACACCATTATTTTATTTTGGGGTGTAACATATTGCTAAATATATATTTTACTGCCAATGTGCTGACTTCTTTATCTAGACTAGACTGGTACTAGAAAACTAGACTGGTAACTTGCAACAAGTACTTAAATCTTTTTTCATGTTATTATAACATTGTGAATGGCTGACTTTCCTGTGAAGAATGACCTCTCCTTTCCTTCTACCACATTTGTGAGGCAAGATGGTCTTTTTGTAGCCTTCCCGCCACACTGTTTAACGTTACGAAACAATAGTTTTGTGATTGTAAAACCCAAAGAAAAACTTTGGGGTATGTTCCTGTAAAATTGGTTTGTTGCATGGCACAAATCAGGATGTTGTAACTCCCAGTAGAGTTGGTTGATTTTATGGTATCATGTAAGTCAGGAATTTCTCTTTCTGATTCTTAGAGCTTTGTTTTTGTAACTTTGTCCAGACATTCTTTCCATTTCAAGAAAGTAAGCAGTTCAATATTACTTGGAAAAGTCCCACTTTTTTATCTTTTTTAACATGCAAGAGGTCCATGAGAACATCATTATCACTGTTGATTTGATACGAGCAGATTATCGAACCTTGTGGTTGTGGTCAATTTATAAAGGGAACCTAATGTGTATGTTAATGGAAAATCAAATGGCATTGTGAAAAAGTTGTCATTGTGAGCAAGGGGATACCTTATGGTGGTGTGTGCACTGCGTTCCGAGATGCATGATTCCTCCTGCAACTTTTCTTTCATACAAAAGTGTGGCCTACATGTGTGTGTTCTGCATGTGTTCACGAGATTGAGATGGGGGTGTGAGAGTGGAAGCGGGAGATCGTTGTCAGTTCTTGTTTATTCATTAAGATCGCCAAATAAAGACCGTTCAAGGAATATCGTGTGCGTCAACCTTGCCCAGAAAAAGAAACACTTAGGGTGTTACAAGTCTATGGGAGTGTGGGAAAAGGTAATACAGGTATAAGGTGGTTTAAAATCAGTATGGGGAGGATTCATAATGTTTAAATTACTGTAATAAAATACTAGGTTGCTATATTGCAGGTTTTTGTTTTTTCGCAGGTGTTCTTGGAATGCATTAACTCTGAGTAAGGAGGGATCACTTAATTGATAAATGGCTGAATAATTTAAGACAGTACAATTCATGAGCTCAACTGGAATTAAACACAACGGGAAATATGTACAGTACATACAAATATACTGTGCATATTGTACACACATACTGTACATACATATTATATATAACGTTAGATTATAATTATGATGTCAAGTATGGTCAACAGAACATTAGATGCTTCATCATTTAATCTCCATCCTCATCTTCATACTCACCCTCTTCTTCTCGCAGTCCATGTTGTGTGGTCTGCTCTTAACAGAACCCTGGTGCCACAGCACCATGGGTGGATCATACTCTGATCTCTAGAGAGGCTCCAACTGATCAGATGGTCTGCTACTGCTGCTGATTTTTGTTTTCGGATTAAACTGCTTTTTACATAATTTTCTTATCCTTTTTAAAGCGATGCATACTTTTACTAAAATGAATCACCGTGAATATTATATGAGCTAGAACCAATCCTGGTTTTTCTTTTTTACCCCAAACCCTTATTCTTTTTCATCCCTCACTGTTTTGATTTGCCACTAAAAGCAGTGTGTTGGGAGAGGTAATGGTTGAAATCTTTATCCAGGAAATGGGACTCCACTTGTAAACCATCAGTAAATAAGATACATTATACATAAGATAATTATCGCAGCTTTTACATTTTTATACAAATACAACAGTCAGTTCACTTCCACAGCAGTTAAGACAAAATTGGAAACTATTGTAGTTGGGTTGCTGTTACTTTTTTTCAACTACTGACAAATCTGTCCTCATTTACAGGACAGAACAAAAGAACAGGCAAAATTAACAAAAGCTGCAAGTTTGTTGTTCAAAACTGCTTGTGAATAGTAAGCAAAAACAAATTGTGATTTTTCTCATATGCATGTTTTTACAATTAAGTTCAGCCAGATTTTCTAATAATTTTTTTTTAACGTTTTGCATGTTATGTGTGAAAATATATAATATTTCTGGAGCTTTTTTATCATTATAACCATCTCTCATTCTCACAGCTTCTGTTCACTAAGTTTTCTGGGATTTTCTGTAACTACCTTCTACCCCTCCATTTGGAATCTAAAGGACTAGATGACCCTTACACCTCTGGGCTTGCACTAGGAGCTAGTATGACTAAGCCACTGTGGCTCAGTGTAAAAGAATTGAACAAGCCACAAAGAGCCACACTGTGTCCAAGACAGCGGTGCAGCGCGCGGATGACCGACACTCATCGCGCGTCGCTAGCGGTAGTAGCGGCGCTAGCGGCGCTAGCGCCACTCTCTAGCGGAAGTAGTGGCGCTAGCGGCAGTAGCGGCGCTAGCGCTAGTGAGCGAAAAAGTTGTAAGTTTTAGCCTTTTTTCCGTAAAAATAAGAACGCCACTGTGGCTACACAATATAAAAACCTTGTCGCCAATCTGGTATTTACTTCGCCTATGGCGAAGTGGCGAATGGCTAGCGCAAGCCCAGCACCTCAATCACTTAAAGAAGCTAATGCCATTTGCAAGAATCCCTATCGCTCAATCTGAAGCATTAGTTAGTACCAGGAAGAGTATTTGATGAAGTGCCAATCATGTTCTGCTCATCAGCTGTTTTAGTGAGGAATTTTGAATATTCATAATAAAATGACTGCAATAAAAATATTGTAATAGCTTGACTGTTTAGATATGTCCTGTGCAAAATATTGTGTGTGTCACTCATTAATCAGAGCTTTCACATGACCTTTTGTAGTTCTTCAGCTTGCTAGGAACTGTAATGGTGGCAAAAGAGCAGAGGTGACTCAAGTCAGTACTATCCAGTGGAATCTGGATACCCACCAATTGCAAGAGCAAGGTTGCAAATTTAATACCTATTTAATGAATTCACTGTTCATGTTGCTGTTCGAATGGAGACTCCATTTTAGGGAAGGGAATGATTTCCAGATCATTTTTAGACCTATGTATTTTTGGTATTGGCAGATTTTCGCCATGTGTGTATGGGCACATATATATAGAGAGAGCCATCTAATATTTTTAGTATCTCAATATCCTTGATGTAAACTCCGCCCAGAGCAGGACGTGAACCCGGAACCGTCTTGCTGTGCGGCGACATCGCTACCCAGCAGTCACGAGATAATGAAAACTCCAAATCCTAACGGCTCTGCTTCTCATTGTTCTGTGGTTTGCCTTGCAACATGTTTGAATGCTGAAAGAATTCACAGCAATCCATCTATAATCCTCTGTTTGAAAAACATTATTGCTATTGCATTGGCATACAAATATTCAGTTAGAATCTCCATAGAAACTTGAGTCTGTTGCTAGTCAACCTTTCAAGTCATAATCAAGTTAGGATCAACTTTTCAAGATAGATGATTCACATCACAGAGCCTGCATCCTTTGAAGCACTTCAAAGGCTGTACTACTAAGACAGAAATGACTACTGTTAAATGAGACAGTCTGGTCCACAGAGAATTTTGTGTTTATATCTCTGTATCTTCCTTTCTTTATCCTTGTGACACGAAGTGCCGTTCCTATTTCCTAGCAATATTAACAGCAGGTGTTGATTGGTTGATAAAAAGTAGTACAATCATTGTAGTAAAACCTGAGTAATATTGTTGTATTAAAGGCTTCAATGGTAGTTATAATAGTACTAGTTCAGAATGTGGCCCATACCCTTATTGATACTTCTGTCCATTAATCGCCATTCACAATCGTAAGTAACTTCCCAGCTCATGCTGTTTCAATTTCTAAGACCCCAGAGCCATAAATAAAACATGAATAATGGTTTGGCCAGCTTAACTACATGTCATTCAGGGGCTGCAGAGCTCATCTAAGGATGTCCTTAGCTGGGCAGCTAGCTAAGGTCAGCTGTGGCTCAGTGGTAGATTGGTCATCTACTTATCACATGGTTGGTGGCTTGATCTCCACCCTTGCAGTCCACATACCATGTTCTGGCTGCAGATATAGTTCAAGTCATATTATATCGTAGTAAACAGAGCCCTGAGCTGGAGAATCATTATTTTCACTGAATCATTGTTTCTGACTGGGTTGTTCAACAGGATCTTAGATAGTGAGAGGATGCCTGAGGAATGGAGGAGAAGTGTGCTGGTGCCCATTTTTAAGAACAAGGGAGATGTGCAGAGTTGTGGCAACTACAGAGGAATAAAGCTGATGAGCCATACAATGAAGTTATGGGAGAGTAATTGAAGCTAGACTAAGGGTAGAAGTGAGCATTTGTGAGCAGCAGTATGGTTTCTTGCCAAAAAAGAGTACTACATTTGCAGTATTCGCTTTGAGGATGTTGATAGAGAAGTACAGAGAAGGCCAGGGGGAGCTGCATTGTGTTTTTGAAGATCTGGAGAAAGCTGATGACGGGGTGCCCAGTGAGGAACTGTGTTACTGTATGAGGAAGTCTGGAGTGGCAGAAAAGTATGTTAGAGCGGTGCAGGACATGTATGAGGACTGTAAGACAGTGGTGAGGTGTGCTGTAGGTGTGACAGAGGAGTTCAAGGTGGAGGTGGGACTGCATCAGGGATCAGCTCTGAGCCCCTTCTTGTTTGCCATGGTGATGAACAGGCTGACAGATGAGGTTAGACAGGAATCTCCATGGACTGTGATGTTTGTAGATGACATTGTGATCTGTAGTGCGAGCAGGGAACAGGTGGAGGAGAAGCGATGTTGTTTAGTCTAGAGACAGTGTCATTTGAGGAAAAGACAGGAGACAGAGCTGGAGGTAGCAGAGATGAAGATGCTGAGGTTCTCTCTGGGAGTGACCAGGAAGGATAGGATCAGGAATGAGTACATCAGAGGGACAGCACATGTTAGAGGTTCTGGAGATAAAGTCATAGAGAGGCCAGACTGAGATGGTTTGGACATGTCCAGAGGAGAGATAGTGAATATATTGGTAGAAGTATGCTGAGTTTTGAACTGCCAGGCAGGAGGCCTAGAGGAAGACCAAAGAGGAGGTTTATGGATGTAGTGAAAGAGGACATGAAGGTAGTTGGTGTGAGAGAAGAGGATGCAGAAGACAGTGTTAGATGGAGGACACTGATTCGCTGTGGCGACCCCTGAAGGGAAAAGCTGAAGGGAAAAGAAGACTTGACATGAAACAGGTACTGGACTCATGTCCTAAATGAACCATTTAAGGACTTCAAGATAATAGCCATTCAGTTTGGTTTTTGTCAATGATTTCTTCATATCCTCTGAATCTTGTAATGATATTAGATCCTGCTTCAAAGTGGTGATGTATTGTAATCGTCAGCGTTTGACCTTGAGAAAACTAGGTCAATGTGAAATTTTAACTTTTGTACACTCGGAAACTGGATAAGATAGAAAGACGAGGGAGAAGGCCAGTGTGAGTAAGTAGGTCAAAGCACTGGCTTGGATCTTTGACCTATGCAGGGTAAAATTATGAATTCAGGGGTGTCGCAGAATGTTGCAGTCTCTGACTGCATTGGTTCTTGTTTTGACTGTGGACAAGGAAATTGTGAAAGTTTTGTTGCATTGTTTGCTTGTATAGTTTGTTACAGTTGTTCACAACTTCACTGTGAGCCAGCCTCTCTTGGATGCACTTTTTATACCCAGTCCTGACTAACCTTTTGCCAGTTAATCTCACTAATGTGATGTTACACCATGTTGCCTCAGAGCAAGAAGGGTTGGGTTCTGGGTTGAAATCCTACTGAGACTTTTCTGTGCTGATTTTGTGTTTTTGTTGTGTTGTTGTGTTCCCTCTGTGTCTGTGTGGGTTATGTGTTGCTTCTCTCTCTCCAGCTTCCCCCACTACCAAAAGCATGTAATACTCTACAGGTGAATTAGTGACTCTAAATTGCCTTTAGAGGTGAGTTATTGGTTGTTTTTCATATGACCCTGCGATAACCTGGCAATTTGTCCATGGTGCACCCCACTTCCCACCAACTGTTAGCACTTCACTTCACTGGTTTCAAATTCAAATGGACATGTAATATCCAGAAAACTATTTGTTTTCAAGATTTGATTTCTTGTGGTATTTTTATTTAAATATGGTGTTTCAGTATTTTACAAAATTGACACATTATGTTTCTATACATTTTACTCAGGGAGTTGTATTGGTTGCATTTTTCTCAACCAGGGTCACTGTGGCCCCCTTCAATGCCATGCTAAAAACATTTTGAAGTGTTCTTTTGAATTTTTTGGAAATATCAACTAACAATACTTATTAAGAGAATGCCATTAGTTATAAGACAAATACATGATCAAATTTGCAGTTTCCTCATGTTCATAATATAGCTAGAAGGTCTACAGATCTCAAGCTTTGTGCCTGTCATTCATTTCTGTCTAAATAGAGTAAATTAAAGAAAATGAACTGGTATGGTAGCACTTTTCTAGTGTCTCATGATTATTTTGTTAATGAAAAATCACACAAATGACTTGCATATAACCTGATGTCATGTTTATAATCTTGTCGTGGATTCCCTTGGAAGTAATAATGATATACAGAACAACAATGTTGTCATATTAGAATAAAACTTGGTATTATAATGCTATTTTAAAACTGATTCACAATTCAGTGTCCCTCACTGTATGTGTTTGCTTGTTGTTTTGTGTTCCTCTCAAGAAATTGTTTCATACCCATTCTTCTGAAACACTCTGTATTAATGAGTGTGTTTTATTTACAGCATGTTGCTCCAGGGCATCACTGTCTGCAAAAGATTGTTTATGTTGTTTACTCGGGTTCTAAATTATTGTACTCGTTATGATTTTAGTGAATATCAGAACATCTCAATGGTTCATTCGGTTAAATTATGAGTATACTGCATTGGTTTGGATCAAACATTAATGACAGGATGAACTAGACACCCGCAGGATTGTTTGTTTTCGTTGGACTTTGTCATCGCTATATTTTGAAACTGCTCAGACTTTGTTTTACGTCTGACTCAACTTAAATAGTCTTGTTGGTCATTGTTTAAATACATATTTGTGTGCACAGTAGAGACACCTTTCTTCAGTGCACTATTATTTCACAGTGGTTCACAATGTTGTTACCAACATAGTTGGTTTTGTGTTGCTTTCTTTATCCTTCAGCAAATGTGGAAGCATTCGTTTTGCTTGTAGTGTGTGATGCTGTATTCCCTGAAGTGACCTCACAGTTCAGATAAATATTTTTTTTCTATTATGAAGTAAAAGACCTCTCGGTAACCATCTGCATTTGTTTACCAAGATGTCTATTTAAATGAATAGAAGCGATCATTCTGATTTTGTGGTTGAGAGGTTTGAGAAATCAGGAATGATAAAGGAAGAAGGGATTGAGTGTGACTGAGTGGGTTGGATTGCTAGGGGGGAGTGTGTTGAACTGCGTCTCCAAAAACGCATGCCTGCTATTGGAAGCTGCTTGCTCAGTGGGAGAGAGGTGGAACAGGAGAGAGAGAAGTAGCTAATGAGTATTATAGGCTGGTTGCTGAGACAGCACTGAGTTTATTTATAGAGTACTGGCCAGCCAGCCCTTAGATACCAACAGCGAATCAGCTGACAGAGGAAGGGGGGGCTTCGACCAATGGCAACATAAGAAGTGGGATACCAGATTGAGGAAGTGCTGTGAATACTTCAGTCTCCCAAAAAGATTTCTAATTTTTCTGTATTGAGCAGATATTCTTTCTCTCTTTCTCTAACAGTGTCATTTCCACAAGTAGGCAAAGGCACATTGCACTACAGCAGTCTCACTCACAAGGATTGGGTTGCTTTGTTTTCTTTATTTCACAACAAACCATGTAGTTCAACACAGGCTTTTAAATTAAGTAAGGCCTCCTTTACATAAAGATATCTATCAAAATATATACATTTACTGTATATAAAAAATGTAACTCAAAAACTTAACTGTTAATCATCAGTTTAATATCAATCAGTTGTATCAGAGATATCAGTCTGTCCAATAATGACGCACCAGTGACCGTGAATGGATATCTTTCTGCTTAGGTGCAAATGTAAGTTACAGTTGCCACAGAAAGGCAAAAGTAACCCTGGGTGGTTTTCATATGGTGGCCACAGACTGTGGTTATATCCTGATCCTTCCTGATTCATAGTGTCCATGTCACTGCTGGTAGCATGAAGTGGGATCTGCATCCCAGTTAAGTCACACAAATAGTCCAGCTGCTCCAGGATGGCACGTGTGGTTAGAAAAAGATTTGCTGTCTCCAAGGACAGTCTCAAGAACATAGAGAAGACACCTGAAGACCATCAATTAAACAAGGAGAGCTGGACAAAGCTGTAGAAAAACATCAGCTATCTGCTCCTTTGCCAGAGGAGGAACAGTGGGAACTGCCAATGCCTCCATAATTACCCCTAGGAAGCCATTGGTGTGTATTCTTCAAACTAAACTGTCAGAAGCAGAACCCCATCAGGGCCTATGGTTCTCTAGTGGTACCTGTGCTCACAGCTCAGCACTGTGCAGCATGATTGACATTTGTCAGAAAAAACCAGATTATGCAAGGGACTGCCTCTGGTTCCCTGTTCTCTTCACAGATGAGAGCAGGTATGCACGAAGGCCATGTGACACTCATAAGAGTTTGGAAATGCATTGCTGAATGTTATTCTGCCTGTAACATCATCCAGCATGACCAGTCTGGGGATGGGCGAGTGATGGCCTGGGGAGGCACATTCTTCAAGGGTTACGTAGACCTCCATGTCATAGGTAACAGTACCCTGACTGCTGTTAAGTACCAGTACAAAATCCTCAGATCAGTATACAGATATATACTTTATTGATCCTGAGTGGAATTCAGTATATCATCTGCTCACAATAAATACACATAACAGTTACACATCACCGACAAAAGAGACAGTACAACGACAAAGTCCTTATAGAACCTTATGCTGTGCAGTAAAACCCGGGTTCTTCCTGGTGCCAGTAAAGAAAAATAGGACACAGCACGGGAAATTCATTGAAATGATCCATTTTCAAGAGAAGCATATGCAACTGCTTTCAATTACGAGTCGTGCTGGCATGCTAAAGCAGTGATGCTGGAACTGCAGAGGGAAGATGGGTTGGGAGGACTGTGTTTGCAATGTTGTTGCACTGGATTGTGGTACACACCTGGAGTACTTTAATCCTGATTGAATTGGTTTTCATGAAATTTAACACGTCTTATGTTAGCACTGTAATTGATTAAAAGATAAACATTTTATGAGGCAACTAATGTCTGTATCACACAGTTTCCTTATTCTTGGTGGAATTGGCGCAAAAAGTGGCCGCCAAGAACAACGTGATGAAGATTTAAAAAAATAAATAAATGAACACCCACAGGGGTATGCGTCTTATCAAATATGTATAAAAATTCTGAGATTAGAATGACCTTTTATGAGGGTCTCTTTAATACCAAATATTTTAGTGAAAGCTGCTGCATGTTGACAGAAATTCAGCGAATGCAGATTTTTAAGTTAAAACATTTGTTTTTCTATTTTAAGATCTTTACCAAGAAAAGGAGATTATTGAATTGTAAATCTAATTTGTGTTTCAATCAACTTTGTTTGGTACTGTATAATCAGAATGTTTCTGAATTAGGGTGAGACAGAATGCAAACGTGACACCCTCCCGCCACATTTCACAGTGAGATTAGCCACCAAGTCTACACAGAGCTCCGCTTCAGACTGTGCTTCAGCCATGTCCCTTTAAGAAGGTGGCCTTGTGGGTATTTTATACAGGTGACATGGGTGTTGTAGTTTCTTTGAAGATGGATTGATATGAATTATGTGGACTACAGCTGCATGCTGAGAGTGAAATACAGCCCTGTCCAGGTTGGGTGTTGTTGCGAGATAATACTGAGAAGTAGGACTACACTTTCTGTATTTCCAACATAGTGCCTGTTGCTGCTTCAGAAAATTCTGGACTCGCCTTACCTTTGTCACCAATACCACAAAATGTTCTTTTTGCCATGTTTTCGGATCTCAGAAGCGAGAGGGGTAACAGATCTTTCTATGTTTATTTTAATTTGTAAATGACCCATGTAGATTTAATAGTGAGACAAGATTCTCTTTAGTGAAGAGAATTCATCAGTGTGCTGGCGGGTGTTAACTATGTGCCTTTGCTGCTGAAACCTGTACAGGAAAGAAATAGCGTAATGATCCACAGTATTTTCATTAGCCTTACGGAAAAAAATTCTGGTAAGAGATTATAAACAATAAGGCTGAACTTTAATTCTGGCTTAAACTAATAATGATATTGTGGTTCCAAGTACTAGTGGCGGGTTTGCATGGTAAATTGGAAATATTGGTCAGTGATGGGAGTACTACATGTAAATGCAGTGACATAAGTGGTGAAAGTGAGCTGTCCTGATGGAGTTTAGTGCTGCAGAGTTATTTAGTGTGGTTCTTCTTTTGCATTCAACCCATTGTGCCTTCAGTGGTGCTGGGGGTGTTTGGCTCTGCTACTAAAGAATCCATGATTCTGACATCAATACACTGTATGTATTCTTGATATATAGTGAGCCCAGTCAGAGGCAGAGTAAGGTGGGTCATGTTTTCACTAGAGTAGGATTTGTAAATTCAAGGTTATAGGTTGTGATCTACACCCTAAGATCCATGGTTTGTACTGTTCACCAGATCAATCTCAATGCCGTAATGGTAAAAAGAAAAAAAATCTTAGCTTAAAAGGGTCCTATTATGAAAAACACATTTTGTAAGGTCTCTACATATACATAGTGGTCCTCATTAACCCTACCAACTCATAGAATCTGGAAAACAAAAGCTTCCTGCATCAATAAATATTTGGAATTTTTGGCAGGACAGCATCATAACGAATTGTTTGGTCACAGTTTCCGTCTTGACGTAACAATGGGACTGATTGACAGATCCTGAGCCATATTTGAATGATTGACATGTCATCCCCCCGACAGGGCGTGGTCATCCCTGAGTTAGAGATTGTGTTCAAGCTGAGGTAGCAGTGTGTGGCAATGCTCAGAGCTAGACACTGAAAGTTCAAAAGCTGCTGAAGTCAGTATTTGGCTAACTAGTTAACTTCATTTCAGTCATTTGTGTGTATGCGTAAAGTGTATCCTCAGCGTCATGGGGAACACATAACCAGTTTCATAGCAGATGAAAGACGCTACTTAATCATAACTGTTGTCTGTTTTTTGGTGAATGAAAGCAGCTTTAGCTATTTTAAGTAATCTGAGAGCTGTGTGTATCCAAACTGACTACACCGCTCATTAACAAACAGCTTCAACCTTTATTTACAGCCTAACAGATATTCATTGTAACCAGTCAAGGGTTAAGTTCAATTGACGTAAACCCTGCATGGGAAATAATCCAGGCAGAAATCAAGAGATTAATTCATTCGGTTTTCGTTATAGTTGTGCTGCTTCGGAAAAAAACCATAGCGAATGTCAGAATAAGAAAAATATAAGAATGAAGAGCATAAAAGAAATCGTAATAGAGAATAGATAAGAGAATAACAACATATATGCAGGTATGTACAGTTGTTATTGTCCAAGCTTCCATTCATCCTCCTCCACACTGCGACATAGGGTTAGCAGACAGAGATAATGTTGGGACACCGCCCTACATTTCTTAAATATGACTGTGTTGGAAAGAGAAACTCCTTTTATTTATCTCCAATGGGGAAATTATTTTTACACTCAGACTATACATATTTTAGACAAGCATGTATAGTGTGTACAAGCCCCTGAACAAACACATGAAAACTAGGGGCCTTTAAGCATGCAATTAGTACAGGGAAGGCAGAACGACGGGTAGCAACTTCGTGGTGCACCCTAAATAAGCAGCTTTATGGGGGACGGCGCCTTGCTCAAGGGCACCTTGGCAGTGCTTGTGAGGTGAGCTGACACCTACTGTCATCTCACACTCCAAAGATGGCTGGTTGGGGGCGGGAATCAAACCGCCGATCCTGTGATCATTGGACGACCCACTCGACCGACTGAGCTACTGCCCCCCCTCAGGCCTGCATTTCAACATTTCTGTCAATGAAGAATTGCATCATAGACTCGCACACACGTTTCAGCGTGGCGCTTTGCCAGGGAGGTGGCTGTTGTAAACAAACCGGTGGGTGTGTGATGGGAAGAGAACGATAGCTGACGAGAACAGAGGATTCAGGGAAGAATGGACTGAATCATTTGCTTCCAGTGCGGAAGGATTGCTTGCATTTTTGCTTTGTAATGAGAAGCTGTCAAATAACAAAGAGTAATTTGGGAAAAACATTTCCAGGGAAGGCATGCTAAATTTGCCTGTTAAGATTGAAAGAAAAAGTGCGATTGTAGTATTAATGGAGAAATTAGAGGAGCGCAGAGATTTAAGTAGTGGAGATCTCCAAACTCCAGCACCGCTGCTAGTTCTGTTGTAACCCGTGGAAAACCGTTCACAGATGGTGATCACATGAAGGATTCACTACATTAAAATATCGGAGCACTTATTTTCAGACTTCAAAAACAAATCAAAGATAATACAAAAAATTTAAAACAGACCTCTTTCCTCAAAGACACTGAAGGAAAGGGCACGCAACATGACCAATCAGCAAATAAAGGACATTAATGCAACTCTAGAATACTCAATTGCCTGTGATGAGTTGTTTGATATTATCGACATTGAACAGACAGTGCTGTTGTGTAGGTTTGTAAACTCCGATTGGCTGCAAGAAGAAATGATTGAATTAATAGCGCTGCTTGTTTAGAACACGTTACCTAAACATGCTTGGTAATAGTCTTCAGGAGTGGAAACACTTTTCTTATTGGAGCTCAAGCTGACTATTCATCAGGGATGAACAGCGAGACTCCTCACTTCCCTTCCGTGAGTCTAGAGATCCCCATCACCATCACACACTGAACGTGATTATTTACAAGGAGTGATCTTTGATATGCGAGCTGCATTTGGGCGAATATTTAATGACTTCATCAATGCAACAAAGCTTAATACATTAATGTAGTAATGGAAGTTACCCAGACAGGGGTGATCAGTCCCCCGACTTGTGTCCAGGTAGCCCACTACGCCACGCATCCCCCCTCCTCAACCAGAGTCAATGTGAAGCCTTCACCGATGCTTCCAAGATGTTTTTAATGGCTCTTCGCCTGTGCAGTCCACAAAACCCAAGGAGCCCTAGGACCCGATGTAAGAACTATTACAATTATTTTTTAAATTTTTAACGTACAGTAATGATCCCCGCAGGGAAATTAGTAAACCACTCTATCACACAGGTTATTAATATATATATATATATATATATATATATATATATATATATATATATATATATATATATATATTAGTATATATATGTACACACACATATATATATATATGTACAGGCCCGTAGCGCACACACACACACACACACACACACACACACAAGGGGCCTTACACATTTGATTTTTAGTCCAATATGTCTCTTTGAACATTTTGGGTTGCCGACCCCTGTACTACAGCATACAGATTCTTTTCTCCACTTTAAAATGAGCTGCTCAGCATATACCTTGCATACTGTATATGAGATTTTAATGACATTGTTAGTCTTAATCATAAAATAATTCCAACCTTTTTATTCCCCTGGCATCAAAGGATATAAACATTGGTACTGTATACCCTGTCTATCTGGAATAATTTTCTACATAACACATTTCTCTTGCAAAATACACACACCAGTATCACCAATAATTAGACATGTTAACCAGGATGAAAAGTTTTGTTAGATCTTTTGCAGTTTCTGCAAATGTTTTGTTGTTTCCATGGAAACTTTTGGATTATACGTCTTAAAGATAGCCATCTTGTTTAGAGCATATTTGAACAAACTGTACATTCTAACTACAGAAAAAGATATAACTATCATAGGAGTACTATTTTAGGAGTTCTTCGGCTGGTGACACAAAGTTTAGTGAAACCTGGCTTGGTCTGCAGAACCCTTAACAGGAGAATTGTTACCTTTGCCTTAAAATTTTTTAGCTTTTTTGTGAGCTAATTGGAGTATACTGTTAAAGTAATGACTAACAAACATTTGTGTTGAAGAAAACAATGGAAAGGATTAACAGACTAACAGTTTGAACAGTTTCCTCACTTATAAACAGCAGTTACAATAAATATGAAATACGAAATTCCTCTTCCTCCTTTTATCCAAATGTACTGATATAGAGCTCCTTGATTGCTCCAACACATGATTATGTACTTGCCTGTGATACCAGCAAATCACATGCGAAATGTGGATTAGGTCAGTTTAATAGTTCTTAAAATTGCCGAATTACAGATTCTTCAAATCATAACAAGATTAAATAATCGTAACTTTATTCTTTTATAAAATTTCTTTTGATTTTTTTTTCAATGCAAATATGTTTTACATTAGTTTAAAAGGTGATCATCTACTGCAGAGTACAGTTAGTCCGAACACAATCGGTTTGTAAACTGAATTATTCTTAAGTCGTTATTTATTACATTTTATTCTATAATTATAATTTAAATGCCATTACTACTCTAAAAACAAAAGTTCTATTCCCCAAGACTTACCATAAACAATTACAGGTTCTAAAAATAACACATTATAATAAAATACTGTAGTAACTTAATGTAACTTTTACATCTCTACCTCTGCTGAATTAATGTTTTCCACGGGGGTGTAGAGGCTAAACCCAGCTTTAAGCCATCAAGGTATTCCACTGCACTTGCATGAATGACGTGCTGATGCGCTTTGTGGTAATCAAAAGTCCAATCCACTTTATGCTTGATTACTCCGTTTATTTTAAGTCTCTCAGTTAACACAACTGATCGTCAACATCAATAAGCAAAACATTCAGTGGTTAATGATTCCAGACAGAGACCTAACCCGGCCAACGTTGGTTCCTACCCAATACATCATTTAGGTCCAACCTGTCTGTTAAGTAACAGACAGGTTTTGGCGCTTTTCCCCCAGAAAGCCTATAGTCTACACTGCTGTCACTTTTAAGCTGACACAAATTGTCATCAGTCTCGATGATTGTGAACTTAAATTGTGCTCTTAAATACATTCCCTGATCAGAAGTTCACAGAGATGTGGATAAAAGAAGGACAAAAGTTATCCCGTTGGCAGATGCCGTGCCAACAGATGACTGAAAAGGCCACCTGAAGTATGACATCAGAGCAAATGGTTCATTTAGTCAAATTTGCTGACGTGGTTTAACATGATGTGTGAAATCTTTATCTATGGAGTATAAATGTCATGTTGCTCATCATGGGTCTTGGTGGAAAAGGGAGCTACAGTAGTCGGATATGGCATCATATGGTTGTTCTTATCTACAAATGTTTGTAAGTCGGATGTTCATATCTTCAATCAACTTTCAACTATATCTTGAGGAATACAGTATATTCTGCACTATAAGGCGCACCTAAAGCCTTTAATTTTCTCAAAAACCAACAGTGCGTCTTATATATGAAAAAGTTTTAAAATAGACCATTCACTGAAGGTGCGCCTTATAATCAGATGCGCCTTATAATCCAGTGTGCTTTATATGTGGAAAGGGTTTTAAAATTCGGCATTTATTGAAGGCCTTATAGTCCAGTGCAACTTACAATGTAGAAAATACTGTAGTACCGTAATGTAACTTGCTTTTAGATTGAAGAAAGAGGAGAAGGGGGGAATTATTGCTGGTTAGAGGCAGAGTTGTCATCAGAGAGATTGTCGCAGCTACCATCATCACTAGCTGTTGCTTTATCAGCCAAGACGAACAGTATCTTGACGACTACCTCAAAACGTAAAAACAATCCTTTGATAATCCCCGTAGGTTTGCAATATTTGAACATTTCTACAATATCTACAAATTTTTGATGTTTTCCATGGAAAAATATTTTTAATGTGTTTGAAAGTGGGCCGTCTGTGTTAGTAATAAGTACAGTATATACTGTATGTACCGTCACTATAGGAAATTAAGTGCTGTATTTTGAACGTGTTTGTGACCAGTTGTGTAAAAACTCAGTTGTATCATTACCACAGATAGAGTTAGATCACAGTGGTGTGTTTCCCTTTTCAATCATCTCTTTCTTTCTCTCTTCAGGTGTAAGCAGCTCAGGATGTCCGCCCTCCTCCTCCTCCTCCTCCTCCTCCTCCTCCTCCTCCTCCTCCTCCTCCTCCACTGCCCAGGGCTACTCCCTCGCTGAGCCAGCCATGACCAGCCAGCACACACATACACACCCCTCCTTCAGCTCCATCCACTCCATGGCCGAGCAGCAGCAGGTAAGTAATGTCATAAGAGTTACAGTGGATGGGCCATCATTAGCACATAAACTGATATAGGTTCCACCTTGTGTTTTACGAGGAAAAAAAGGCAACACCACACATAGAATTCAGACATGCTAGATATATGCAGTAATTCATTGTGTGATTTGATTATTGCTTATTCACATATTGGAATGTAGATCCTGATTTATTATCCTCAACACATTAACATGTCATCACTTCTCATGTTTGTGACACATTTTAAAGTACAGGTATACTATATATGGCCAAGACTGAAGGTGCAGCTGACATTTAGATTGTGGAAGTGAGAATTGTCTGTTATATCTGAAAGATTTCATTAAAAGTCCCATATCATTTTCACACAGCTATCGGACATCCACTACATTTCATTCCAAATCTATTGCCCCGATCTGATCCATGGTTCTGAATTTTAGCTTTCTAAAAGTCACTCAAATGAACTCTACTGAGAACAAGCTGTTCTGGCTGCACCATTAGGTGCCAACGAGCGCCGTCTGTCAATGCCCACTATATGCCCCACTCACAGAGAGGAGGTGGCTAATAGTAGCATGAGCTTATGTTTACAGTGACACACCAGCGAAACGACGGATGCGAACACATGCACACACACACACACACACACACACACACACACACACACACACACAAACACACGCTTGCCGACCCTCAATTCATTAACTTAAAACTCACTTCAGACACCGTTGCAGAGTGGACCTTAGCGGAGCTAACTACAGTAGTTAGGCAAATATAAGCTGATTTCACTCATGCTCAAAGGCAACTGTAAATAAGATAAAAACGTTGCACCACCAACCTGTAGCCCAGGTTCTTTTGCACTGACCCTCGTTGCTAAAACAAGCTGAAGTGAAGTACAGTAATTCACACGCACACAAACAAACGTGCAGACAACGCAGTCGGCACATTAAAAGTTCAACACAATCACAGTCTCTTCTGTTGTTCTTTGGCTCGGACAGAATAGAAGCACTTATGTTTATTTGTACAACAACTGAGCAACTTGTGTGGGAAGAATGACCCCTTTTCCAGAGACAGTGGTGTGTTTCATAATGTTTTCAAGATATTACACCCTTAAGGTCATTTAAGAGAAGCCGCACCTCCTAAATAAAAGTCAGTGATGTAGACCTGCTTTTTGTAGTGCCTTGAGATGATTTTTTAAAATTTTGTACAATAAAAATGATATTGAGTTAACTCGTTATTGATAACATAAAGGAGATGTGCCAAGGGACACGTTAGTACAGTATTGTCCGCACTATAAGACGCACTGGACTATAAAGCGCACTGGATTATAAGACGCACTGTCGGTTTTTGAGAAAATTAAAGGATTTAGGTGCCTTACAGTGTCGAAAATACTGTAGTTGATTATAATTTGACTCACTGATTATTTGGTCGTTGAGGGTAACATATTACTGCATATGCTTTGTAATACTGATCATACTTAAAAATACTCTATTGATTTTATATCCTTAGTTTATTACAAAGACACTGTAGGCTCTTTATCATTGAGTATACATCCTGGACAGTAAGGCAGCGTACATTGTTGGCTCAGGGTAAATGCATATACAGTTGTGTTCTTGATTCTGGTTTCTGGAATTAGATTTCATAAACTGTAATATAGTGTCTTATTTACAGTATAGTAATATAAATGTAATTGCGTTGAATTAAGACTGCTGTCCTGTTATTTATACCATCTCAAACAAAACGTCCCAACAGTTGTGTGGACATCCAAAGGACATTTCAGATATCTGCAAGTCAAATATTTTTGAAGTGACCCGAACAACATTTTGCTCACTGAGCCTTTTGTTAACCAACACACAGCTCTGCTAAAGATGATGTAAAGACGCTATACTTTAGAGAACCTTAATAACTATTGAAAAATAAATCTATAATACCCTCCTGATACATTAAAAAAATACAGCCTACATGTCAAACTAAATTTGTGTATTAAGGCAGTTGTGTCTATGGCTTTGTCCCACATAACACATTACTTTCTCTCATGTTGAGAGTTCAGATTCAGAAATGTATGTACTTCTTCTGTTCTCCTTAGGTGCTGTCTGATATGACCATACTCCAGAGGAGGATCCCCCCGAGTTTCAGAGACCCAGCCAGTGCCCCACTGAGGAAACTCTCTGTTGACCTCATCAAAACTTACAAGCACATTAATGAGGTAAAGTATTTTTTACATGTATATATAATTTTAATTATTTATTTTGAGTGAATGACATTGAGAAACACCTAGCACTGAAGAAAAACTGACCTGCTCTGTCTGCCTTGCTGTTACTTTCATAGGGTCCAAGTGTGTTAGTGACATAAAAATAGTTCTCCCTGCGCATAATGTGTGTGTTCTATTGTAGATGTGTCAAGAAGCTTAGCTGACAGCCAACCTGTGTTTTCATCCACAGGTGTATTATACTAAGAAGAAGCGGCGCGCCCAGCAAGTCCCCCCAGAGGACAGCAGCACCAAGAAGGAAAGAAAAATCTACAATGATGGCTATGATGACGACAACTATGACTATATTGTCAAAAATGGAGAAAAGTGGCTGGACCGCTATGAGATAGATTCACTGATCGGGAAGGGTTCCTTCGGACAGGTGATAAGTAGTTCCAGTTCACATGTGTGTTGTTTGTCTCTCTCTGTTTCACTGAGATGAAGGACATTATTTTCATGATAACAGTCAGAAAATTATACATTTTCTCTCTTGTTTTATTATGTTGTGTTTCATCCTTGGAAAAAGCATATTTTTTTAAATGAGAGCTTTAGCTTGCGTTAAAACAGAGGCTGTTTTGGGGAATCGCTCAGCAAATATTCAATATTCAATGTAAAGCATCATTCTAAGAATGCAAAACATTCCCTATCCAATGATGGAGATAAACATTGCACCTTTTTTGACGTCTGTTTCCAGGTGGTGAAGGCCTACGACCACCATGAGCAGGAATGGGTCGCCATTAAGATCATCAAGAACAAAAAGGCATTTCTGAATCAGGCACAGATTGAACTACGCCTGCTGGAGCTCATGAACAAACATGACACTGAGATGAAATATTACATAGGTAAGATAAAACACACGATACAGTGAGGTGGGAGAGGGTAGGACTCATGTTTAAGATATATGTGTGTGTACAAACATACACACACACATACATATATGCATATTCATGTACACACAGTGGTACCTCGAGATTCGAGTTTAATCCGTTTTATGACCGAGCCCGCAAGTCAAACAACTCAAGCAACATTTTCTTATTCAAAATAACTAAAATCAATTTAATCAATTCAAGCCTTATAAAAAAAGTCCTTTTGAGAAAAAACCCCATATTTTTTATGAACTAAGAGACATGCATATTTTACCTTTGCATTATTAATTAAAATAAAAGGCAAATCGTTTTACGAAGTCCTCTTACCTTGGAAACAAATACCGATGCAGTGAATGGAGATGGATGGAAAACGAGAAGGGAGGGGAGGAAGGTTTACTCTTCACTTGTTTTTCCCTTTGCCGCCACTTTCTCTACAGTATTTTCCGCACTATAAGGCGCACTGGATTATAAGGCACACCCTCAATAATTTGTTTGTTTTATCATGTATTTCATATATAAGGCGCTGGCGCTTATGTTTTGGTACGTAATCACCGGTGCTCCTACAGTCTGCTCTACCGTCTGAGAGCAGCTCAGTCAGAGCCGGGACTTCGGTGACGCCCCTTGACTACCGTTGTTAGGGGGCATGGGCCCGAGTGCCTTGTGAGGGGGCGCCTCTGGTGGCGGAGTGCGGCATGACTGGCGGCCGGACTGCTGGATTTTTTTCAGCGATCATGTTTTTAACCAATATTAATATGAATATTAATCCATATATAAGATGTACAGGATTATAAGGCGCTCTACGGGTTTATGAGGAAATTTTAGGCTTTTAGGTGCGCCTTATAGTGCGGAAAATACGGTACTTTGATTTGCAAATCTTTTCAACACAAACCAATCAAAGGATGTTTGCTCCTGCCTGCTGTTTTATAGTAATCCGGTTTTGTCACAGTTTATTGATTGTTCCTCCGCGGCGACTACAGCAAAACGTGCCTTATTTTGAGAAAGAACGAGATCCAGTCTCAGCTGATTTTGTATCCATCCACCAACTAGTGCTAACTAGTTCCGAAGCGCAGCTTGCATCTCGGATTTTGTCGAGCAGTTCATATCTCAAATTACCACACACACACAGACACACACATACGTATAACACATGTTCAACTCGTTCACGGGGGCCGTACATGGGCATTTTGTCACGTTGTCGTTTCTAGCGTATAGGGGTGTATTGTCCTACTGTGGGGATGGGGTGATGACTTTTATGGTGGCTAATGTCCACTGGGCCTGACGATGGTTGTCATGTTTTGGTAGTGTGCAAGTTGTGTAAAAAGATAGGTGAACCCTGAAACCTTTATAATATATCGAAAAAAATATATCAACCTATATTTGTTTGTTCTAATGGAACATGATTTGAAAACTGTACATTTGAAATAAAATGTCAGTTGTAATGTTACCCGATGCTCTTACTTGACCTGATTCTTCAATCTGTGTTTATCTTAACTTTCCTCCTTGTCTCCCATCTGTCTCTCTGTGTGTGCTTGTCTGTCGATTTGTGTCTTTACAGTCCACCTGAAGCGTCATTTTATGTTTAGGAATCATCTGTGTTTGGTGTTTGAGTTGTTGAGCTACAACTTGTATGATTTACTACGGAACACCAACTTCAGAGGAGTCTCCCTCAACCTCACTAGGAAATTTGCACAGCAGCTCTGTACAGGTAAGTGTGTGTTAACACAGATCAGATTCAGACACCATCTGTGTGTACTGTATTTTCCAGACTATAAGTCACACTTTTTTTCATGGTTTGGCATGTCCAACTTATATATCAAAATATATAATTTCACAAGTTTCAAATTTTCACACTTACAGCCACAAGAGGGCGCTCTAGGCTTGTGTGCCAGTATCTGATGCTCCTATTACTCCTGTACCACTGAAAATTGAAACATCGACTGAGAAAGACTGAACACAAATATCCCCAAAAAGTCAAATTATATTCTGCAGGTTACAAGGAGCATTTAGTGAAATATGCAGCTGAAAATTGTATTCAAGCAGCAGAAAGAGAGTCTCTGTCACAGCAAGGACAAAGATGTACCAAAGACCATCCCCCTCCGGAGTTGGTGTAGGTGGTCTGAAGAAAGAGGATGAAGAATTCAATAGATTTAGTGATTTGGTGAACTTTTTGTGTTATTTTGTGTTATTTTGTGTTATCGTCACCGACCATAAGCTAGACTTTCTCTGTTTAACCGAGACGTGGCAACAGCACGACGACTTTCCACAGCTTAAATAAATCCACTCCTAGTGGATTTTATTGTATTTACAATAAATTTCCCCTTGAAAAATGTAAATTTTAGTTCAGTGCAACCTATATGTTGTTTTTGTTCTTCGTTATGTGTTATTTGCTGGTAAACTGATACTGTAGAGCGACTTATTGTCTAGAAAATATGGTGTGTGTGTGTGTGTGTGTGTGTGTGTGTGTGTGTGTATATATATATCTATATATATATACTGTATATATATATATACACACATACATACAATATTTTTTTTTTTAATTAAAAAAATGAAGAAAAAAAATTATATATATGTATATTATATATATATATATATATATATATATATATATATATATATATATATATATATACAGTCAAACCTCGGTTTTCGAACGCTTCTGTTCTCGAGAATTTTACGTCTCTGAACTCGACCAAAATTCGGCTGTCGACCAAACCGAAAGAAGCCGAGCGTACCTGAACGTGACTCACTCGGGAGCTGAGCGAACTCGAATGCCCAGGATGCTTCCTCCGTAGCGCACTCGTGTTCAAAGTTCGATAGGATGTCTTTTATTAAAAACACAGTGTCTATTTCTACCCTTTTTTATTTATGGTAAACAGTATACAGTGCAGTTTATGGTGTAAAATAGTTTTTTTTTAAATTAGAAAAAGTAGTTTTTTAGACTTGGAACGGATTAAAATCATTTACATTAATTATAATGGGAAAATTAGTTTCGGCTTTCGAACAACTCGCTTTTCGAATAGCCTTCTGGAACGGATTATGTTCGAAAACCGAGAGTTGACTGTAATATATATATATAGATAGATACTTTATTAATCCCGGAGGAAATTGTATTATATATATATATATATATATATATATATATATATATATATATATATATGTGTGTGTGTGTGTGTGTGTATATATGTATATGTGTATATATATATATATATATATATATACACACACCCATACACCCACATATATATAAAATATATGTGGGTGTATGTTTGCATGTATGTTTGTGTTTATACCTTTTATTTTTTCTCCACAGCATTATTATTCCTGGCCACGCCAGAGCTGTCAATCATCCACTGCGACTTGAAACCAGAGAACATCCTGCTGTGTAACCCCAAGAGATCTGCCATCAAGATAGTCGACTTTGGATCCTCATGTCAGCTCGGACAGAGGGTAAACAACATTTAACCACAAATCAACTCAGATATTTCACTCAATACAGTACACCCCTTTGCCAACCAATCCTAAATGTGCAGCTCTTAAAATGCTGTGGCTTAACATAAGATCACTGCGGTGATTTATTATTAGACTACAGCCATCCTGGCGTTATTAACGATTGTCGAGGAAATGAAGGCCGGTCCGTGAAAATACTGTCTTAGATGAAACTGGTGCATGACACAGGAAAGGTTGGGGACCACTGCTTCATAGAAACATTGTCATGCTTTTTCTAATCTTGTGAGGAGAGCAAAGCTCCTTGCTGTGGACAGGAGGCAAAACACTGTCATACGTGTTTGTGCAAAATAAATAAATAGGTTGGGTGCAAATAATTGACAGACTTAGTTGATGATAATTGTTTGGTTTTTTAAATGTAATTATTTAATTTATATTTGTTTTATATTTAAATGGATATATTTCACTATATATTTAGAAATATATAAATAAATATAGATATTATATATATATATATATGAAATATATATTTAATTTATATTTATATTAATTTTAATATAAAGACTTAGCTGATAATAAGTATACAAAGCTTCAAGCTGTCTTTAAAGTCGCTGAACTCTTAACACATTTGTACATGTTGAGTGTCTGAGCTCTCCATTTCCTCATGTCTTCCTCAGATCTATCAGTACATCCAGAGCAGGTTTTACCGCTCTCCTGAAGTTCTGTTAGGAATGCCCTATGACCTTGCCATTGACATGTGGTCCCTGGGATGCATCCTGGTGGAGATGCACACAGGAGAACCTCTCTTCAGTGGCTCCAATGAGGTAAGAGCGACACCACAACACCCCAGTAAAGTAGGAGCAGGCAGTCATTCATTTGTATTAATGTTTGTGTATCTTGAAAACCTCTATGTAAAAATATATTGTTATGTTGTTGTTATTATATATCAGTACATTTAGGTTTACTTTTCAGAGCTGAGCATGTTTGATCATTTCTATGCAGTTCATAATGTCTGTGTGTGTGTTTTTTGTGTGGGTGCATTCAGGTTGACCAGATGAATAAGATTGTGGAGGTGCTGGGGGTCCCCCCCAGCCACATGCTGGATGCAGCTCCTAAAGCTAGGAAATACTTTGATAAGCTGTCAGATGGTCTCTGGACAGTGAAGAAAAACAAAGATATCAAGAAGGTATTTTGACGTCAGTCTTTGACAGTTTTCGTTCACGTTAACACACTCAAGTGAACGTTGGAACCGCTTTCTTTCAAAGTTGTTTAGATTCTGCATTCTTCCTAAAAATATTGAAATAATCACATTACATCCAGTGAAAAAATTGAATCTTTTTTGCAAGCAAAACACTTTTTTTTTGTTTTTGTTTTCCAGGAATACAAGCCCCCTGCCACACGGCGTCTTCATGAGATCTTGGGTGTTGAGACTGGTGGCCCGGGGGGAAGGAGGGCAGGTGAGCCAGGACACGCCCCCTGCGATTACCTGAAGTTTAAAGGTAATTCTTTTTCCTGCATGCAAAGTGCATTCCAGGCCAACATGCATGTTGAAGACAGACCGTGACTGTTAGATTGTACCCTGGGTGTGCCACACACAGTAGATGAATATATTAGTTTCCAGACTATAAGGCGCACTGGACTATAAGGCGCACCTTCAATGAATTGCCTGTCTTAAAAGTGCTTCCTCTTGAGCGTTTGATTGCATTGTCAATTTAATAAACAAAAAAGCTAGTACTCCATTAAAATATGTCCAATTTTATTGAATATATTAATGGAAATGTTTCTTTCCTATAGTTCTTGTTAACCTTATAGTTTCTTTACAGTGGCCGGTTCTTAATACGATGATGTTTTTCCTCTTTCAGATCTGATCCTGCGCATGCTTGACTATGACCCAAAAAGTCGCATCACACCATTCTATGCCCTGCAGCACAATTTCTTCAAGAAGACGACAGATGAAGGAACCAACACCAGTTCATCTACATCCACCTCTCCTGCCATGGACCACTCTCATTCAACCTCCACAACTAGCTCTGTTTCTAGCTCTGGTAAACATCTGATTAACACGTGTTCCAGACTTGGAAAAGAAATCCTGAAAAAGCAGCAGTGATTCATTCCTGTGTCACCAGGCAGTTTGACTTCCTTCCATTTAATGATTAATATTCCTGAGAGAATGTTTAGGTTCTCAGTTATCCAGGTCACGGTCATCCAGAGTTGTTTAAGTCAATCCACTGGACTTTGAGAACGTCTCATTCAAGAGGCTTCTTCAGTTCTAGTGAATAAGAAGAACAAAACAAGACAAAATTGGATAAATCAACTTTTATTTCTATAGCGTTTAATCACATTTTCAGACATTTCAAAGCACTTTAAGAGACAGAAATCCAAAAGAACCCTCCAGAGCAAGCATAAGCAACAGGGGCGGGGTAAAACTCCCTCATTGAGGAAGAAACTCCGCCCAGGCCCCAGACTCTGGAAGGCGGTCATCCGCCTTGACCAGTTGGGTGGGAAAAAGAAATACATTTGGGACAGAGATAGGTCAAGGAAAACAGTGATACAGAGAGAGAGAGTGGCAGATAGGCCAGATTGAATTTTCATGTCCATATTGAGCTGTTGTTGCTGAAGTGGGGGCTGGATTTCCACGCCTTTGGATTTCCTGTCTTCTATGCGATTTCCCCACCTGTCGATCTTGCAACTAAAGTACGATTTCACATTAGTAGAAAATTACAAAAGCAGAGAAAGATAAAGATAAGTGACAGTAACAAAAGAATAAAAAAAAATAAAGAATTGCATTGCATTACATTTTAACAGTACAACCAGCAGTGGTGTAACTTGAATGTTGATCTGTTTCATTTGTAGGTGGCTCTAGTGGTTCTTCCAATGACAACCGCAACTACCGCTACAGTAACCGCTACTATAATTCTGCTGTTACACATTCAGACTATGAGATGACCAGCCCTCAGGTACACACACACACGCACACACACAATACACACACACACTTGACTGAAGCAGAGGCAACTAGTTGCCCAAATGCTAGCTGACTTCAACAGCTTGTGAGGAACTTTTATTGATTATATTTTCATTGATTATATTTATTGATGCAGGATGCGTTTGTTTTCCAGATTTTAGGAGTTAGTAGGGTTAGGAATGACCACACACACACACACACACACACACACACACACACACAACACACACAAACCTAGCTTCAGGAAACGAGATATGTTGGGAACATATTTATTTCCAGGTTTGCCTCTGTCTCCGTGTGAACTCACTGCTGTGTCTTTGACTGCCCCCCCCAGGCTCCCTCCCAGCAGCAGATGAGGATGTGGCCGGGCAGTGACGGTGGAGGTGGGGGTCAGGACCCAGCATACACCCAATTGCTGCTCCACAAGCCAGCTGCCTCTCAACAACACCAGCGCCACTTCCTGGACCCGCCGCTTCACCCACATCCAACTTACTCTCACCACGGCAACGGTGGGCGTGGCCCGCGACAGGGCGGACAAACGAGCATCGGTGGGGTGGGGGGGCAGCAGGGATCCTCGCCTCAGATGAGTGACAGCATGGATGTGGGCGTGTCCCTTGGGCTGCACCACCTCGGGGCGGTGTCTTCCATGGAAACCTCTCAGTTTGGCTCCGCCTCCCTGCCCCTCACTCTGCCAATTGGACTATCTGCCTTCCGGACTCGGACGGCCCCCACCGCCCCAGGGCCACAAGCACCGCCCCCTGAGGACTACTACCCTGCCTCCAACAACAATAACCCCGCTGCTGGGGCCAGAGGGAGGCCAGATTCAGAGGAGGGGCCAGCCAACTCTTGATAAAACCTTAACCACGCCCTAAAGCCATACAATTTTAACTACAACTACGACAACTACACACACACAGCCAGATTTTAGAGGCAAAAAGGAGAACTTTGCGGTGAAGGAGACCGTTTGTACTGCATGAGAGGAGGAGGAGGAACGAGGAGGAGGAGGAGGAGGAGGAGGATGCTGGGAAGGTTCTACGTTTACTGTGTTTTAGTTTGTCTTTTGTTATGATTGTAATTGGAAAGGAATGATTGTGACAAAGCTTGTTTTTATTAATATTATTGTAGATGTTTAATATTATTTGATTTTTTTCTTGAGTTTGACGAGTTGTGTGTTTCTATTTTTTTGGTTATTGTTTGAAGCCTGGAGAGGAGGAGGAAGACGAAGAGGAAAAGTGAGAGAAGCCTTGATTTTTTTTTTTTTAAATCTTAAATCCACGGTGGCTTACGGTTCAAAGGAGAGCACGTATTCATGTTCACGGTGACACGAGGTCACAGCTCCCACAGGGAGCAGTCTTAACACACAGATGGCAGACACACAAACACACACACACACACAGACATACTGTATATATAATGCTGCATCATAAAGACAGTAGCTAGTTTCAGACGTGTGATTCAATCAGGACTCATATTTTCATCTCATCGTTCGTTGTCCTCCCTTTGTTGCTTTTTCTTGGTCGTGCCCGAGTGCAGAGAGAAAGGACGGATGAGGGAGGAGAAGGCGATGGGACACCCGAAGCCTTCCTGGCAGTCTTTTGGGGGTCTCCTTCTCCTCCTCCTCGTCTATCCCACCTCCTGACTCTCTTCTTCCTCTCCTTCTCCTTGTTCTGTCTCTCCTCCAGACAGCTCCTCCTCTCTGTGCTGCTAATCACCATGACAACTGGTCCGGATTGCTGCTAAAGATTCAACACAGATCAATAAAGAAACAAAAAGAACTAGAAACAGAAATAATTAAAAGAAAAAAAAAACTTTTTAACCCTTCTGCTTAAGAGAAAAGGATAAAGTAAGAACCACTGCATCTCAATGTATTTATTACTATTTAACATGAAAAAACAAACTGAAAGTAACCTTTTTTTCTGCTCTATGTTTGGTTGCCTTCTTTCTGCAGGTGAGCTCTGATTGGCTATTGTAACAGTGACAATAACTGGTGACATTGAAATGGCACCAGTTGTGGGGGCTGGGTCGAGGGGAGGGGTTGGGGCAAAATAAAGTTGGATATATTATAAGAATAAAGAGTATACTTTTGCACACCAAAGTCAAACAAACATCAGATGTCCACTTTTCTTCTTATTAATCAAACTCCTCCCACCTCATCAGGATGAAGCTCACATCTGGTCTGAGGCTTCACAAACTGCCGTTTGGACCCATAAAGTTTGTAGCATTGGAATTCTTAACATCAGTCCTGACATGAAACTTTCAATCAAATATGATCAATAATGTCACCATGAACCAGGACAAGCAGTGAATGGTTGGTTTTATTGAATATCTAAAAACTGGGATGTCAGACAGTTTTATAAATTATATTTTAAATATTAGCCATGTATTATTTTTTTATCAGTACTCTTAGAATTGGTGTCACTATTATGCGTTTCACATTGATAAAGGTGCTTGTATCTCTGAATGTAGAGCCTCCAGTCACCTAAAGAAAGGCTTGGGGGTTTGACCCTACCCCATCCAGTCTACAATCTACTTTGCTGGGTGCATAATTATGATTTCTTGTGAAGTTACTTCCTGTTTACCTTATATGGTAGACTTGTATGTGAATGGATGAATGCTGGCTGGAGTTGTGAAGTACTGAGTGTGGTTAGTGGGACTGGATGGCTGCTCCATTTGACTTGTACTATTCTGTAACACCCCACTGGTTACAGGCCGCAACTGCAGCTTTTATTCCAGCCTATTTTCTATGTTCCCCATCTCACTCCTGTTCTTCTGTTGGTCTCTCGGTATGTACGTGTCACAGTGAGGCTCCGTCTCGCTCCTTATTAACAATCATTCCCTCCACCAGCTCCCTGCTGCACACAGCTGAACATCCTCTGCAAGACTGTCCAATCTGTTGCAGAGTGTCTTGTCTGCAGGCCTTCTGCTGCCCAGCCTTTTAAACCCAGTTCTACCATTCTCCATTATTTCTCCTTTATTTTACAAAAGAAAACTTGTCACAGCAGAAGAATGCCCATCTGCTTCAGGTTGCTGCCCGCGTGAAGGTTCTCTTGCCACAGCAACCGAGTGCTTTTTCCATCAAGATCGTCATGTTTCTGACCAGCTCTTCTTAGAAAGTGAATTGACTAAACTTTTCATGATTTAGCACCTTCACTCACTATCCGTGTACTTCCATTATTCACGGGCTAGATGTTGCATTGAAGTGTTCAGTTTTACTTGTACAACTTTCTTCCAACCACTATGGTCGGCAGCCAACTCTGGAGAGAGGTTGAATGCCTTTAGATCTCTAGCGACCACCTCCCCTCACGTTGTTTTTGGTCTACCTCCACGTCTCGGCCCCCAACCACATGGAGGAGATTAATGTTTATGGTCTCTCCAAATGACAAAACCACCAAAGCCATGCTCGACAAAGTGTTGTGTGAAGGTCGTCGATCCCAGGATTGGTGCCTAGCCTCGACAAACATTTACAAGAATATAATAATACATTGCACTTTTATTTCAGGAAACATACTGCAATTCTACGATAGTCCGAAAATGTGAAAATAAAACCACACAGCTGAGTGTACTGTGAATTCATTACTAAAAATTTACAGTGAATAGTTTTACAATATACATTTCTGAAAATATCAGACTGTTCTCTTACAAATTGGAAGGAGCCAGTGTAAATGTTTTTAATGTTTGGGTTTTAAAAACTCCAAATATTAATCATTGGCAGCTTCTGGGATAAAAGCTCTTGGAGATGAATTTCCTTTTGAACTTTTCCTGTGAAACTGAGCAGAGTTAGCTGGATAGCATATAAGTATCATATAAGTACATTCCTCCGTTATTAACATGATCTTATATTACAATGTATACACCACTATTTTCAGTTTAAGTCATAATTACTTCAGTAGGTTGCCCCACATGATCAACACCATCAAATATTTGTTCACATGGTCCACCCTGAACATTTCAATGCAGCTAGGCCAGCTATGTAATACAATTGTTTTCACAGTTTGCCCCGATTTTTATTAGGTTACATGTACATTTATTTAAATGTACCTGATTTAAACATTTATTGAAACTCATGTCAAATGAATGCATGTAATACTTACATTCCTTTCTGGCCTACACCTTCTAAAAGAGACACACACAGTATGGGAGTTCTGTGTCATGTGGTTTCGAAATGTTTTTCGTTCATTTTTGTCATCAAAATTATGGGTATGTTTGTCTTATGTTCCTTTGCTAGGAAAGTTGGTTGGTACCAACAGTAGAAAGGCCCTGGCCTGGAGCGTTTTGGGTAGTGATAGGCAGATGAAGCTTTATGAAGCTTTGAAGATTTTCATCTACAATAACTGGTTCACTCCATCGCCAAGCTTCTTGAGGCTTCATTTGCTCTCATAGGACATCTACTGGACGCAAAAATATAAGTTGGCACCAGTTCAGCCATCTGCAGCTAAAGATCGTCTGGACCAAGTGGAGGGAGAAGTCACAAGAAACAAGGCCTGGTGGTAGTATAGTGCGCCCTCCTGTTGACTTCACGGAATGGCAGCCTACCAGGATGGCTGGTTCTCTGGGCGTTCCTGATCAATGGGGGACAGAGTCTCTTTCGTCAGGCCATGTACAGCACCATTACCAAGAAACTGGAAAGAGCCAAAAAATGCAGCCCTACAGGGATGATGAGGACATTGAAAGCTATCTGGCCACGTTCGAACGCATCGCATTGCCTTGATGTGGCCCCAGGACAGTTGGGTTCTTCATCTTGTTCCCTCCCTGTGCATCAAAGCAAGAGCAGCTTACTTGGCCTCGGACATTGACTATGCAATGGAGTATGACCAGGTGAAGACAGCCATTTTGCAGAACTTTGATATCAGTCCAGAGACTTACCGTGTTCAATAACGCTACAGCAAAGTGGAGGCTGGGGGAAACACCAAAAGAACTTCAGGCACAGCTGAAGGAGCTTTATGTCAAGTGGATAAATCCAAGACATAAGTCCAAGGTGGAGATTGGTGATGTCATTGTCATGGAGCAGTTTCTACACATCCTCAACCCAGAGCTGCAAATGTGGATGGATAGCACGATCCGTTAAATTCTTGTGAACAGCTGAGCTGGCAGAGACCATTTCAGCTCGAAGGTCCTTCCCAGAACTATCACATTGGAAGTTCAGCTGCTACACCTCTCTACTATCAAGGTAATAATGGGGATGGTTCAGTTATTGGGTCTAGGAGTTTTAATAGATCACTAGAGGCCAGGCCCCTTGTATAGGATCACCCTAGTAGGAAGCCAGATAAGATTCCCCCTGTGTGTAACAACTGTGATCAGCCAGACCACCTGAAAGGAGAACGCCGTACTATTGCTTTAAAGAAGTCGTATTTAAGTTCCGTGTACTCACCTTTCTTTAGAACAGTCAATACTGAAGTCTGGTAGTGTGGTCAAAGTACAGTATGTCTAGCAGGTCATTATTGTAAAGCTCTGTTAGATACAGGAAGTGACCAGACTCTGATTAGAGAAGACCATTCAAGACCATTCAATCAGATGTTGGTACAGGCAGGGAAGGTTAATGTAACCCGTATTCATGGTGACAGCAAGACTTATCTATTCAGATAGATGGGCAGGACTGTATTCTCAGTGTTGGGGTGGTAAAAATTGCCCTATCCCATAGTCTTGGAAAAAGATTTGCCAATACTCTGAGTTAATAAGTCATTAATAACTCAGAGTACCAGGGCCCTGACAGGACTAGTGTAGTATTGAACATTGGAGTCCCCTACAGGGGTGACATGAAGGACCCCATTTAGGGACCCCAAAAAGGTCAAATACTCCAAGCTGTTAATAGGTGCACACGCAGAAACAGTTTCAGCTTCAACAAAACCCTGAAAGTCATGCCCCGCAAGAGGCCTGAGATGGGGAGCAGCCAGCAAACCAGGTTGGAGTTAAGTGCTGAAAATGAGAGATGAACAGGAGCAGCTGGCTGAATTATAATACTGACTGACAATACCGCGACTGCACAGGTGAGGCAAGAAGAACAAACTTACCCACTGCACCACCGTGCCGACTTGAATAACACAGAAAACACAAGAATTAACAGAAAACACAGACCAAATGGTAAACAATAAAGCTAGATGACATAAAGATAAGAAAAAGGTACAAATAATGATAAAAACAACAATAAGGAAAATACACATAGAAATGATGCAGAAAACCATAATAAATAAAAGATAACACGTTTATCAACCTAGTAGAACGATGGTGATGACGTATGAGTTTGCGTTCAAACAACAACACTCCTGACCAGCAGGGGGCGGTACGACAGTCAGAAACTTCACATTAAGAAAAGAAGAAGAGCGTTTCGCCACAATGTATTACAGAACGTCTCTGGTCCGAGCAGGAGGTGGATCGGAGCGGTCCCGGTCCGCGGCACACGACCAGGTATCGATTAATGACGTCACTCTCAGTCCGATCCAAGCTGCACCTGTCTGTAATTCTGATCAAACGATATTCATTAGTGATGATCGATGACCTGTTTACAGCTGCTCTTCACGGGGTCATCAGATGTAGGAATCCAGCTGGAAGAGGAGCTGAAACTCAGTTTCTTTTTACTGTTTCTTTAGTCCTTAATCTGAGGGATTAGGTCGGTGAACCAGGACGGAGAAGCTCCTCCGATCCAGGTGTGTCTTCCTCTTGTCAGGTATCGAGCTGGGATCGATTTATTTTATTTTATACCAGACAGATCCTACATTCCATTCAGTGAGAATGCTGAAGAAAAGTTCCTCTGGTCATCCTGTCTGAGGAGAACCTGATCAGGGTCAGGATGTCTCCTGAAGACACCTGCTGGGATTAAAATAGATTTTTAATCTACTCGTGTTTTAATATTCTCTATTCGGGGGAAATGTGTTCAGTGTCATTTGTTTATTCCATGTTCCGCTGCAAGACCACGACGACAGGAAGAGGCTCTTCAGCTCATATTAGTTCATAGACTATCATTATTAACAAGAACGTATCAATACAATCATTTATTATCATCGACAGACCTCTTTTCTGCCCCACCCTGTCACAACGACCCCCATCGACCCCCATCGACCGCCCTCCATCAGCCCATGAAGACGATCGCAGTCCTGGGGGGAGGAATCGGGGGTTTGGCAGCCTCGTACTACCTCTGCAGGAGCCCTCAGGTCATCAAGGTACACACACACACACACACACACACACACACACACACACACCTGTGATCACGTGCTCTCACGTTGTTTCTGTTTTATTTCTGTATTTATTCCGTATCTCTGTCCTGAGATCGGAGCGGACTGATGAACAGGACTTCTCTGCTTTTTTTTTCCAGGTCGTACTTTTGGAGTCCAGCAGTCGTTTTGGGGGCTGGCTCTGGTCCACCAGGAGGTCAGACGGGGCCGTGTTCGAACATGGACCCAGAGGGGTTCGCCCGGCGGGGGCAGTGGGACACAACACACTCAACATGGTGACGTGCACCCGAGTAATGAGGGCAGAATCCGTTTAGGGGTAGATGTGGTATTTTTAACCAGTGACATGTTGATTCTTTGTGTGTGTGCGCGCGTGCGCGTGTGTGTGTGTGTGTGTGTGTGTGTGTGTGTGTGTGTGTGTAGGTGCATGACCTCGGTCTGAGTGGGGAAATCCTCCCCGTTGCCTCCAGTCACGTCGCCTCCAGAAACAGATTCCTGTACGTCAACAAGCAGCTCCACAGGATGCCTTCAGGACTGAGGTGAGATGTTCAGGTCCTCAGGTCCTCAGGTCCTCAGGTCCTCAGGTCTTCAGGTCCTCAGGTCCTCAGGTCTTCAGGTCTTCAAGTCCAGAGGGACGTCGTGTGTGTTTGGATCGGAGCTGTTCGTTCTCCATCAGTCAACACGGACGATTTCATTATAAATGAAGTCTGTGAATCTTCTAAATCCGTTTTAAATGTTAAGAGGAGAGGGGGGGGGTTATGGGGGGGTGTAGGTAACTTATTTCTAATGTTGTCATTGAAAATGATCTCAAATTTAGCAACAATGCAAAACTAAACGTTTTTTGAACATAAATATAAATAGAATTAGACAAGGAATGTGATTTTATTAAATGAACGGAAACTTTAAAATTTTTTCAAATGTTTTGCTCTCCATAAAAATATTTCCTGTCAAAGTCCTAGCAGTTAGAATATTGTGCGTGATGCAAAAATACCTTCAAAAATAAGCTTTCAAGTAAAAATTAAAATAACAACAAAACATTCAATGTTTTTTTTTTTGCTCAATTGCCATTTGATAAAAATTGAGTTTTAAATTTAAAATATCTTCAATTATTTTGCTCAAATTAATTTTCTGTCAGAATTCTATAACTCGAAAATATTAACATGCTACAAAAATACCAAATCTAAACCCCCAGTTTTTGCTGTTCTAAGGTCATTTTGTCCCAGCTGGATGCAGCATCTGGTGACTCGTGATGCAGGAAGGTTTTGGGGAGCCTATTGGCGTTGTCGCACTGCATTATGGGATCTGTAGTTTGTGTGTTATCAGCATTTCATATTGCTGGGCCATTAATAATTAAACTAATAGATCTATATGAAATAATCGCGCTGAGATATCTCTCAATGTCTGATTCAGAGAATCATCTTGTGGTCCAAATGTGATTGTTTCTACCATGAACTAAAAAATGTATTAAATTCTATCTGTTCATCTTATTTGTCTGTTTTTCTCTCAGCGGACTTCTCAGCACTGTCCCGCCCTTCTCTCGTCCTCTGCTGTTGAGCGTTGCCATGGAGATACTGGTGAAAAAAAGCAAAAAAGATGACGAGACTATCCATTCATTTGTTTCCAGGAGGCTTGGAAAGGAGGTGGGTTAATATTTCTGTGTCCTGATAGCCGGTGTCAATCACAACTATTTCTTGAAATGTCTTTTCCGTGTGTGTGTGAATGTGTGTGTGTGTGTGTGTGTGTGTGTGTCCAGCTGGCGGACATCGCTGTGGACAGTTTGTGTCGTGGTGTGTTTGCAGGAGACTGCAGACAGCTGAGTGTTCGTTCTTGTTTCCCTCTTTTCTACGACGCAGAGCAGCTCAGAGGTTCCCTGATGCTGGGGATGCTGCTGGGCTCAGGTAACGCTCAACGTGTCACACACACACACACACACACACACACACACACACACACACACCGACATGATGGGATGGGATGGTAGGACGACTCTTAGAATAATACCAAATTCTATGGATTTTGATTTTTGCCTGCTTCCAGTTCTGAGTTCCTCTGGATTATTTTTTCTCTGACGTTGTTAATCCCGTTCCTGATATTTTATGGGATGGAAATTTGTAGATGAAGAAGAACTGAGTCACAAAAATACTTGTGAGCTTCACGAAAGTGTAAAGTCTTTGTTGGTGATCATTTGGAGGTACGACCGCTGTGATAATTCGCTGCGTTCCGAGATTCACGTAATGCAGTGAACTTCCAGATGCCGTCAGCCAATAGAAAGCGTGTATGGTGTCACATGACTACCTACTAAAAACCCGCGTGTGTTGATGCGCCAATGCGAGAGGAAACTGAAACAAAGTGTTGTGTGTGGGAATCTTCCAGGTCCCAGACCTGTGGCCCCCCGAGGGCCTCTGGCTCAGAGATCCATTAAGGAGTCATGGACCCAGTGGTCACTCAGAAGGGGAATGGAATCCATCCCAGAAGCCATCACTGAGCGTCTCCACCAGAGTGGGAGGGTGCGGCTTCACAGCGCGGCGCCGGTTAGACACGTCACGCCTTCAGCCCCCGGGTGGGAGGTGGGTTTGGAGACGCGCTGGCGCCGCCAACGAGGGGTGTTTACAAGAGCATCACGCGAAAGAAGTGCACTTCATAATGTGACCGAAAACATAGAACATCAATCAGAAAAAATGAAATGTCGTGATTTACTGGTGAACTGTTTAATTATTTACAGTATTTAATTATGTGTAAATAATACTTAGTGTTATGTTTATATTTACACACACACACACACACGTACGTAACAATAATTTTTCTTCTGCGTCGCCCTTCAAACGCGTCTCTAGCTATCAGTAATAACGTTTGTCTTCTGCCTTATCTTTCCTTTTCCTTCTGCCGTCCGCCGTCTGGCTCAGGATTGATTAGACAAACTGTTCAATACTGATCTGATCATGTATCAATGAACTGTTTTTATGTTCCTGTCTGCGTGTTTAGATCCAGCTGGAGGATGGAGTCGTGTCAGCGGATCACATCGTCTCTGCTCTGCCTGCTAAAGGTGTTTTATGGGATGGAACTTATTAACAGCAGAAGCTCACATTCATTTAGAGCTTCATGTAAATCTTCAGCTCGCTGCTGTTTCAGAATCATTCATTTGGTTTTACAGTTATTAGTAAGAAATGAGGAATAAAATGATGTTTTGCATGATCCTCATCATATTAAACAATCTGTGTGTGTGTGTGTGTGTGTGTGTCTCCCCCCCAGCCCTGGCTTCAGTCCTGCCCCCCTCCTGTCAGCCTCTTATCCAGCAGCTACAGGGAATCAGCTCTGTAACAGTCGCTGTGGTCAATCTGGAGTACGCAGGCAACGTCCTGCCTGTAACGGTCAGACACACACACACACACACACACACACACACACACACACACACACACACACACACACACACACACACTTGTTAAAAATTACTTTGAGTAGTGTATTTCTGCTTTATCTGGACACTCGTGGTATAACTATTGATTTGATGCCGTTTTGAGGTGAAAAACGTATTTCATGGACATTTTTCAGCAGTAGAACTTCTTCATTCACAAGAAAATAAGTGAAGGTGTTGTTTGTTGTTTGCAGATTCTGTTTGGTTCTATTCACAGTGATTCTGTGTGTGTGTGTGGGGGGGGGGGGGGGTCACAAGCCCTGTTATGTAGCATCTAGCACATTTTTAGTGACCCCTCCTCCAGTACCAAAATAAAAACAGAATTGTGGCTTTGAGGATCCACAGGTCTAATCAGCTCACACGTCCGTGTTCTTTCAGGGCTTCGGTCATCTGCTTCCATCGTCAGAGGACCGGGGCGTTCTGGGCGTGGTCTATGATTCTGTTCCCTTCCCACAACACGACAGTCCCCACGGCGAGACGACTAGACTCACGGTACAGAGAACAGTCTGCAGACGCGTGTGTGGAAATGTTTAACTGTCATTTTAAAGGTACTCAATGTATGAAGTAAATATATTATAATGGAATTTATTATCCCGTGACCCACCCTGTCTTGTAGGTCATGATGGGCGGGGCCTGGTTCCAGGAAGTGTTTGGGGACCCAGACGCCGTAACAGAGGAGGGTCTTTTGGCTGGAGCCACTGAGGCGGTGCGCCGTCAGCTGGGAGTGACCTCTGCCCCCTGCTGGAGTCACGTGTCACTGCAGAGGGTACGACAGGAGTTGTTTCACTTCGTGTTAGGAATTGTCCCAGACCTACCCCACCTGATGACAGGTAAACGTCACCACTTATAAATCCTTTATCGTTCTTCTCATCAGGACTGCATACCTCAGTATTATGAGGGACACTATCGGAGAGTAGGTGAGTGCTGCATCTAAAAATACATTTGTAAAAAACTTGTAAAACAGGACTTTAAAGTGTTTTTCTTTCCAGAGTCCATGCGCAGTTTCATAAGGAAGAATAATCTCCCTCTGTCCCTGATTGGTTCGTCCTACGACGGCGTGTCAGTGAATGATGTCATCTATAACGCACGCAGAGCTGTGGAGGATTTAACGGGAAATGAAGTGTAACAGACGACTCTCTGCTGGTTCTTGGGGCTTCTGGGAAATCTTGCGGCCACGCAACATTCTGCAGGTCATCTGTTGTAACATGAACATCTTCCTTCAGACTGTCGTCCTCTGAACTATTGTGTTTAATTACTGTTCTGTTATCTACACAACGATAGCTTAACATATGGAAATCATGTCCAAGCTGCTCCAGATGTTTCAGACTTGTTTCTGTACTTCTACATCCCATTACAGCAGACGTTCAGTTAGTTCAGGCTCCCATTCCCCGACTCACAGGCTGATACGATTGTGTTCCACTGCAGTGATTTGTCTGCCTACAAGCTGTTTGTAGTGGCTTTAATTAAGTCCTAGGTGTTTTATAATAAAGTTTTTGTAAAAGTTTAAATGGTCCCCATTGTCTGTTTTTTATCATATCAGCCATCACTAATCTGAGGCTTTGGGAGTGGCTTTTGGGAGTGCTTCCCCTCAAATAAACCGTCAGAGTTCCCCAGGATTGCAGGTGAATGATGTAGAGATCTGTTTACGTCATTTGAAATTATATTTATTTTAGAATTTCCAATTGGAAAGTACTGTAGGGGACCAGTCAAACAATATAAGCAGTACACTAAAAATGATTGAAGGACCTAGTAAATGTGACATATATAGATAGATAGATACTTTATTAATCCCGGAGGAAATTGTATATATCCACTGCTCAGGCATTACATAACAAATAATACTGGATAAACACCAGGAGAAAAGGAAACACTGACATCACAGGACATACCACAAGACATACATCACACTAACAGACAGGCACATGCAGCACTAACGGGACTTATATACTAAACTATAACTAAAATATAAACAGTATAAAATTTAAAAATATTACAGTATTAAAATCTAAACAGTATAAAATTGAATTAAAATATAAAACAGTATAAAAAATAAATAAATTACATATATATATATATACAACAGTATAAAATTAAATTTAAATTAAATTAAATTAAATCCATATTCAACCCCGTGCTGACCTCGCCACCTCCCCCCCGCTCCTCCTGAAAGAGTCATTGTACCCCCTGATGGCACGGGGCACGAAGGAGGACCTCAGCCTCTCTGTGGAGGCGCTGTGTGACAGCAGTCTGCCGCTGAAGGTGCTTCTCTGCTGGGAGAAGGTGGTGTGTGTGTGGGGGGGGGGGCTGGTGTTGTTCATGATGGCCCTGAATTTAGACATGGTCCTGCTCTCCAGAACTGTCTCCACAGAGTCCAGGCTCAGCCCGACCACTGAGCCCGCTCTGCGGATGAGTCTGTTCAGACGGTCCATATCTCTTTTCCTGCCCCCCCCACCCCAACACACAATGGCGTATGACAGCACACTGGAGACTACGGACTGATAGAACATGAGAAGGAGCTTAGGACAGATGTTGAAGGAGGCCAGCCTCCTCAGGAAGTACATCCTGCTCTGCCCCTTCTTGTACACACAGTTGGAGTTGAGTGACCAGTCCAGTCTGCTGTCTAGCTGCAGTCCCAGGTACTTATAGTTTCCTACCACCTCCACCTCACTGCCTTTGATGATCACCGGCTGTGGAGAGGGAGGTGCCCGCCGGAAATCCATCACCATCTCCTTTGTCTTGGAGACGTTGAGCTGGAGCTGGTTCTGTTGGCACCACTCCACGAAGTCAGCCACCAATGCCCTGTACCCCCCCTCATCACCCTCCCGGATACATGCCACTATCGCGGTGTCATCGGAGTACTTCTGTATGTGGCATGTATCCGAGTTGTGCTTGAAGTCTGATGTGTAGAGGGTGAAGAGAATGCGGGATAGAACGGTCCCCTGTGGCGCCCCCGTGCTGCTGGTCACCATAGAAGACAAGCAGTCCCCCATACGGACGTACTGGGGTCTGTCCGTTAGGTAGTCCGTGATCCAGCTCACGAGGTAGGGGTCCACAGCCATGGAGGTCAGTTTATCCTGCAGGAGCTGGGGCTGGATGGTGTTGAAGGCACTCGAAAAGTCGAAGAAGAGCACCCTGACGGCACAGCCCCCGGCGTCCAGGTAGGAGAGTGTGCGGTGGAGGAGGTACATGACAGCATCGTCAACCCCAACCTTGGCCTGATAGGCAAACTGGAGAGGGTCCATAGCACCCTGCACCTTTGGACGCATGAGCTCCAGGACCAGTCGCTCTAGGGTCTTCATTACGTGGGAGGTAAGAGCGACCGGTCGGTGGTCGTTGAGCTCAGTAGGGCGTCCTTTCTTGGGTACAGGGACAATGCAGGAGGTCTTCCACAGTGACGGGACCCTCCCCAGCCGCAGACTGAGGTTGAACAATTGTTGCAGGGGGTCCCCTAGTTCCGAAGCACAGGCTCGGAGGAGTCTTGGGGAGACCTTATCTGGTCCAGCCGCCTTGTAGGGACGGAGCCTCCTCAGCGTTGTCGTCACCAGGTCTGCAGAGATGATGGTCTCGGTCGTGGTGGGAGCAGGAGGTTGTGGCGAGGTTGGAAGTCCAATGGTTGAGGTGGGGCCAGTGGTTGAGTGGTTGAGGTAGTTGTATAGTTGGTAGTTGTATAGTGGTTGAGGTAGTTGTATCCAGTGGTTGAGGTAGTTATATAGTTGGGGCCGTATATATAGTTATGCATGCTCAATAAAAATTATGAATATCATCATGAGTATTTGATTTCACTACATCAAAATTAATTAGTAAAACTCCAACAGGAATATTTGCGTGAAATACACATGTAAATTAAGTTTACCGTACTTAAAGTATTATTTGACTCAGATTACATGGTTTAAATATTTGTAGTAAGTGTGTTTCAACCTTTTTGAGAATATATTAACAAATATCAGTTTTAATAAGTGCAATTATTAAACAACTCAACTCAATTTTATTTGAGACGTAACTAAAATTAAAAACATCAAGTAAACAGAAAAGAACCGATTCCGCCTTTTTAGGATTTTGGGGGGCTGGTCCCTCACGCTGGCAGTGGCTCAGACGGATCACCCAGCCATCGGTGGTTCGAATCCCGCTCCCACCAGGACATACCTCGGAGTGTGAGCTGATGGCGGGAGGTGTCAGCTCACCTCAGCCTTAATAATCCCAGCCACTGCCAAGGCGCCCTTGAGCAAGGTACCGTCCCCCCTCGTTTGGGGTGAGACCCGTCACTCTGCCTCCCCCTACTGTTCTTTGATGTGAAATTACTAATTGCATACCTACAGGCCCCTAGTGTGTGTTCAACTATGTGTGTATGCATGACTAACCCATATGTAGCCACATTCAAAGTGTAGTATAGGGTGTAAACATAATTTTCCCATGAGGGACTTTAAAGTGGACTTTCTTTCTTACAAGTGTCTTCAGTTTCTTTGGTGGTTTCTACTCAGGATTTCTATATGGTTAAAAGAGCATTTCAGTTACATTTACTCAATTTGTGTGGGTAATCGAACCAAATCAATTCGTTCAGACGTACTAGAAAATATTAGATTTACTCATGACTCAGGTTTTAGCAGATTTGAGAGCTTTCATATCAACTTAATATTTGTAAGTGTAAAATGTTTCACTGATTGAATTAAGTACCATGCAGTATCATTTTTTTGAGTGTAGCTCAGTCCACTAAATCTTGGGCCGGGGAACAGAGGGTTGTTGGTTCAAGGCCCGTGTGGACCAAAGAACATGTGGAATGTGAGATGTCAGTTCGCCTCCTGCAGAGGTACCCTTGAGCAAGGCACTGCCCCCCTACAAAGTTGCTCACTTGGGGCACACCATAATGGAGCTGCCCATGGCTCTGCCTCCCATTGTATACACTTTACATGCTCACAAGCCCCTTGTGTGTTTGTTTCAGGGGCCTGTATATATATATATATATATATATATATATATATATATATATATATATATACACACGCACACATATATATATATACATACATATATACACATATATATACATATATACACACACATATATATATACACACATGTTTCAAAATATATTCTTAACATGATTAAAAAAATAATTTCCCCCAAGACTGTAAAAAAAGTGTAGTCCTTTCTTTATTCTTTAATTATTTATTTAAGCAAAAGAGAATTTCTATAAACATGTGAGTGTCCACCTGGAAACAACACATCCAGCATTATCTGAGGCCCAGTTTCTTCTTCTCTTTCTGTTTTTTGCGAACCACTTCCATATTGCGGTCCTTCCACATGCTCTTCCTCAGTTTGATGGGACGACTGCCGACATATTTCCCTGGATAAAAGAGTGAGCAATACAAAGACGCAACAATTATTAGACACTCCCACTAACCTATTAAAAAAAACAACAACTTGTAGACAGGATGGACGACAGAATAAAGACAGAACTGAAACCTAGTTATAATTTTCAACAACGTGACATGTTAAAATAAAAAAAAGATCAAAAGTACCCATTCACAACCCCATAAGTTGAAAAACAATTCAAGGACAAAAGGTTCAGACAGGTGGAAGGAGACTGACCGTTCATCTCTCTCATGGCTCTGACGTAGTCGTTTGGGTCTTTGAAGCTGACGAAGCCGTAGCCTTTGGTCTTCCCTGTTCGTTTGTCTCTCACCACCTGAGGAGAACAGCGTCAGAGCCAATTCATTCCGTCATCACTCACATGTGGGGAGTATAAAGGAAGTAAACAAAGCCAAAAAAAAATCGTACCTTAGCTTTGAGGAAAGACGGGTATCTGCTGAAGGCTCTAGCCAGAATGTCATCATTGACCTCGTTACCAAGATCACCACAGAAAATACGGAAATCATCTGTAACAAGAAAGGAAAACAGGATTCATACTAAAACAGGAACACTCTTCAATGAGAAAATGTTCAACAATGAGCAAAAATCATCTTTGAAAAAGAAGACGAAAAAACTGCATTCAGCAGCTCTTGTCTACAAGAATGAGTTAAGATGTGTGTGAGTTAATGGGTCAGCTTTGTGGACTGGTGTGGACGAGACCATCTCCAAATTAAGGCCAGAAGGAGACTGGACAGACCGGTCTCTAGCTGCTTTTATGCTTAGTTGTCAAATTTTGTTTTATTTGTTAGCACTGAACGTGTGAAGCTACATCCAAACTCTTTGGAATCAGGATAAAGGGACTGAACATCCCAGTATCGTGTTCCCTGCAGTATTTTGTACCTGAATCCCATTCCAACAGACTGGAATCCTCCCAGCTGGTCCCCGCTGCAGTACGGATGCACTTCTTCACCTTCTCTACCTTTGACTTCTTTTTGTCCTCTGTAGTACTTTCTACAGGCTGGAACACACACACACACACACTACGCACTGAGAAAAGGTTTTATGGATTAATACTGAATTGACAGAATTTATTTTAGTGTGAAAAGTAGTTTGGGAGTGCACACACGAACAATATAATTCAAGATCGTCATGATCACATATAAAGCTCTTCACTTTAAGACTCCGTCTTGCATTTAAGATCTCGTTGAACTATATCACCCTCAAAGGGCTCTTCGCTCTGAGGTTGGAGAATTTTTGGTAAACCGTCAGGCCTTTAAGAGTAAAACAGGAGGCAGAAGCTTTAGCTTTCTGGCTCCTTTACTCTGGAATGATCGCTCAGCCTCGGTCCAGAGGGCAGACACTCTGCAATTATTTATTTATTTATTTTTTATTATTCATTCATTTATTTCAGGCAAGGCACGGGAAAAATTTTAATTAAATTAGCAAATAAATAAGCAAAGATCATAACTCAACAATACAATTCTCCCTGAAAGGGAGTGGGAAGAAGAAAACTTATGTAATCCCACCCCAGTTCCTGATTCAGAGATCAACACACTGAGCTTCACTGCTACTTCATTCAAGGACAGCCACACAATAATTGCATCATGATGGCGTCACCATGGGCAACAATAATGATCAAATTTGCAAAAGCAATTCACAAAACAAGGTAAGGAAGGCAGGATATACCAATAATGGTAATGTACAATATACCAACAATGGTAAGAAAACATTGAGCACATGTTAACAAACAGAACAGCAGTTTGAGTTAAAGACCCTCATCTCTATATTTTGACCAGACATGATGTTTATACAACACTTTGAATTGATCAGTACTTTGGCATTTCTTGTGTTGTGAGTCCAGATTGTTCCAGAGTTTCACTCTGCACACAGACACACAAAAACGTTCATGTGTGGTTTGAGCTCTCAGCAATGAAAAATATCCAAAACCTCTCAAGTTATGAGCCCTGGCTGGAGTTACAAAGAATCAATAGAGGTTTGGTGGTAATAATTTGTTGAATGCTTTATATCAAACTATTGATGTATTATATTGTACAAGATCAGGAAATTTTAGCGACTTTGCGTAAACAGGTTATGAGTATGTTCAAGAAAACCAACCTTGTGATTGATCCGCACTGCTCTTTTCTGTAATATGATCAGAGGATTAATTGTGTTCTGGTAAGTATTTCCCCACACTTCAACACAATATGTAAAGTATGGGAGGTATTTAAGGTACAGTCAAACCTCGGTTTTTCGAACGCTTCTGTTCTCGACCAAATTGGTTTTCGACCAGAAAATCCGAGAATTTTACGTTTCTAAACTCGACCAAAATTCGGCTCTCGACCAAACCGAAAGAAGCCGAGCGTAACTGAACGCGACTCACTCGGGAGCCGAGCGAACTGCCCTGGATGCTTCCTCCATAGCGCATTCGTGTTCAAAGTTCGATAGGATATCTTTTATTAAAATAAAAAACAGTGTCTATTTCTACCCCTTTTTATTTATGGTAAACAGTAAACAGTGTAGTTTATAGTGAAAATAGTAAAAAAAAATTTAGAAAAAGTTGTTTTTTAGACTTGGAATGGATTAAAATACTTTACAGTAATTATAATGGGAAAAATAGTTTCGGATTTCAAACAACTCGCTTTTCGAACAGCCTTCTGGAACGGATTATGTTCGAAAACTGAGGGTTGACTGTATTTAAGAGTCGACTCAAAACCTTCCACTTTGATAAAGCTTACAATTAAAAACAAGACAGATTCTACTAGATAAGCTGCTCTAGTCCTACACGACTGAGGGTATTTTCTCTGTCTCTCCCGTTTAAAGGAGTTACACAAATTACCATAGGAGCATCTGCTATTTCTGTTCTTTTCAATAACTTACAGTGACAAGACTTGAACACTACTTGGTTACCCAAAGGTAAAGGAAAGCAGGACTACTGATTTAAACCTACTTCCGGCTGGGGGGGCTCAGGCTCAGGCATGTTGGGTCCAATAACAGCCCCACTGTCTTCACTCTCTTTCTTCTCCAACAGACCTGCTGCCATCACTGCCGCCTGCTGCTCTGCCACCCGCGCTGCCAGCTCTTCCTGAAAGATTCATTACAGACACAACAAGTTTCATGCAAGTCAACAAAAAAAAAAAAGGAATCACAACACAAACCAGTTCTCCTGGTATTCATCAAAACACAAATACCATTCTAGCTTGTCTTTGGGCTCGAACATCACTTCTTCTGTATCCACCAGGGGCGGGAGCCGAGTACACAGTCGGCGCCGCCTGAATGATGGATGGCGTTGGTTTGATGGGAGGTGGGGGCCCCTGTCTTGTGTTTGGATCTGGCACCATTGAGACAATATCAGCAACCTGAGTGACAAACACCATAAGACCTTTAGCGCTGCAAAACTTAACTATTAGATAACATAAATATAACATAATTAACAAGAAAACAAGCCCAGGCTCAATAAAGTATGTGCAGATTTTTCACATTTTGTCACAAATGTACCTAAAATATAAATTCATTGTTTGTCAACGTTCTTCATTCTTCTTTCCTTCTCTTTGATGGACTGTTACACTGTGTAACCACCTACAGTTTGCTTATAGACAAGTGTAGCCTATATACATAGGTACAAAGTTTTTATTCTTTTAACATTTAGTTGGTAATCTTGAAATTATGGAAAATAAGTGCTGACAAAACCACAATACTCTTGTACACACACTGAAGTGGTGAAAAATCAATGAGGGGTTGGATTCCCAACCCTTGAGTAAATGTTTTGGAGCCTCACCGGAGGTGCAGGAACCATGTGCTGAATGGACTGAGAAGACCCCTGGGGGGCCCGGCCCTGCAGGATTGGAGGGAGCATCATCGGTGGGGGTGGAGGGGGCCGTGGTAGAGGAGGTGCTATTGGAGGTCCTTGCATCATTTGCAGTTTCGGACCTACAAACAGATTGTTAGAATACTAAAGTATACACTGACCAATGGCAAAATGATTCATACCTACTCACACTAGGCAGGGTAAATAAATGTGCTGTTTCAGCTGGAAGAGTGTTGATCAGACTGAAACCCTTAAAACCTACAGGAAGGCCCTGGTAGGAGAATAGCCCACAGTTTCTGTTCAACACTGAAGTCAGATTGTTTATTTTGTGTCCAAGGGCCACAGAGAGTACGTAGAGACACATTTTTTATTCATTTTTTAAATTGAATTAACACTAAAGTTGGGTTATGTAAAATAAGACAAAGACGTTATAAAAGCACTGTATCATGCATTTCTTTCCTGTCAATTTGCTTTGTTCATTCTTTTCTGCAACTAAGTGAACACACCAGTAAACAGAATGTTACTTTAACCTTACCAGGTCTCTGTAGTATATGGGGGACAAAGGCTGGTCTCATCATTGGAGGACGTACTGGTGGGACTGGGACAGACACATGTCAAACAGAAAAATCTGAGAAATCCCACAAAAACAGCAGTCCCAACAGTAAAATCCCAACAGTAAAGCCGAACTTTGAGCAACTTAAAATTTGATGACTCCACATAAAACGCTCTAAATGCATGTGAGTGATTATATTCACCTGGTCCAACAAAGGTCGGTGGAGGTGGACCAAAAGTAGCTGCTCTGGCTTCCAGCGTCTGCTGGACCTGAAGGAGAGAAACAGATGGAGAACAGATCGAGATGAATGATGAGTAAAACAAAGTCAATCTGAAGATATTGCCTCCATCAACAGAATACTTCACAGTATCGGTCATTAAGTCATTCAGTGCCAGCTTTTTTCAGAGTAGGGAACTGCATACCATCAATGGATTTAGATCATTTTGACCTCTCTTTCAAGTCCCACAGAATATTGAGTTCTATGACTCTGTAAACACTGAAAAGACCAAAGAGAGACTAGACTCTTATTTCATCAAAAATGTTTGTTTCTACCATTTTACGCTCTTCTAACATAGGTTAGTTTCACCAAAACCACCAGTTCTTGACCAACCCCCCCCCCCCCCAAACAAACAGTAAAAACAAGCTTTCATGAAAACCTGTGTCTCCTGTATTTTTCTCATATAATAGATGCTGGTTGCTCATCCAAAAACAGCATTGCTGCCACCTTCAGTTCTTCACTATGATAGAAGTTAAAACAGCAGTAGACTTGCTTCTTTCCACTAATGACTGGTGTGAATTTATCTGTTCAACCAAATACTAATAAAAGACACAAACCTGCCTGTAGGTGTTAGTTCCTATGATTGGCCGCACCACTGGAAGGGGAAGAGCTACAGGAACGGCTTCCGTAACATGTGAGCTCTGTGATGCTGGCACCGAACCTCCAAGAACTTCCTGCTCAAACCTACAAAAAGAAAAGTGCAAAAGTTTTTTAAAGGATCTAAGAGTTTGCCCAGTCTAAACTCTCATAACCTACGTACAGGACTAACACAACATTGATAGCCAAGAACCCAGAACCTTGTGTCACGTAGGTAATCAATGGCTGGAAACACTGACCCTTCATTATTGATCCTTTTTGCTGGGGTCTTCTATGATTGACATATCAAAGAACTAAAATAATTAATCCTATTAAGATGACAGTCCTAGGAATTCACAAACCACATTCACTTTTAATAATATTTTTTCTAGTCCATAAAGGTCATTAAAAAACAAATCAGTTTTCTTACTTTCAAATTTAGAACCTGATAGATAAAATTGGATTTTTTAAAAGAGAATATTTGAAAGTCCTATAATGGAAGACTGGAATCCAGCATGAAGATTTATTATCATGTCATTCTATTTGTGGGGAAATCTGTCTCTAAGCTGACTTAGATCAGATGTTCATTAGTAGTTGGCGCAGCTTCATATGTAGTTTCCAGTGAAGCGGTTTATCATCATGAAAATAGGTTAATAAAATTTAAGGAAAAAATAAAAAATAAACATTTGCTGATTTAAAATTTAGATCTCCACCTACAACCTTTATTAGTTACAGTATGAACATTAATAATCTCTTGCCATTTCCAATAGTCTTATATTAAACAAAGCTAATTTAACCCGTCAGGTAATGATGTTAATCCTGAAGGTTCTCCAGACGTTCTGGCGGCCGTGTGGAGCCCCCGGTACTCACAGAGCCATCTCAGCCTCCATCTCCTTCAGCCGCTCGTCTCCGGACTTCAGCGCCATGCTGCCGGACACAAAACAACACAATGAGGCGAAACACTCAACAAAAACAACTACATGACTCGAAATGTGAAATGTTTGCTAGTTTGCACAGGGGGGGAAAAAAAACGCTTTCTTACGAGATTTCCTCAGGGATAAATAAAGAATAACTACTTATTAACCTATCTATTGTTCTCTGGGACTCTGAACCCCAACATTTCATGCTCTCCCTCATGATGAAACAGGAAACTCTTACATTCCAGCCTCAGATCTTCAGCTTTCAGTTGCTGCCTGTCGCTGATGGATCGAACCTCAAATGCTAACTAGCGTTAGCAGCGTTAGCTAACCAGGCGCTGGCCTCATCAACCAGCCGCTAACCGGGGCGAATGTCTCACTTCCCGCCGCACCTCTGCTAATAGCTACGCTAGAGGTTAACTGGAAAACCCTTCCTTGCCCCTAATTATCTATATAAGGCTCAAGGACCTCCACAACGGGTTGCATCTTAAGCTAAAATGATGGTATTATTCCTCTCCGGCTCCCCAGTCTTTCTCACGTCACGTGTTTCCGGCAGCACTCTATCTTTCTGGTACGTTGCTGCCCCCTGCAGGCCAGGAGGGGACAGTACAGGTAATTTCTGCCCGATTGCTCAGCTACTTTATCTTCTTTTTTTTTTTTTCCCAAAATAACAGAACAGAAATATAAATACCGGTTGAATCCATCCCTTGACATAAGTCATTCTGTAAAAAGAAATAATGAGTAGAGTGAGTAGAAAGAATGAAAAAAAAAGTCCCCTCGACTACACAGGTCTTTCTGACCCATTAGTCTCACTCACAAACTTTTGGTGGTACAAGAAAAAGCAAATCATGACATACTATAATTTTCTTGGACAGTACCTACACTGACATTTGGAGTCTCTTTAAGTCAATTAAGTCTCTAACTTTACCCATGCAATTCATATACTGGTGGTTTCACCAACTTCCTAGGATGCTGACAACAGGGTTTGAAGAGGCTCGAGGAATAAAAACAAAACAGGAAACTTTTTGAACGTTGTCATGAACAAAAACAAAAACAAAAACTTAATATTTTTTATGTTGTGGCACAGAATCGGTTAGATAATATATGCAGTCTGTGTGTATGTATGCATGTTTGATTAAAGGAACACAAGAACACTGAACTTACTGACAGCATTTTCTTGCTTTCAAAATCTGTTGCATTTATTCTGTATGAAAATGAAAATCTTACATGATTTTAAAAAAATATGATAATCAGAGTCTAAATTAATGGTACTCTTGATTTGGTTTTACTTTCACATTTTCCGTTTGAGGATACAAACACCTCATCTATCCAGTGCACAGAAAACAAGCAACACATATTTCTCCAGATCCCATTCATTCTATCATGTAATCATTACAGACATATCAACAGTGTATGTTTCTGAAACACTTGGACCTTACGCTTGGATTAACATTAATTATAGAAAATGTAAAATAAGCAGATAACAGATCCTTTAAAAACAAATGAAAGTGGACATCAAAAAAATACATCATATATAAGAAAAATAGATTATTTGTACAATCTTCAATAATTGCAATACCATATTATATCATGCATTATTTTGCATACATACATACATGATAAACATACAACTAGCCTGTTAAAGGAACTGCATTTAAATCAGTCTATTTATAATTCCACCAACATCTTTGAGGCATGTGCAGTGTCTGTCACTTCACCTTCCAGCTTGTATAACAAATTGTTGCTCTCTCTCTCTCTCTCTCTCTCTCTCTCTGTTGGCAGTTGCATCAGGAGACGGGAACTTTGAATAGAAGGTATAAACAGAAACCCCAAAAATACTGGAAAGTGTAAACCTTCAAGCTGTATATCAAACAACATGACTTCAGACATGGTTTCATAAAGATATGCTCACACACTATATTTTATAACACATTTGGCAACTGCAAAATATCTACATATGATTCATCATAATATGACCATTTAATAAATTAGCAGTTGAAAAAGAAAAGTCTGGAAATTAAATCATCTGTTTTTACAATGTGTACAAGTTACATTTTACACAGTTAAGCCGTTAATATCTGCTGAGAGTAAAAAAGTAATTCTTTGCACTCTATGTGGAATGTGATGAATTATATTTCCTTTCCATTGCTGATTGAAAGACTGACTTTATTACCGAGAGATCAAAAAAATACAGATAATTTCTTTTTACGAAGATGTACATGCGGAAGGATTTAAATGAAATACGTCCCTGTCATCTAGTTGCTAAGCAGAAACTGTACTGACAGTTTGACGGCGTCCGTGTGTCCTCTTCCTACAGAAGACGTATAGAGCTGTGAGAGGAACGCAGCTGACTGCTGACACAATAAGAAGCCCAATGAAGACTTGGCCGAAGACAGGGTATTCTGTCACCACTGACTTACCCTGGAAGAAACAATGGACACAGTTCAGACCTGTTTTCACACATTACATAAAATGATAACAAACCTATTGAGCAAAAATTTAAATCTTGTACATCTGGTGTAATACACAAAAAACAATTAATAATCCCATTAACATCATTGCATTTGTCTATATAAATAAAATCTACAGAGTTTTTCATTGTGCTGTTAGAAAGAGTAAGTGTAATAATTTGTAGATAAGATATACTTTAATGATCCTAAACCCCTGAATTCAAAATTTTACCCTGACCTACTTGCATAGGTCAAAGATCAAACATAGTGGTCTGACCTACTTTCATAGATCAAAGCAGTAGCTTTGATCTACGGTCTTACTCATACTGGCCTTCTCCCTCATCTTTCTATCTTATCTAGTGTCTCGATTATTAAAATTTGACCTTGACCTATTTTTTTCAAGGTCAAGGTCTTCATCTCATTTTCATCCCCTTTGCTTCCTGAGTAATGTGCTTTATGTTTCATCTTTCTATCTGCAACAATTGCGAAGATATTTAGTGGACGAATTAACAGAACGACGGATTAACGGACGAACACACAAACGCTGACAATTACGATACAAGACCACTTTGAAGCGGGATGCAATAATAATAATAATAATAATAATAATAATAATAATAATAATAATAATAATAATAATAATAATAATAATAATAATAAAATATAACGTTATTAATAAGTGAGTACACATGACTGCTGTGATATCAATATCAATGGTTATCAATAACATCACCGAGGTGTGCAAGATTAAGCAAAACATTCAGGGTTGAGTAAATACTTTGTTGTTATTAAAAGTATTGTTTGCCATTGCTGCAAGGTACAGTACTGCTTAACTAACACAATTTTGTCTATTGTGCCTTGCAATGCACAAAGTGGTTTACTGTCATAGATTTGGCCCATGTTTTCTTAGCAATGCAATATTGGATGACCTATGATACCTTCTAAGTTAAAGATACAAAACTCCGGAAGTGATCTCACAACAAAAGTGTAAAAAATGACAACTTTCATAAGATTGTATTGAATTATTCATTCATTCATTTTCCGTATTGCTTCCTCAGCTTTCGCAGGTTGTAGGGGTTGCTGGAGCCAATCCCAGCAGATTTACGGGAACGAGGCGGGGATAAATCGCAGAACCACACCAAAGACGAACATTTTGAATTTTTTTATATTGAGACAAAGCTGCACAACAATGATTTGAATGTCAGGTGGAAGCATTTGCAGACATTTACACATACATGAAGAATCTTAACATTGAAAAGTGGTGTGTACACTAGGCTGGTAATGTACTGTATAAGAAAACCTCTACAGCTTACCAGTTCTTTGTTCCATGCTTGGTAAGTGGGTGTTCCTCCCTGGATGTAGTTGACAATATAAAATATGAAAATGACAATGAGAAGGATAGGACTTGTTCCTGCCCACATGATTTTCCAGTACCAGTTGGGAGAATGTCCGAGCATGTCTTCTATGTCTTTTTCAAACCTAAATTGGGTAGATATCATTCATTATAATATGATCGCCTGCATGACCACAGCTGGCTATTATATATTTATTATACATTTATAGTATTCTGTACATCATTAACCACTAACTGAGTCAGAGCAACAGTTGGAACAAATGTGGGTACTGTCACAAAAAAAATACAAACCTTTTGATTCCATAGATGTAGCTGACAGTTATGACCTCAATGAGGACGATAAACAGCAGGGAGAATGTTGCTGCATATTCATTGAATATAGCAAACCAGTAATTCCCTGATGTGGTGGTGAAGCCCAGACCCAGAAGGAGACAGAACAGACACACTAGACCTGGAAGCAAATACAGAATTCAGTAAGTAGGTTCAGTCAGTTAGGGAACATCATAGTACGGAAACGGCACTTGTCCAGGTTAGCAACGACCTTCTAACCGCTTCAGAAAGAGGACTTGTTTCTATACTGGGTCTCTTGGACCTTAGTGTGGCTTTTGACACAATTGACCACAACATTCTTTTGGCACGACTGGTCAAAACAATCGGTTTTAAGGGATCAGCATTGATGTGGTTTAAGTTCCACTTAACTGACCGTTCCCAGTTCGTTAACGTTAATAACATCTCCTCCCAGTCCACTACAGTTAGCTATGGAGTTCCTCAAGGCTCGGTTCTAGGTCCAATATTGTTTATGTTATACATGCTTCCTCTGGGTAATTTGATAAGGAAACACTCCATCAACTTACATTGTTATGCTGATGATACGCAATTGTATCTCTAGATAAAACCTGATCAAGTCAATCAGTTGGTCAAATTACAGGTGTGTATCAAAGAAATTAAAGATTGGATGACCAATAACTTTTTGCATCTAAATTCTGGTAAAACTGAGGTCATTGTGCTTGGCACAAAAACCATTAGGGATGTAGTGCCAAGTGATGTAATAGCCTTGAATGGCATCCCTTTCGAGGCCAAAACCACTGTGAGAAACCTAGGTGTCATCTTAGATCAGGATCTGTCGTTTAACACACATAAAACAGGTTTCTAGAACGGCCTTCTTTCATCTCCAAAACATTTCTACAATCAGTGATATTTTAAAACAGAATGATGCGGAGAAATTAATCCACGCTTTCATCACTTCCAGACTAGATTACTGTAATACACTTTTTTTTGCCTGCCCCAAAAAGTCATTGAAGACACCTCAACTAATCCAGAATGCTGCTGCCCGTGTTCTGACCAGGACCATTACCTGAGACAATATTTCTCCTGTGTTGGCTTCTCTGCACTGGCTTCCTGTGAAAGCTAGGAAAGATGATAAAATACTCCTCCTCACTTACAAAGCCCTTCATGGCCTGGCACCGACCTATCTGAAGGAACTTTTAGTTCCATATAATGCATCTAGAGACGTTTTCGGTGAATCTGGACCATATAAAAGTAAATACACTTGAAACTTGAAAGCACTCTTAGGCTGTAGTGGGGACATTTCCATCTGGACATTTCCCTTGGTAGGTGTTCCAAACATGTCCTGTAGGGAGGAAGCCTCGGGGAAAACCTAGGACACGCTGGACAGACAACTTCTCTTACTTCTGGCAAGGCAAACCTAGCTCCAGCTACGGTCATACGGGGATCGGACAGCCCTCAGCAAAGGGCCCCAAATACCATACTCTAAGAGCACTTCCCACAAGCTACCACAAGTGACACGGCTGAACGCGTTCTCCAGATGCACGAAGCACATATGGACTGGGTGGGAAAAACTCCCACGAACCCTGGAGCACTTGATGGAAAGTGTAGAGTTGGTCCAGTGTTCCGCTACCAGGACAAAAACTACATTGTTTCTCCTGAATCCTTGGTCTAAACATCCTCTCCAGTACACTGCAGTAGACTCTGCAGGGGAGACTGGGGAGCATGATTCCCCTATAGTTGGAAAACACTGTCCAGTCCCCCTTTTTGAAAAGAGGGACAACTGCCCTGGTCTGTCAATCCAGTCTGTCCCCAACCACCATGCGATGTTTCAATGACGTTGTCAACCAAGACAATCCTTGCACCTCCAAAGATTTGCTGTACTCAGGGTGAATTTCATCTATCCCCAGTGCCCTGCAACCAAGAAGTTTGGAAACCAACTCTGTGACTTCAGCTTGGGTGATGAACGAGTCCACCTCTGAGACCTCAGCCTCTGCTTCCTCTGTGAAAGACATGGTAGTGGGATTATGGGGATCCTCAAAATGTTCTTTCCTCCACCCGACAAGATCCCCATTTGAAGTCAACAGCTCCCCGCTTTACCCTTTTGAAGCACTGAATGGTTTGCCAGAATTTATTTGAGGCTGAACAATAGTCCTCCCCCATGGTCTCCCGGAATTCCTCCCAGACCTGAGTTTTGGCCTCCATGACTCAGGCCAGGGTATGCCTGGGATGCCTGTACCCATCATCTGCCTCTGGAGTCCCATGAGTCAACAAGATTCAATAAGACATTCTCTTCAGCTTGACCACATCCCTTATTTCCAGTGTCCGCCACCGGGTTTGGGAGACACTCACTCTCCCGGAGATGGGAGTTGAAGACCTCGTTGATAGTGTTCCACCAACAGATCCTCAAAACACGAATGGGTCTACCAAATCTGTCTGGCCTCCTGCTCTACCAACAGATCCAGGTGATGATCAGTGGACAACTACAACCCTCTCTTCACCCAAGTGTCCAGAACATGTGGTCCATGACTGTATCTACGTTTATTAGCCTATTCATACAAATATCTATTTCCCTTCCATAATTTTACTTTTTGTGGTGCTATCTGCCTGGTGGAGCCTCGTCATGCCACAACAGACTTTGTAAATGTATGTAAGCAATACTTCACAGATTTTGTCAAATGTGAAATCCTCAGGAGGGGAAAGTTGTGCACCACCAACATTGTTTACAGTGGAGGCAGGGAGCTGTTGATCTCAACTGAGGATATTGTCGGGCGGTGGAAAGAATACTTTGAGGATCTTCTCAATCTTGCTATCACGTCAATCTTGCTATCACGATGGACCGGAGGGGGGGTACCTGGAAGCTGCTGGGGTCAGCCATCTACGCTCACAGTAAGGAGCTGACCACCGCCTGGTACATCTAGACCTCTGAGGTCGAAGAGGTGGACTCATCCATCAGCCAAGCTGAAGTCACCGAGATGGTTGCCAAGATCCCCGGAGGCAGGGCATCCAGGCTGGATGAGATTTGCCCTGATTACCTTAAGTCTCTGGATATACAAGGATGTTCTTGGTTGACGCGAATATAACATTGCATAGCCTCTGGAGATGACCAACCACCACTAGAACTGAAGAAACCTCTTGGATGAGAGGTGAAATGTCCTCAAGAAACTTCCATACAGTCCAGTGGATTTATTTAAAGAGCTTTGGATAACCATGACCTGGATAATATGGAAACCTAGATTTTGCACTATTCTCTGTTGTGCATTTGAGTCATGCATTCCCCCATGTCATGGTCTTGACAGTTTCTGTGTCTGCCCCTTTAAATACTACTGAGGTCTGTCTGTCAACACCCGCTTTGTCTGTTAAATGCCCCTCTCATGGAGAGGACATGGCTAACGGTACCATGGATTAACATGTACAGGTAAAGTAGCTAGCACGTTGAAAATGAAACACAACCACGGTCTCTTCTGTTTCTCTTTGGCTGGGACAGAATATAAGCAGTTATATTGATTTGTACAACGAAGAACTGAGCAACTTGTGTGTCTACTTCTGAGTGATAACATCGCGACACACTGCTATGTTACTGCTGGACACACTGAACTTCGTCTAGGGGCTGAACGTCCCCTTATTGGGGGAGAGGGGAGTGTTCTTATGCAGACAGGGCCGGGCTGTGCAAATCACTCCTCTTGTTATGTAACAAAAGGAGTTGAATTTGAGCAGCATGTTTGAGTACTGTTTCACGAGTTTGTGTGACTAACAGTCAATGCAGTTAATGTTTCCACCATTCTAGGAGTTAGTAGAGTTAGGGAGGACCACTATATTTATGTAGAAACTGTTATACCAACCCTTTAACCACTGTGACAGGTGGGTAAAAGGTCTTCATCAATTAATTAGTGAGTAATACAGACCCTTTTAATCTCCACCCATTTACTGAGCGGTAAAATTCACCAAGTACCAGAACCTAAGCAGTTTTAGACAGACAGATAGATAGATAGATAGATAGATAGATAGATAGATAGATAGATAGATAGATAGATAGATAGATAGATAGATAGATAGATAGATAGATAGTTGATTTTCAGTGTTACAGATGGGAAATCAACATCATTTGAATATTTAAGGATAAACTACCCTTCCTTGAGTGGTCACCTTATCGTGGTGGAGGGGTTTGTGTGTCCCAATGATCCTAGGAGCTAAGTTGTCTGGGGCTTTCTGCCCCTGGTAGGATCACCCATGGCAAACAGGTCCTAGGTGAGGGACCAGACAAAGGACTGCTCGAAGACCCCAAATGACGATTAAAAACCTTGGAACACGTTTTCCCTTGCCCGGATGCGGGTCACCGGGGCCCCCCTCTGGAGCCAGGCCTGGAGGTGGGGCTCGAAGGCGAGCGCCTGGTGGCCGGGCCTGCACCCATGGGGCCCGGTCGGGCGCAGCCCGAAAGGACAACGTGGGTCCCTCTTCCCATGGGCTCACCACCTGTGGGAGGGGCCATAGGGGTCGGGTGCATTGTGAGCTGGGCGGTGGCCGAAGGCAGGGACCTTGGCGATCTGATCCCCGGCTACAGAAGCTGGCTCTTGGGACGTGGAAGGTCACCTCTCTGGCAGGGAAGGAGCCTGAGCTGGTGTGTGAGGTTGAGAAGTTCCGACTAGATATAGTCGGGCTCACCTCCACACACAGCTTGGGCTCTGGTACCAGTCCTCTCGAGAGGGGTTGGACTCTCTTCCACTCTGGAGTTGCCAATGGTGAGAGACGCTGAGCAGGTGTGGGTATACTTATAGCCCCCCGGCTTGGCGCCTATACATTGGGGTTCACCCCGGTGGACGAGAGGGTAGCCTCCCTCCGCCTTCGGGTGGGGGGCCGGGTCCTGACTGTTGTTTGTGCGTATGCACCAAACAGCAGTTCAGAGTACCCACCCTTTTTGGAGTCCTTGGAGGGGGTGCTGGAGAGCGCTCCCACTGGGGACTCGATCGTTCTGCTGGGGGACTTCAATGCTCATGTGGGCAATGACAGTGAGACCTGGAAGGGTGTGATTGGGAGGAACGGCCCCCCCGATCAGAACCCGAGTGGTGTTCAGTTATTGGACTTCTGTGCTTGTCATGGACTGTCCATAGCGAACACCATGTTCAGACATAAGGGTGTCCATATGTGCACTTGGCACCAGGACACCCTAGGCCGCAGTTCGATGATCGACTTTGTGGTCGTGTCATCGGACTTGCGGCCGCATGTCTTGGACACTCGGGTGAAGAGAGGGGCGGAGCTGTCAACCGATCACCACCTGGTGGTGTGTTGGCTCCGATGGTGGGGGAAGATGCCGGTCCGACCTGGCAGACCCAAACGTATTGTGAGGGTCTGCTGGGAACGCCTGGCGGAATCCCCTGTCAGAAGGAGTTTCAACTCCCACCTCCGGCAGAACTTCACTCACGTTCCGGGGGAGGCGGGGGACATTGAGTCTGAGTGGACCATGTTCCGCGCCTCCATTGTCGAGGCGGCCGACCGCAGCTGCGGCCGTAAGGTGGTCGGTGCCGGTTGTGGCGGCAATCCCAGAACCCGTTGGTGGACATCAGCGGTAAGGGATGCCGTCAAGCTGAAGAAGGAGTCCTATCAGACCTTTTTGGCCTGTGGGACTCCTGAAGCAGCTGATAGGTACCGGCTGGCCAAGCGGAATGCGGCTTTGGTGGTTGCTGAGGCAAAAACCCGGGCATGGGAGGAGTTCGGTGAGGCCTTGGAGGACGACTTCAAGACGGCTTTGAAGAAATTCTGGTCCACCATCAGGCGTCTCAGGAGGGGGAAGCAGTGCAGCATCCACACTGTATATAGTGGGGATGGGGCGCTGCTGACCTCAACTCGGGACGTTGTGACTCGGTGGGGAGAATACTTCGAAGACCTCCTCAATCCCGCAGACACGCCTTTCCATGAGGAAGCAGAGTCTGGGTTCTCTGAGGCGGGCTCTCCTATCTCTGGGGTTGAGGTCACCGAGGTAGTTAAAAAGCTCCTCGGTGGCAGGGCCCCGGGGGTGGATGAGATTCGCCCGGAGTTCCTAAAGGCTCTGGATGTTGTGGGGCTGTCCTGGTTGACACGCCTCTGCAACATCGCGTGGACTTCGGGGACAGTGCCTCTGGATTGGCAGACTGGGGTGGTGGTCCCCCTTTTTAAGAAGGGGGACAGGAGGGTGTGCTCCAACTACAGGGGCATCACACTCCTCAGCCTCCCTGGTAAGGTCTATTCAGGGGTTCTGGAGAGGAGGGTCCGTCGGGAAGTCGAATCTCGGATTCAGGAGGAGCAATGTGGTTTTCGTCCTGGCCGTGGAACAGTGGACCAGCTCTACACCCTCCGCAGGGTCCTTGAGGGGGCATGGGAGTTCGCCCAACCAGTCTACATGTGTTTTTTGGACTTGGAGAAGGCGTTCGACCGTGTTCCTCGGGGGGTTCTGTGGGGGGTGCTTCGGGAGTATGGGGCACCGGACCCCTTGATAAGGGCTGTTCGGTCCCTGTACGACCAATGTCAGAGTTTGGTCCGCATTGCCGGCAGTAAGTCGGATTCGTTTCCAGTGAGGGTTGGACTCCGCCAAGGCTGCCCTTTGTCACCAATTCTGTTCATAACTTTTATGGACAGAATTTCTAGGCGCAGCCAAGGCGTTGAGGGTGTCCGGTTTGGTGGCCTCAGTATCACGTCCCTGCTTTTTGCAGACGACGTGGTGCTGTTGGCTTCATCAAGCCGTGATCTCCAACTCTCACTGGAACGGTTCGCAGCTGAGTGTGAAGCGGTTGGGATGAGTCAGTACCTCCAAATCTGAGACCATGGTCCTCAGTCGGAAAAGGGTGGAGTGCCCTCTCCAGGTTGGGGATGAGATCCTGCCCCAAGTGGAGGAGTTCAAGTATCTTGGGGTCTCGTTCACGAGTGAGGGTACAATGGAACGGGAGATCGACAGACGGATCGGTGCAGCGTCTGCAGTGATGCGAACTCTGTATCGATCCGTCGTGGTGAAGAAGGAGCTGAGCCGAAAGGCAAAGCTCTCGATTTACCGGTCGATCTACGTTCCTGCCCTCACCTATGGTCACGAGCTGTGGGTCATGACCGAAAGAACGAGATCCCGGATACAAGCGGCCGAAATGAGTTTCCTCCGCAGGGTGTCCGGGCTCTCCCTTAGAGATAGGGTGAGAAGTTCGGTCATCCGGGAGGGACTCAGAGTCGAGCCGCTGCTCCTCCGCATCGAGAGGAGCCAGATGAGGTGGCTCGGGCATCTGGTCAGGATGCCTCCTGGACGCCTCCCTGGTGAGGTGTTCCGGGCACGTCCTACCGGGAGGAGGCCCCGGTGACGACCCAGGACACACTGGAGAGACTATGTCTCCCGGCTGGCCTGGGAACGCCTTGGGATTCTCCCGGAGGAGCTGGATGAAGTGGCTAGGGAGAGGGAAGTCTGGGCTTCCCTGCTTAAGCTGCTGCCCGCGCGACCCGACCCCGGATAAGCGGAAGAGAATGGATGGATGGATGGAGGATAAACTATAGAAAGTTTGTGTATGTCAACCAGATATACTGAGGGAGTTTGTAGGTCACATTTTGGTACGTGTATCAACTAATACTTTGTGAGTGTAAACAAAATACACTCATAAATAATTTGTTCAAGTATGGCTTTAAAGCTTTGAAAATATGCACATAGGCCAGCTAATTTCTGTTAATTCATCTAAAATCTAAACATTTTGCTATTCATCTAATATTTAAACATCTTGCTCGACCCCGGCATTTCATTGTTTCCAATTAATAAATGGTGGATGTTCAACAGTTGTATAAGTTCAACAATTGCATAATGGGACATTTAATAGCCTACTCATGAAAATTATATTACAGCATAGCAGAAATCCAAGTTCTTTTATGATTCCTGATTGGGTGTTGCTTAAAGTGTGTAAACCAGATACTTATATAATTTTGTACATAAACCCAACAAATATGAGTACTACCAATGCACAAAACCAAATAGTTTTTGGTTGTAACAACGATAATCATTACATCAAAAGCAGCTTCGGTCTTACCATTAAACACCTCACTGCTGCAGCGGGATGCAAACTTGAAGTCTTGAAGTGGGGTGATGATTGCAGTAACATTGCCCAGCATGCTGCCCATTCCCAACAGCAGGAGCATGAAAAAGTACAGGACTGACCATAGTTGAGACAATGGCATATTTTTAATGGCCTCACTGTACAGAATAAATGCCAAACCCGTCCCTTCCACTGCCTGAAGTTGAACAAGAAAAACAGTCTTATTCAAGTTAAGCAAATTTTCTATTGATTATCTCTTACAACAAAAAACCACAATCACACTCTAGAATGTGTGCAAAGTGCAACTAGCTTTGAAAATAGCTTTGCTAACCAAACTACTTCTGTATTATAACTGGGTTTCACTTTGTGCAAAATGGCACAAAAATATGTTTTCTTTCTTACACTATATAAAAAATGAGAAATTCACAGCAGAAGTCTGACAAAATTAAAGGACAAAGGTACTTGACAATTTTTTTTCTCTTGTTGTGCAGCTGATCTATCATTCATATGCAAGAGACAGTCGCTAGCCATTTTCATTGAAAATTAGCTGCAGGTCCCAATTTCAGATCTATCTTAGATTTCTCTCTCTCTCTCTCTCTCTCTCTCTCTCTCTCTCTCTCTCTCTCTCTCTCTCTCTCTCTCTCTCTCTCTCTCTCTCTCTCTGTCACACACACACACACACACACACACACACACACACACACACACACACACACACACACACACACACACACACACACACATTGTGAGAATTGTGTTCTCATTTTGTCAACAACTGTAAATGTTGTGTGTGTAAGTTTTCAGTAGTGTAAGATGAGTGTATATAAGGAACGCACATTGTCCAGTTCACTCTGAAGATCACAGTTTTCCAGTTTGATGGCAATTTCAGTAAACTGCTCTGGGTATGTTGCATTCAGCTTGTCAATCCACTCCAAGACATTGTCCATAGTGATACTGTCCTCTGCTATATTAAAGGCATTCAATAACAGTAATCGTGTCCTGAAAGAAGAAAGAGAAGAATGTTGAACGTTCTTTATAGTCTTATTCGACATTACACATGATTCACATATAATCTACGGTCACTCTATCCATCATCCATCCATCTTCCATCCATCCATCCATCCATCCATCCATTCATTGTTTACATACATACAGCATGCATATACAGTAGACCTACATACAAACATACACACAAATATAGAGAGATGAATAGTAAATGCAATACATACATACATACGTATGTACGTACCAGTAATGTACAGTGAGGTTCACGGCAATTAGTCACTGATGTTAAAGGTTGTTTTATCGCTGTGAATCTCACCGCACGTCGCCGAGACATACATACATACATACATACATACATGCATGCATGCATACATACATACATACATACATACATACATACATACATACATACATACATACATACATACATACATACATACATACATACATATATGCTGTAATACATCAATCCATACATACATACCTGAAGCTCATAATTTTGGTGAACAGTGAACTGAATGTATCTGTTTGCACCTAGAGAAGATGAACGTGAGTGTCGTTCAATCTCATGAGAGTTTGGGAGAGTTAACAACACTCACTTTCAACTTATGACACCTTAGGCACATCAAGGTCATTGAGGGCTGTATCTCAGTATACAGAATAAAATTGAAAATAAAACTGGCAATAGCCCTGCTATAGCGCTGAAATGGTATTCTCAAACATTCCAATATGCTGTCTCAGTGAATCTGACTATACAGCTCAAGGATACATACATACATATGCTTTTAAGGTGTGGACATGTAGACTGGTGGGCATGCAGACAGATGGGGTAGGGTGCATTTACATATGAACAAAAAACACTGACCTCTCCAGACAGTTTTCATAGTTGACAGTTGCCTTGAACCCATAGATTGCGAAGGTGACAATGCTAGCAAAGATGGATGTTCCACTGTTGATCAGAGAAACAATGATGGCCTGGCGCTCAAAGTTGTTGTGGTAATTGTTGTAGCTGGCAAAAGCTATGAGTGACCCAAAACCCAGACCCAGAGAGAAAAAAATCTGAGTGGCCGCATTGACCCATGTATTTGGGTTGGCAAGCTCTTCCATCTAGAAGCAGATGGAAAATGTATATGAGTGCAAGTATAATCACAAGCAGACACGCACATACGCATGTACATACATACACATGCCACAAACATTAAAATATCAAAAATTCTTATAAAACACAATTTTGCAGACATACACTGGTCAGTTGCGTGTTATATTAATTCAAAGCTGATACAGTTAGAGGGGTTTAAGAGCACCAGTCAAGGGATTGAAGACGATAAAAGAGTTTGGATGTGCAGATGATGTAAGAAAATCCAGTGATGTCTGTTCCTGACATCACTTCATATTAGCTGAGTATTGTTCCTGGGCTGTAAAGTTCCCTTTGGTGCATTTGTGTCTCTGCTCTACAGCACATCCTGCCGACAACGCCAGTTATGCAGTGAAAATGCTATACTTCAGCAAAAACTGAGATAAAGACTTCAGAACAGCAAAAGAGTGGTGGACAGCCAAAATGGAATTCTTTAATTTGATTCTAAGCTCATCAGTACAGATCAATTGGGAAACAGCCACCAAACTCATCTCCCATGACCCTTTTATGAAGAGAGGGGCAGAGCTGCCAATTGATCACCACCTGGTGGTGAGTTGGGTTTGTTGGTGGGGGAAACCTTTGGATAGACCCGGTAAGCCCAAAGAGTAGTGCGAGTGAACTGGGAATGTTTGGAAGAAGACTGTCCATGAGGCCTTCAACTCCTACCCTGAAGGAAATTGTCTCGCATGCCTGTTGATGCTGGGGTTAAGTTCCTTAACCCTCAAACACTGTGGGGGACTCTGGTGGTCAGGGAAGCCGTTTAGCTGACGATGGAAACCTTCAGAGCCATATTGTCCCTGGGGAGTCCTGAGGCATTTGCAAGGTACTGGCAGGCACAAATGACTGCAGTCTCAGCTGTGATGGAGGCAAAGCAGACAGTGTGGGGAAAGTTTGTAGAGATCATGGAGAAAAGAAAAACTTTTGGATGTCACCAAAGTTGTTCTTGAAGACAGTGTGACACCTTAAGAGGGGAAAATGGGGGACCATCCAAGATGAATACAGATGGATGGTCCCCTAGGACCAGTGTTGACCTCCTGAGAGCCAGTGTTGACCTTGGTCAATGGAAGGAACACTTTGAGGATCTCCTAAGTCCAACTACTCCAACTGACTCCTCGTCTATGAGGGGACAATGCAACGTGAGATTGGACGGAGAATTGGGGCAGCAGCAGCGGTATTGCAGTCGCTTTATCGCTCTCTATCTACAGTTTTATCTGTGTTCCTACCCTAAACTTTGATCATGAGCGATGGTTCATGATCTCAAGATTAAGATTGTGGGTACAAGCAGCCGAAATGGGTTTTCTTTGGTGAGTAGCTGGTGTCTCCCTTAGAGATAGGGTGAGGAACACTATGCAACCAGACAAACAATATTCAAATAAACAATAACAGACTGAGCATTGATACTTGTGGAACACAGGCTGTGCACTAAATATCACTTGAAATTGCATTTGCCAACTTCAACATTTGGCTTTCAGTTTCAATGTGAAAACATTCAAGGATTTAAAGTGTTTACTATCATGGGCACAGTAAAGAACAGTTTGACTATACAATGAAAAACTTACTATGCCAACTGCACATAATGCCACCAGAATTGTTCAAAACATATACGTACAGTGCTTCTACGATACTATGTTTACATGATGAGTTATTTACACAATGTGCATGATGGATATAGCAGCAGATGGTTAAAATACAAAATGTGCAAAACTGCTCAAGGATGAACTTTTAGGAAATGCTATTGACTGTTAAGGAGTCTCATGGCGGAGGGAACAAAAGAGTTCCTGAGTCTGGATTTCTTCCAACTGAAACTCCTCTACCTCCGACCTGAGGGGAGGAGAGTGAATATGTTGTATTGGCGGTGGCTGGGGTCCTTGATGGTAGACGAAGCCCTTTTCTCGACTCTGTGTCTGTACATGCCCTGCAGAGAGGACAGGGGAGTCCTGGTGATCTTAGACGCAGCCCTTACCACTCTCTGCAGGCGATCCATGATAGTGGCACTGGTGTACCACATGGTGATGCAGTTAGTCAGAGTGGACTCGACCACACAGCCGTAGAGGATCTCTGGCGACATGTAAGAAATACACCACTCAGCTTTCTTCACCAGTTGACTGGTGTTCAGTGACCAGGTGAGGTCCTCCTCGATGGTAACCCAAACATATTTTAAAGGTGCTCACCCTTTCCACTTCCTGTGGCGCCAATGTTCTGTCATGAATCTGTGTTTGAGTGGATGTTTATCTTTTTCATGTGGACTGCTGTTCTCCCGTAGTTTACCCTGCCTCTTGCCCATAGTCAGCTGGGATATGCTCCAGCAACATACATGACCGGCAAAGTGGAAGAAGAGGCTGTACAGGAGATGATTACAGTCGTCTCATCTATAAGAAAATGGAAGGATGGATAATCAACTGAAATGTATTTTATTTCTTCTTCTTCGTCTTTTTCTCCTTTGGGCTTTCCCCTTCAGGGGTCACCACAGCGAATCAATTGCCTCCATCTAACCCTGTCTTCTGCATCCTCTTCTCTCACACCAACTACCTTCATGTCCTCTTTCACTACATCCATAAACCTCCTCTTTGGTCTTCCTCTAGGCCTCCTGCCTGGAAGTTCAAAACTCAGCATCCTTCTACCAATATATTCACTATCTCTCCTCTGGACATGTCCAAACCATCTCAGTCTGGCCTCTCTGACTTTATCTCCAAAACCTCTAACATGTGCTGTCCCTCTGATGGACTCATTCCTGATCCTATCCATCCTGGTCACTCCCAGAGCGAACCTCAGCGTCTTCATCTCTGCTACCTCCAGCTCTGTCTCCTGTCTTTTCCTCAGTGACACTGTCTCTAGACCAAACAACATCGCTGGTCTCACCACAGTTTTGTACACCTTTCCTTTCATTTTAGCTGAAACTCTTCTATCACACATCACACCTGACACTTTCCTCCACCCGTTCCATCCTGCCTGGACACGCTTCTTCACCTCTTTTCCACACTCTCCATTGCTCTGGACTGTTGACCCTAAGTACTTCAAATCCTCCACCTTCTTGATCTCTTCTCCCTGTAACCTCACTCTTCCACTTGGGTCCCTCTCATTCACACACATGTACTCTGTCTTACTGCGGCTAACCTTCATTCCTCTCCTTTCCAGGACAAACCTCCACCTCTCTAGCGTCTCCTCCACCTGTTCCCTGCTCTCACTGCAGATCACAATGTCATCTGCAAACATCATAGTCCATGGAGATTCCTGTCTAACCTCATCTGTCAGCCTGTCCATCATCATAGCGAACAAGAAGGGGCTCAGAGCTGATCCCTGATGCAGTCCCACCTCCACCTTGAACTCCTCTGTCACACCTACACACACCTCACCACTGTCTTACAGTCCTCATACATGTCCTGCACCGCTCTAACATACTTCTCTGCCACTCCAGACTTCCTCATACAATACCACAGTTCCTCTCTGGACACCCTGTCATCAGCTTTCTCCAGATCTACAAAAACACAATGCAGCTCCCTCTGGCCTTCTCTGCACTTCTCTATCATCATCCTCAAAGCAAATACTGCATCTGTAGTACTCTTTTTTGGCATGAAACCATACTGCTGCTCACAAATGTTCACTTCTGCCCTTAGTCTAGCTTCCACTACTCTCTCCCATAACTTCATTGTATGGCTCATCAGCTTTATTCCTCTGTAGTTGCCACAACTCTGCACGTCTCCCTTGTTCTTAAAAATGGGCACCAGCACACTTCTCCTCCATTCCTCAGGCATCTTCTCACTATCTAAGATCCTGTTGAACAACCCAGTCAGAAACTCTACTGCCACCTCTCCTAGACACTTCCATACCTCTACAGGTATATCATCAGGACCGACTGCCTTTCCACTCTTCATCCTCTTCAATGCCCTCCTCACTTCATCTTGACTAATCTTTGCTACTTCCTGGTCCACAACAGTCACCTCCTCTAGTCTTTGTTCTCTCTCATTTTCCATGTTCATCAACTTTTCAAAGTACTCTTCCCATCCTCCCATCACACCACTGGCACCTGTCAATAGACTTCCATCCCTATCCTTAATCACCCTAACCTGCTGCACGTCCTTCCCATCTCTGTCTCTCTGTCTTTTCAACCTGTATAGATCAGTCTCTCCCTCCTTACTGTCCAACCTAGCATACAAGTCCTCATAAGCTCCTTGTTTAGCCTTTGCTACCTCTACCTTCACCTTACGCTGCGTCTCCCTGTACTCCTGTCTACTCTCCTCAGTCCTCTCAGTGTCCCACTTCTTCTTAGCTAACCTCTTTCTCTGTATACACTCCTGTACCTCCTCATTCCACCACCAAGGCTCCTTATCTAGACACAAATTATATTTTTGGTCTCATTCTTAACCCGTGAAGTATCTTTGTGCTTAACTATTTGATGCTTAAAGAGTTGCAGAAGCACCTTTACTTTTTCCTATGCCACTCAATTTACACCTTCATACATAAAAATACTTCTTGTACCACTGCACACCCTTTACCATGTACAGTATGTGCAAATGAACAAATAACTCCTTTAATGTATACTATAAGAAACAAATGAACAAATGTTTGGCAACATTCATTCATTCATCTTCTTAACTGCTACTTCTGCTTTTGCGGGTCGCAGATTTGCTGGAACCTATCACAGAGGACTTACAGGCGAGAGGCGGGGGACATTCTGGTGCGATGCCAGTGCACCACGGAGCCACAGAACAGACAAACAACCACTTACTCACACCTACGGACAATTTGAAATTGACCAATTCACCTGAAGTGCATGTTTTTGGAGGTGGGAAGAAGCTGGAAAAACCCAGACAGAACCCACACAGCCACGGGGAGAACATGCAAACTCTACACTGAATTGGACTCGAACCCAGAGCCATCTTACTGTGAGACAACAGCACAACCCACTGCGCCGTCGTGCCATTGTTTGGGAACATCTAGACTGTAAATCAAAGTAGTTATTTATATGCTATGCTATATTGGGGTGGCAGTGGCTCAGTTGGTACATTGGCGGTTCGATTCCCGCTCCAGCTCCCCCAGTCATTTGTCGTTGTGTCGTTGGGCAAGACACTCTACCCTCCATGCCTCTAGTGAGGGACTCACTGGTGCGTGAATGTATGTGATTGTTCCGGTGGCGGTCAGAGAGGATTGGCTGCAATGCTTCCTTCAGTCTGCCCCAGGGCAGCTGTGGCTACATATGTAGTTTACCATCAACAAGTATGAATGAGGATTGAATGAATAATGGATCCACTGTAAAGCATCTTTGAGTGTCTAGAAAACGCTATATAAATCTAATCCATTACTATTATTAATCAATGATGTCACTAAGTTGCTATATCTTCACACAAACTTACCTTGGGAGTGAACATGTATTTTACACCATTGACGGCACCATGAAGAGTCATACCTCGGATCAGGTAGACAACAAGCACCACATATGGAAATGTGGCTGTGAAGTAGACCACCTGCAGAGAATGCCAAAAAGCAAAGTTAAGATCAAATATGGAAGTGACCACGTGAGGAGAAGGTGACATGATTAGATCTATTTTCTGGTCAAAAACGAAGCATATACATATACACACAAATGTACTGTATATATGTAGAATATGTAAATGTACAAATACCATAATGAAATAGACAAAGACAGAGTAAGAATTACAACATTTCTCTGTCACGTGTAATAGAGATAGAGATTCCAATATTCTCAGATTCCCATACGTAAAGCTGGAGACACAATCACAGCTCTCACAATACAGATTTACTATTACTATTAATTTCACCCTTGTTCCAATGCTATTTGTGTGTCCCACTCTCTCTTTTTCATTGGCTGTTTGCAACATGCGTTTGCCGTTGGGTTTGCAATCATACAATAAGCTCTAAAACAGTGGTTGTGACTCAGTGGTAGAGTAGTCATCTGCTTATCAGGTGGTCAGTGGTTCAATCAATAGCCAGTCAGACTACTAAAGTAAGTTCATTTACTAAGTCCATCTTGGAAGGTTGTAATGTTTTTGTGGATTTGAACAGTGAGTTACATGACTGCACTAATGAGCAAATCCTAGGTAAGTATTATTTGGGTCTTTAGCAATACTCAGCCATCAATTTTCAACATACTCCTGTAAAATGTATAGTAAACAAAGACTGGTTAGTTGGTTCCATCCTGCCAACTGCAGTCTGCAGACTTTGGTGTCTTGTGGCAATCTGTGATTGCTGCTTGATTGACATGTGAGTGTTGTGAGAATTGGTTTCACTCCAGTGAGCAGGTGTTGCCTTGAATTATAGGCTCTGTCATCACTGTGAGAACGTTTGTGTCAATGTGTGAATGCCGACTTGTATTAAAAATTAAATCAGCGTTTCTCATATTCTTCATGCATGAAAATGGAGAGACATCGGAGAATCAGCACATCATTGTTACTATGGCCAAATTGTATTAATTCTTACATTATGCATTCCGTCAGGACTATTAAATGTCCATACTTTGAGGATGTCTCTGTTCCTGTCCTCTTTCTCACTCTCCACCTACCCTTACCATCTCTCTCTCTAGTCAAAGCTGGTCAAAGCAGATTGCTACCCAAGTAAAGTCTTTGATCTACTTCAGGTTTCTGCAGTTTTTCCTTGCCACAATCGCCAAGTGCTTGCTTGTGGGGGGTTCTGTGTATCTGTAGACCATGGAGTTGGTCTAGAACTGCTCTTCTTCAAAACTGCCTTGATATAACATGTGTTGTGATTTGGTGCCTTATAAATAAATCGAATTGGCCTGCTCACGTGACAGACACTCAGAGAGACAATGGGAACACATAGAGAAGTGACTACAGAACTGAAAGACCAATGAGGGCGGGGTCGGCAGTGGCTCAGTGGTAGAGTGGGTAGAAGGTACAAGGTCAGGAGGTTCAATGTTGTGTTAGCTAGAAAACCAAACAAAGAGAAATAACAGAAGCTCCTAAAGTAATTGACGTAGCTTCCTTTAATGGGTGAGACACACAAAATACCCTCAGCAGGCAAATCCTGTGGCAGCTTATCTACAGCAATTTTTGTTGTTCCTAATTGTAGGCTTTATCAAACAGGAAGGTTTTGAGTCTACACAGCATTGACACACACACACACACACACACACACACACACACACACACACACACACACACACACACACACACACACACACACACACACACACAGTGATACTCACTCCCTTGCTTATGCCAAAAGAGAGCATGCCAAAGGGCAAGTGATTGGGGTCAGGTACTCCAACATGTACGCTCACATCAAAGCCAATGTACAAAGGACGAACTGTACATGCACATAAAAAACTAACTATTAGGGGGCGATTGACAAAACCGAGATGAAAACTTTTGTTGTTGTTTTTAAAAAACTGAATATTTAATGTTATGTTCTAATTTTGTTATAATGGTATTGTCATGGTTGTGTTTTTTCCTCTGATCATGTTTCTCTGCTGTGCCCTCCCTCTCCCTCTCTGCAGTGCTGGAGCGTGGCAAGAGGCAGGTCTGGGCTCGTGTGCAGACTCTGGTCTCCACACCTGAATTTCATCAGGCTGATCACCTGGGGCCTATTTAGCCACCTTTCACCTTTTGATCAGCGCTGGAGGATTTCCAAGTGTACTCTGTGTCTCGCCATGTTGCTGACCTTGTCTCCTGCCACGCGTTCCAGCCGCAAGCTTTTGTTTCCAGTGATTTGGTCGCTTTTAGTCTTCGCGAGTATTTCCCTAAGTAAGGTGATTTTCCGTTGTTACTTTGTTAGCTAGAGTGATCTCTTAGAAGATGATTCTCTGTTGTTACTTTATTAATAAAGTTCTTCCCTCGAAGGTGATTTTCTGTTGTTACTTTGTTAGTTTAGCCTTTCTCTTTTCTCTAGAAAGGGATTTTCTGCGGTTACTTTGTTCTTAATAAACTGTTCGCTCTTGTACTCTGCATCCGGGGTCCTGGCCTTGCTTTTGCCTCACGTCACATAACAGGTATATACCATAGAGCAAAGGTGTTCATACATTTTCAACATGTGAGCTACTCACATATAACTTATAATACATATATGACCAAGTGAAAATAATGTACCAACTAAAAAAATTCAAACATATTTCTTTATAAATATGTCGAGACTATACAGTATGTATTATGCACGTTGAAGAAGAATAAGACTTTATTAAATTAAATTTCCATTTTTTTGTAGTTATACACATTGATATGCAGGCCCTAGCATGCGCGCGCACACACACACACACACACACACACACACACGCAGCACAAGGGGTCTGCAGGCAATCAAAGGAGGATGGTAGAGAGACGGGCAGCTCTTCTCTGGTACGCTCAATGAGCAGCTTGTTTTGTTTGGTGACAATGCCTTGCTCAAGGGCACCTCAACAGTGCTCAGGAGGTGAACTGGGGCCTCTCCAACTACCTGTCCACAATCCAAATATTTGGCCCATACTGCACGACACAACATTTCAATAAATAATGCTTGTTGATGGATTATGCTGTAGTAATGCAGGAAGTCCGGGAAAGCAACGTCCTGCCTGTAGTTTCCAATAAATCCATTCAAGTGGCCAACATTCTGGTGCTCTATCTGTGGTGATGGACACCAACTTGTACACCAGGAGCTGGATTTTCTCAACAAAGTTTTTGAATGACAGAAATATGTCCTCTTCTCGGGACAGTACTGTTAATAGCGCCTCCTTTGCAGTGATGACAGTAAACACCATACGAATAAAAACGCACATCATGGCTATGTCATGAAGTTTGTGAGAAAAATCACTGCTGTCCAGTGAGTTCCTTCACCTTTAATGGGATCATCTGACAAATAGCAATCCATTCATTTCTTGTTTCTCCATCATTTAGCTTATTTTGTCATTTTACATCCTGTGCTGCCCTGACCAACTTGCATCCAGCTCATTCCCATCACCTGCTTTCTTTCCACTCACCTTCAGCCACTCCCCTGATCAACCTCCACTCTTCACTGTTTCGTTCATTCTAACACATGTGGGACCCGCCGGTGTTTCGAATCCCCGCCTGTTGATCCAAACCACTGAATTGGTTCACCTGGTGAATGAAGCACCAGTGTGTCACCTGGTAAACGAAGCACCTAAGCGTTTCGAAGCACTTGAGTGTGTCAAATGTCATCAGTCACATAGTTTTTCCATGTTTGAAGCAGGCTTCAAAGTAGTGGTTCAGACACTACTGGGGCGTGGTTCGGAGCGCCGTGTCAAAGCAGACATCACTACTGTTCACCTTCATAACCTGCCTGTGTTTTGACCCTGTACCTGATGCTGCCTGACTAACTAACGTTTTGTTTTTACTGTTACTGGCTGAGCACCGTGTCTGCACATGCGCGATGACCTAAGTTTAAGGAAAAGTCACATGTCAACTTCTTAATTGCTTGGCTGAAATGAATTTAAATCAGGTCAATCGGGATAGATAGATAGATAGATAGATAGATAGATAGATAGATAGATAGATAGATAGATAGATAGATAGATAGATAGATAGATAGATAGATACTTGATTAATCCCGGAGGAAATTGCATATATCCACTGCTCAGGCATTAAATAACAAATAATACTGGATAAACACCAGGAGAAAAGGAAACATTGACATCACAGGACATACCACAAGACATACATTACACTAACAGACAGACACATGCAGCACTAACAGGACTTATATACTAAACTATAACTAAAATATAAACAGTATAAAATTTAAAAATATTACAGTATTAAAATATAAACAGTATAAAATAAAATCTAAACAGTATAAAATTGAATTAAATTATAAAACAGTATAAAAAATAAATAAATTATATATATATATATATATATATATATATATATATATATACAACAGTATAAAATTAAATTTAAATTAAATTAAATTAAATCCATATTCAACCCCGTGCTGACCTCGCCACCTCCCCCCTGCTCCTCCTGAGAGAGTCATTGTACCCCCTGATGGCACGGGGCACGAAGGAGGACCTCAGCCTCTCTGTGGAGGCGCTGTGTGACAGCAGTCTGCCGCTGAAGGTGCTTCTCTGCTGGGAGAAGGTGGTGTGTAGGGGGTGCCTGGTGTTGTTCATGATGGACTTAATTTTAGACATGGTCCTGCTCTCCAGAAGCATATCCACAGAGTCCTGAGTCTGTTCAGACGGTCCATATCTCTTTTCCTGGCCCCCCCACCCCAACACACAATGGCGTATGACAGCACACTGGAGACTACGGACTGATAGAATAGACTGAAAAGGAGCTTAGGACAGATGTTGAAGGAGGCCAGCCTCCTTAGGAAGTACATCCTGCTCTGCCCCTTCTTGTACACACAGTTGGAGTTGAGTGACCAGTCCAGTCTGCTGTCTAGCTGCAGTCCCAGGTACTGATAGTTTTCTACCACCTCCACCTCACTGCCTTTGATGATCACCGGCTGTGGAGAGGGAGGTGCCCACCGGAAATCCAGAACCATCTCCTTTGTCTTGGAGACGTTGAGCTGGAGCTGGTTCTGTTGGCACCACTCCACGAAGTCAGCCACCAATGCCCTGTACCCCCCCTCATCACCCTCCCGGATACATGCCACTATCGCGGTGTCATCGGAGTACTTCTGTATGTGGCATGTATCCGAGTTGTGCTTGAAGTCTGATGTGTAGAGGGTGAAGAGAATGGGGGCTAGAACGGTCCCCTGTGGCGCCCCCGTGCTGCTGGTCACCATAGAAGACAAACAGTCCCCCATACGGACGTACTGGGGTCTGTCCGTTAGGTAGTCCGTAATCCAGCTCACGAGGTAGGGGTCCACAGCCATGGAGGTCAGTTTATCCTGCAGGAGCTGGGGCTGGATGGTGTTGAAGGCACTCGAAAAGTCGAAGAAGAGCACTCTGACGGCACAGCCCCCGGCGTCCAGGTAGGAGAGTGTGCGGTGGAGGAGGTACATGACAGCATCGTCAACCCCAACCTTGGCCTGATAGGCAAACTGGAGAGGGTCCATAGCACCCTGCACCTGTGGACGCAAGAGCTCCAGGACCAGTCGCTCTAGGGTCTTCATTACGTGGGAGGTAAGAGCGACCGGTCGGTGGTCGTTGAGCTCAGTAGGGCGTCCTTTCTTGGGTACAGGGACAATGCAGGAGGTCTTCCACAGTGACGGGACCCTCCCCAGCCGCAGACTGAGGTTGAACAATTGTTGCAGGGGGTCCCCCAGTTCCGAAGCACAGGCTCGGAGGAGTCTTGGGGAGACCTTATCTGGTCCAGCCGCCTTGTAGGGACGGAGCCTCCTCAGCGTTGTCGTCACCAGGTCTGCAGTGATGATGGTCTCGGTCGTGGTTGGAGCAGGAGGTTGTGGCGAGGTTGGAAGTCCAGTGGTTGAGGTGGGGCCGTTGAGCTTCGCAGTTCTTGGAGTGGGCTCGGGAGAAGTGGCAGGGGTGGAAGGAGAGGAAGCACAGGAGGAGGGAGCATCAGTGGAGCGGTCTGTAGGGCCAGGAGAGGCCTGTAGGCCAGGAGAGGTCTGTAGGCCAGGAGAGGCCTGGGACGAGGAGCCGGGAGTGGTGGGGGAGCTGAACCGATTGAAAAAGCTGTTAAGTTCATTCGCACGTTCAATATTCCCCTCCACAGTGCTGCGCCCTTTCCCGTGTCCGGTGATGGTTCTCATCCCATTCCAGACCTCCCGCACTTGGTTGCGCCCCAGCTGCTTCTCCAGCTTCCTCCTGTACGCCTCCTTGGCCTCCCTCAGGCAGAGTCTCACTTCCTTCTGGGCCTTCCTCATCTCCTCCTCGTTCTTGCTCCTGAACGCCCGCTTCTTCCTGTTCAGGACAGCCTTGACTTCCTTGGTTACCCATGGTTTGTTGTTGGGGTAACACCTAATTGTCCTGACAGGGGCCACGGTGTCCACACAGAAGTTTATGTAGTCTGTAAAACACTGAGCTGCCCCCTCAATGTCTTCCCCATGTGAGCCCACAATAACATCCCAGTCGGTGGTCTGGAAGCAGTTCCTCAGCATCTCCTCTGCTTCCGGGGACCACCTCCTGACCTGTCGTGTTGTTGCTGGCAGCCGTTTCACCAGCGGGATGTAGGTGGGCTGTAGGTACACTAGGTTATGGTCTGATTTACCTAGTGGAGGGAGGGGGGTGGCGGTGTATGCCTCCTTAGCATTAGCGTAGAACAGATCGATGGTTCTGTTCTTCCGTGTGGGACAGTCTACACACTGGACCATTGTGGGGAGAGATGAGTCCAGGGTGACGTCACACACACAGGGTGAGTCCAGGGTGGCTGATAGGCTGACGTCTAACACACAGGGTGAGGTCTAACACACAGGTCTAACACACAGGGTGACGTCTAAACACAGGGTGAGTCCAGGATGGCTGATAGGCTGACGTCTATTTTAACGTCATGCGATCCACCCATTTGCTAGCTAGCTTATTGCTGTTGTTGGCCCTCGCGCCACTATTTGTGCATGCATGGTGACCTAAATTCAAGACCTCTATTTTTTTAACAAGGTAAGGTAAAGATGTCTTACCTTGCCGGTTGACTTCACTCCTCGGATTACAAACAGATAGGTCATTACCCAGGCAAGCAGGAGGCACAGTGCCTGTCCAGTATGAATGCCCCCATTCTCTTCAATAGAAGAAGAGATGTCCAGAGTTTCCCTGTAGAAGAAATACTGGGTGGGTGTAGCCTTTTCACACTCCTCTATAGGTCCTGTCCTGTTGGAGTTAATGGGGCACTCTGCCCAGGGCAGGACTGACTAGGACGGAAATCAACACAGGATAGTATAGTGTTACCTTAATGTTCATATGAAATACAACATTATACATCTTAATATATTTATATATGAATTAAGACCTGCTATAGAAAAAAGGCAGCAGCAATTTGTTAATCATGTGAGCTCACTTGAAAAGAATGAAAGAGGTACCAGAAACTCCATGCGTTAATGATGTTGTAATACAGACACAGATACAGGGATGTCACGACACTAGCAAGACCTAAAAAGAGAATTAAACCAAGAATCAACAAACTAAAAGGAACTGTCAGTTTTCTGAGTAAGGTTATCCACATTGTACAACACTAGGGAACAATTGACAGTTATTAAAATACAAATGATCTGATTTGGATCTGCAAAGATCCATCACAACATTTAATCATACACACAATACCTTAATATTAATATATACCACAAGTGTCAAACTCAAGGGGCCAAATGTCGCGGGCCACATCATTTTATGTGGCCCGCAAGAGCATAAAAGGTCAGAGTGTCTAAAAATAAATAGGTCAAAAGCGTGCTTTGACGAGAAACTACATGTCCCACAATACAGTAATTCAACCCATTTTAACGTTTTGAACAAAGTTAATGTCCTAACTTGTGTATGATGTTATTTTTCTTTATTCACTTGGATAGTTTGATCCTTGATGATGGAGTTATGTGGGTTTCATAACCTAATAAATTAAAAGAATATAACAGAGCAACAAGCAAACATTTTTTCTGTGCAACTGTAATGTTTGTAACTTGAACAAGTAATACATTTAAGTTATTACATATTAAGAAGTACTTACATTTATTTTACATTACGTTTAGTTATATTTATAAGTTACATCTGGCCCTTTGAGGACAGCCATTATACTGATGTGGCCCTTGGTGAAAACAAGTTTGACACCCCTGAATATACTTTCAGTCACCAGAAAAGCAAAATGCACTTTATTATAATGAAGTGAGGAATCAATATTCTGCAATTGCAGAGAGAACACTTACCCAGTCCTCCCAAATATGGACTGATGGCAGTCCATGCTCCAATGCTGCCTTGTCTCATTTTCTGACCAATAGCTAGCTCCATGTAGAATAACGGAATTCCCTCCAAAAACAACATGATGAGGTACGGGATCAAGAACCCTCCTGATGGAACAAATAAAATTGTGCTCAGGCATTTCAGGAAAACAGACTACAAGGTTTGTTGCTGCTAGCCTTCATTCATTAAAACAGGATTTAGTGTCAGAATGTGTAATATTGTAATTAATGAATCAGTCAATTTGGGACCAGCCAATTAACTGGAAGTGCATGTTTTGGAGGTGGGAGGAAGATGGAGAACCTGGAGAGAACCCACACAGACACTGGGAGAACATGCAAACTCCGCACAGAACGGGACTCAAACCCAGAACCGCCTTGCTGTGCGGCAGCAGCGCTACCCGCTGCACCACCGTGCCGCCTCATTTTAGTGTGTGGCTAATCAAACGGTATCATCCTGTATTTGGAGATGGTCACTATGGACCCTGAAAACACATGTTTATTTTATTTATTTTTGTGTCTTGTGTTGTCCAAAGTGCAAAAATGATTCAACTACATTTTTTGGGGTAAATGAACGAGCTAAAGTTTGTTCAATCCCTGGAAAGTATAGTCTCTTTCTGTGACAACTCCTCTTATGCATGTCCTGTTTCAATTTCTTTCCATTATCCACATCTCCAGTCTGAGATCTTATTCTCCTTTGGGCCACAGCTAATCAGTGTCCTCCATCTAACCCTGTCTTCTGCATCTTCATCTCTGCTACCTCCAGCTCTGTCTCCTGTCTTTTCCTCAGTGACACTGTCTCTAGACCAAACAACATCGCTGGTCTCACCACAGTTTTGTACACCTTTCCTTTCATTTTAGCTGAAACTCTTCTATCACACATCACACCTGACACTTTCCTCCACCCGTTCCATCCTGCCTGGACACGCTTCTTCACCTCTTTTCCACACTCTCCATTGGTCTGGACTGTTGACCCTAAGTACTTAAAATCCTCCACCTTCTTGATCTCTTCTCCCTGTAACCTCACTCTTCCACTTGGGTCCCTCTCATTCACACACATGTACTCTGTCTTACTGCGGCTAATGTAATAGTGTGTAACAGTGAGTAGGTACTAATATGTAATAGTGTATAATAGATGATAATAGGGTGTAATAGCTTGTAGCTGAATATTGAAATGCTAAAGTAAATATCACAACATGGTCAGGCAAAATGGATTAGATAAAGCAGAATTTAGATAAAGACGAGATAGGATTTGTGTTAAGAAAAAGCAAAACATAATAATAGTCCAAGATTTTAGAAATGCTGTTATGGTACAAATGGTACAAATGCTAAAGCATACATGTGCATATGTGTTGATTGATGTACATTAGGAAGATTGAACTGTGTAATTGATGATATGGTCATAGTTTGTATAAAGACAACTGAACAAATATGATAGGAATGTTTATTACTTTAACTGATTTTGGATTTATCACAGTGTAAGAACATGGTAATGATGATTGATTTTTATTTCATTGTTTTTATGTTATTTGAAAACAAAACAATGTTATTTTGATTGTTTATTCATTCCAGGAGTTTGTTTATTGCAATATGACTATGTAGGCAATGATATCTGTTTAGATTGCAAATGTCTAGATCTGTACATGCAAAAATTGATTGGTTTGGTCTGCGACCAGACTACAGAGTTTCGCGGGGTTTGGTGAAAAAAAAAGGAAGGAAGGAGAGCGAGAGAGAGACGAAGAAGTTGGCGAGCGTCAGATGGACGGATGAAAAATTAATAAAACTATACACCTGGATTAAGAAAACGGCATCGCTCGTTGGTGATTTTAATTACCCCCTTCTTCCGGAGTGTAACACTAACCTTCATTCCTCTCCTTTCCAGGTCAAACCTCCACCTCTCTAGCTTCTCCTCCACCAGTTCCCTGCTCTCACTGCAGATCACAATGTCATCTGCAAACATCATAGTCCATGGAGATTCCTGTCTAACCTCGTCTGTCAGCCTGTCCATCACCATAGCAACAAGAAGGGGCTCAGAGCTGATCCCTGATGCAGTCCCATCTCCACCTTGAACTCCTCTGTCACACCTACAGCACACCTCACCACTGTCTTACAGTCCTCATACATGTCCTGCACCGCTCTAACATACTTCTCTGCCACTCCAGACTTCCTCATACAATACCACAGTTCCTCTCTGGGCACCCTGTCATCAGCTTTCTCCAGATCTACAAAAACACAATGCAGCTCCCTCTGGCCTTCTCTGTACTTCTCTATCAACATCCTCAGAGCAAATACTGCATCTGTAGAACTCTTTTGTGGCATGAAACCATACTGCTGCTCACAAATGTTCACTTCTGCCCTTAGTGTAGCTTGAACTACTCTAGTCTGAAATACAGCTTCTTAAACGGAGCTGTAGAGGCTGCACTGAATCAGTCTATCTAGTATCCCTAATAAACTTGCATCTACAAATTATATTCTTGATGTACAATCAGGAATGAATGCATTGTGTTTGAATAAAATGTCTCCATATCACAATATCTACTCCACTGGTATGTAGCTGTTTGGAACATCTGAGCTGTTTCATTCTTCATTACTGCCAGGCACAGTTAATGTTTGTTACCTCATTGCCACTTTATTGTTTTATATCTTATCATTTTTTTTCTATTACTCATTCAATGCTTTTTTTCCACTTTGTATAGCGAGGTACAGTACTTTATTTGATTGCATCTGTACAGTGATAATAAAGTTATTTTATTGTCCTATGATGTCCTTATCTAACCCTGAGAGCAGACAATCACGTCTCTTCTAACTTCCTGTTTAGAGGGAGCATGCTCTGGACTGTGTGTTCAAAAAGGAAGAATAAGTCAACGAATTATGAAGGAATCTTTTTTTTATAAAGAATTTTTTCATGTTAAAAAAAAGTATTGTGACCAAAAAGTTAATAAGGTCTCCGCTTTAGTAGCTACCCCTAATAAACCCCCATATCTCTTATCACCTTAATATGGTGCTATAAGAGCAGCTAGAGTGTAAAGTCTGTTGGCTAGTCCTGTCTTGTATAATCACTGCTTTCTCTTTATTTGTGTTGTTATTTCCTGGTTCTATTCTAAGGAATGTGCACTGTTCTTTCACCCTCGAATGATGCTCTGCTGTTTACAGGGCTGATTGACTTGTTTTTGTCTGAGTGTAGATCCGAAGCTGTTTAAATCAATCCACTGGACTTTAAGAAAGTTTCTTGAAGACATTTCGCCTCTCATCCAAGAGGCTTCTTCAGTTTTTAAAGTCCAGTGGACAGCTTTGGATAACCATGACCTGGATAACTGAGAACCTACACAGACATCTCAGTGTATACTGCAGGACAAACCTCCACTTCTCTAGCTTCTCCTCCACCTGTTCCCTGCTCTCACTGCAGATCACAATGTCATCTGCAAACATCATAGTCCATGGAGATTCCTGTCTAACCTCGTCTGTCAGCCTGTCCATCACCATAGCAACAAGAAGGGGCTCAGAGCTGATCCTGATGCAGTCCCACCTCCACCTTGAACTCCTCTGTCACACCTACAGCACACCTCACTACTGTCTTACAGTCCTCATACATGTCCTGCACCACTCTAACATACTTCTCTGCCACTCCAGACTTCCTCATACAATACCACAGTTCCTCTCTGGGCACCCTGTCATCAGCTTTCTCCAGATCTAAAAAACACAATGCAGCTCCCTCTGGCCTTCTCTGTACTTCTCTATCAACATCCTCAAAGCAAATACTGCATCTGTAGTACTCTTTTTTGGCATGAAACCATACTGCTGCTCACAAATGTTCACTTCTGCCCTTAGTCTAGCTTCCACTACTCTTTCCCATAACTTCATTGTATGGCTCATCAGCTTTATTCCTCTGTAGTTGCCACAACTCTGCACATCTCCCTTGATCTTAAAAATGGGCACCAGCACACTTCTCCTCCATTCCTCAGGCATCTTCTCACTATCTAAGATCCTGTTGAACAACCCAGTCAGAAACTCTACTGCCACCTCTCCTAGACACTTCCATACCTCTACAGGTATATCATCAGGACCGACTGCCTTTCCACTCTTCATCCTCTTCAATGCCCTCCTCACTTCATCCTGACTAATCTTTGCTACATCCTGGTCCACAACAGTCACCTCTTCTAGTCTTTGTTCTCTCTCATTTTCCACATTCATCAACTCTTCAAAGTACTCTTTCCATCTTCCCATCACACTACTGGCACCTGTCAATAGACTTCCATCCCTGTCCGTAATCACCCTAACCTGCTGCATGTCCTTCCCTCTTTGGGATTGCATTAAGGTTGGGTTGACTGAGAGCCAGGCCTTCTTGTTCAACAATGATATCTGATCTCACAAATTCCCTTCTGGAAGAGTGATTTAAAAAATTCCAATAAACAAACTCCGAAACCATTTGGAAAGCCTTCCTGGAAGAGTTGAAGAGTTGAAGATGTTATAGCTTCAAAGGGTGTACCAACATCACATTAAATCCTTTCTGCTATAGCTTTAAAAATCAGTGACTGCACTGCCTCTCTCTCTCTCTCTCTCTCTCTCGCTCTCGCTCTCGCTCTCGCTCTCTCTCGCTCTCTCTTACTTGACCTATCTCTGTCCCCAGTGTATTTCTCTTTCCCAACCAACAGGTCAAGGCGGTTGACCGCCCTCCAGAGTCTGGGTCCTGCCCAGAGTTTCTTCCTCAATGAGGGAGTTTTTCCCAGCCACCGTCGCTTATGCTGCTCTGGAGGTCATTGTTGGCTTTCTATCTGTTAAGCGCTTTGAAATATCTTCAGATGTGATTAAGCGCTATAAAAATAAAAGTGGATTGATTGATTGAAAAATAACATTATCCGTACATAAGAATAATAGTGAACTCTGAGTCTTATGTACGGATGTTCTTTTTTTCAATCAATCAATCGATTTCTACAATTTTCTAAGACAGCCATTAACATTTTCACACTTATCTCAATGCCTGTCTTAGAAAATTGTAGAAAGTTCGAGGCTAATTCGGGGATTTTGCCTAGCTCGGGTTATTTCTAGAACGTAACTCCCGTGAATGCGATGGACCACTGTATGATGTATATTATTCCCCCTCAAAAAGGTGCAACAAACTTGGTTTATGTATTAGTTTCTTCCAGCCTGGATTACTTCTAATTCCCTATAAGCAGGCTGTCCCGAAAAGTATTTTAAGACTCTCAAGTTAATCAGGAGAACTGCTGCCAGCGCACTGACCACACTCATTATGAATATTACTATGGCGATATCACTCCTGTATTAGTTTCTTTGTAAAATTCAGAATCGTGTGTTCTCATGACTTTTGCGGGGGGTTTTTTCAGACTTTATCATTAACTTATATATAATAATTATGCACAGGTAAAGTACACATGTCTATTGGTTATTAATTTATTTATTTATCCATTTATTTATGATTTAGGGAGTTTGGGGCTATTTTGCAAGGTTGGAATGATTTTAGTTATTTTATGTTATTGCGGAATTCGTTAATCGCGTGTGGTTTCTGGAAAGCATTAACCGCGAGGAACGAAGGTGCACTCTATATACAACTCAGAAGTGAAACGTTATTTATTTTTTATAGCAACAATTCCTTTCTTACTTTATTTTACAGATCTAAAACTCTTCTAATACAGATATTTTTATTGTGATTCTAGCTCTGAAATTCAATTCTGACTAGTCAAATTTAAATTTTTAACATCTCTGATTGTAATTCTAACAAAGTCATTTTTGACTATCTAGAAGGCCATTGTTGGTGTCTGGAACGGCATTTAAGATACGTGAATGAATACCTGAACTAGAATGATCCAGTTACAGTTGCATCTCTTTTATGTGAGTGCAGCATCACGGATAGCACACATCACACACCCCATCGGCCTTAATTTCACACTCAGTTTGGCCTTGAATTGAAAGACTTTATTCAAGGTCACACGCATTAAAACGTTAAGTGTTGTGATGTTAATGAGGATTGTGAAGGCAGTCACATGTCTCCACTAGAAAACAATTTCAGTGAATATGTGATCATAGTTCACTGATCTGTGTGTAGGTCTAAGCAAATTACATGTAAGAGTGATAAGATAATTGGAGACTTCAGAGCCCACCTTTATAAATAACGCCAGATTATTTTTTTGCTGTACCAATATTGTAACTGCTTCATGTAGATAGCAGAATAGAGAGACAAAATAATCATTCATTCTTACTCCCTCTGCCCAGAAAGTGTATTTTCTAACTCGCTCATTGTTTTGCTGGTTGTTTGGTTCCTTGGCTTGTGTAAGGTATTAAGCGACAACTATGCAACACATTTCCATGAAACTTAGTGGAAGGATAGATCCACAATAGATCCATTGAGATCCAGAACAAAGGTCCAATTCCATAATTTTGCAAGATTTCAACATTGTCCATAATAATAATACATGGAGGGCATATTTATAGGGTTGACGTGCAAGAGCTCGAGCAATTTGATGCAAATCCAGACAAAATCTACATCCATTAATTCAAATATGTTTTAAAAATATGTCTGCCTGTAAATTATTTTTATAGGGATGTGAGGTAAACTTAGTTAAATAAAAGGTAACTGTTGGGTGTCAGTAGAGGTGATCACTCTACTAAGGACAACTCTTGTTTGCAGAGAATTATTTCATGACATCAAAAGATATTATGATTAACGAGTAGATTGTGTTTTATTAGCAGCACCTCATAAATCACTAAAAGTCTTATCACGTCCCTCTGGTGTTATAACAACAATTTAAGTGCTAAATATGAGCAAAGGCTAAGCCAACATACTACTGTCAAACCTGGCTCAAAGCACCACTCATGTGGCTATCTTGGACAGGTAGTGTTCTTACAGAGAAAGCAGACGAACTGATGACAAGACAGATACAAAACAGTTTTGAAATTCAAGATAACAGTAAGAAGAATCATTTTAAACATCTTAAATTAGTTGTGAGTAGTTGTTATACAGGGCAAGTTTGTAGGCTTAGGCTTTTGCAATTCCTGACCCATTCAAATTTGGAGGTCTGAGTTAGGTGGCCATCAAAGACTACCAGGGGCAGCTGTGACTCAGTGAACCTCAGTTTCATCCCAGCATCTGTTCCACCGGTGTGAGTGACGGTGTACATGGTTCCTATTCTATTGATCAGGTATCACCTTACTTGAATGTTGTTGTGAATGGATGAGTGTTGGCTAGTGTTTTTAAGTACTTTGAGTGGCTGGAAAGGTGATAAATATGTACAGTCTGTCATTAATTTGAGGACATTTTCATCTAAATCAGGTGTAAGAACTAAACTGCAGCAGTTCCTATATCAATCAATCAAGTTTTATTTATATAGTACTTAATCATGGCAACAGACATTTTTAAGCGCTTTAACAGACAGAAAATCCCAACTGAACCCTTCAGATCATAAGTGACAGTGGCGGGGGAAAACTCCCTCATCGAGGAAGAAACTCCGGGCAGGACCCAGACTCTTTTGGGCGGCCATCCGCCTTGACCGGTTGGGTGGAAAAGAAGTAAAGGAAGATAAGAACAGGGCAAGAGAAAGAGAGACAAAGAGAGAGAGAGTGGCAGATAGGCCAGATAGAGTCAGTGTCTTTATGGTTATAGTTAGTGCCTCCCACTTTGTAAGGGGCCAGCAGACATGGGACAATTGACTCAAAACGTATTTCATGGACAGGTGTGAACTATTTTCTAATTATTTCCTCATAAATTTCAGCTGGAGTTGAGTCTACATGTGACATTTGCATTTGGAATCTATTGCTCTCCATATTAGATCCAACGAGCTGTCACTATCAGTGAGGTATGATTAGGATGAAAAATCAAAACAAATCCCTTAGAGACATAGTAAAACATGAGGCATGGCCAAATCAGCTATTTGGAACCTTCTTAAAACAACAGCAAAAGACCCAGAAGACCACGGAAAATAACTGTGGGGTAACAGCTGGGGATGTAGCTCAGTGGTACAGCATGTGCTTCACAGGTATGTTGCCCCGGGTTCAACCCCCACCATCTGCAGCCCTACAGGGGCACAATCCAGTGTCAACAGTAGGCCAGTCCCAAGCCCAGATAAATACCGAGGGTCCTGGAGAGAAGGGCATCTGGCATAAAAAAAACAAACTTTGCCAAACAAATATGAGAGTTCATCTTAAATGGAAAGAGGATGACACTGTGGGGTAGAGCAGGTCGTCCAATGATCGATGGATCGGCGGCTCGATTCCTGCCCCCGCGGTCATTTGTCCTTGTGTCCTTGTGCAAGACACCCTACCCTCCTTGCCTTCTGTGAGGGACAGCTAACATTTTACTGGAAAATGCTTTCACTTTGTGGAGCTTCCTCCCACCTCCAAAAACATGCAGCTCAGGTGAATTGGTCACAGCAAATTGTCCACAGGGGTGATTGTGAGGTGATCACAAGGCCAATGAGCTGGCGTCTTCTCCGTAGCCAGCTGCGATAGGCTTCAGCAGACCAGTGACCCACAAGGTGCATAAAGCGGCTGTAGACGAGACCATCACAATCGTCTCGTCTACAAGAATATTAATGGATGTTTTCACTTAGCAACAGCTGAAAATCTACTAGTCATGACTTCATTTTTATTAGCTCTTCAACTCTGCTGCTCAAAAATGCACAAAACTATTGTGAATATTGTAATATCAAGGCAAACGATGACATAATGATGGGAGTTATATGAATAACTGACTGTTTTCATCAACCCATTGGCACGCCTAACAATTAGAGCTGTTCCTGAACCCAAGGGAGGGCATAAGAGTTATAACATCAGATACAGACACATAGTAGCAATGAAATGACCAGATGCTATGTCTCTCTCCACACACACACACACACACACACACACACGCACGCACACACGCACGCACGCACGCACGCACGCACACACACACAGAATTCCAGGGTTTTCACATCTTTACCTCGGCTGAATTGATTCAAAATAAAAATTTCCTTTGCAGATGACACCAACAGGAACGATGAAAAGACCACATGAAGTCTGACATCAGCGCAGACTGTTCACTTATTCTGATATTTGCTGAGTCGTTTTAACATGACATGAAATCTTAATCTATGGGGTGCTAATGTGAAGTTTAATAGACCGTTAGATTAGAAGTCATCTAAATTCCTCCCATTCATCTAAAAAAGAATTGGGTCTGTTGAATGCATGTTTTTTCATGACTGAAAAAAAAAATTAAACAAAAAATATCCACACTCAGAAATAGCTGTGGGTTAAATATTAATTTCGTAGTGACTTACCTCCACCGTGCATTTGACAAAGGTATGGGAAGCGCCACACGTTTCCTAGTCCCACTGCGTATGACACACACGCCAACAGAAACTGGACGGGGCTGTCCCAGCTGGGTCTGGCATCTTTCTCCATGACTCTCTCTGGTGGGTTTCTCCAGGTTTGGGCTCTACTGATGGGGCTCGGCTGTCAGGTACAGCAGCAGCGGACCAGTGCAGTCAGCTGTGTGCGACCGAGCGCTCTGTCAACGCTTTATAGGCTTTATGACTGCGCCGGGGCCACAATCAGGAGGAGGGCCAACAACAGAGAGTTGTGTTTGTGTTTTTAAGTAACAACACATGACATCAAACTGGACTGAATCCAGCCTGGTCCTTCATGAGGCAGAACTATTACACTTCCATTTTTGCCTGACATTGAACCTGAATTTGCACATTATGTTTAGAGTAGAGAGTAGAGTAGAACTTCATTGATCCCTCAGAGGTTCCGTCAGGGAACTTAAGTTATCCATCACACTAATTCTGAATATTTGTTTAAATTTAAATATTTACGTTTTTATTTAAATATTAAATATAAATAATTATAATTATAATTATAATTAAATTTATTGTAATATATAATAATATATAATAATAATATAGAATTAAATATTTGTTAAAATTTATATACAGTATTTAACTTTTTATTTTAAATATTAAATATAAATAATGATAATATTTATATTTTCATAAAATATATAATATAATAAATATTTATTTTAAATATAATTCTAAATATTATGTTTTAATATTTGATGTCAGATTGGCGCTGAATTAATTATATATACACAATATATTTAGACATTGTTGCACCAATTTCATATAAGTCAACAACATTAATTAAACTAGAAGTCAAACACAAATTTCCAATGAGTAAATGATATGAGGCTAAATGTAGATGTACTCTACACTGACAAATGATGAATGATAGGCTTGAATATCTTAGAAACAACACAATTAGTTTTTGATGTAACAGGATTTCAGGAAGTAACGTTGGTTACTGGTGGATTATTAAACCCAACAAGTTGAAAAAGTTGCAGTAAGGAATAGTGACAGTGACCAAAAAACTGCTCCACAAGCATATGGCTCAACACAGGAGAGACAACTGCTCTGGTCTAGACTCAGCAGTCCACCTGATCCTGAAAGACACAGACCCCTCTGAGGACAGTCATGTCCAGGTTTTATCAGGGATGACAGACGGTTTGAGAGAGGAGTTAAAAAAGACATTTTGATCAAACTGGAGAAACCGTCTCCGAACAGAGGAGGAGGATTAAGACTCCATCTATCAGACACCTACGACGCAGCATTGACCTCCATCCCCAGAAACCACAACAACCATTCACACCTGAGTGCAGCTCACCCTTACAGGAGGGTGGACGGGACTACAACCCCCTTCTGAAGGGTAATGACTCTTAATCAGACGCATTGTCTTGCATTAGCCGGGTCCAGTTTGTTTTAATATCTCTACTCCTTTCGAATGAATTTTATCCTTGGAGGGAGTAGAGGTTAAGCCGAGCTTTAAGCCACTGAGGTATTTCACCGCACGTACGTGGATGACGCACTAATGTGCTTCCTCAACTCTCACTAGTCAGTTAAAACTGAAGACTTTTGAAATAATCTGTTGAAAAGCTACTAAAATCTTTGCACTGAGGTCTTGTTTGACTTTTATTATTATGTTCGTTAAGTCCGCAGTAGACTTACGAAGATGATACTGCTTTATAGATTTAAACTTATCTGATTATCTGTGAAAATTAAAAAGGTATTAAAAGATTTCTTTTATTGACAGCAGTAGAAACATATTTTGCCCGGATATAGAGTGAATTATTTCCATGGAATTTACCCTCAGAAAAATGGCCAGCATTATGAGATAGTCTGTTGTCAGTCCATCCAACCACAGTGTGGGCGGGAAACGGAAGATAACCCAGGTGAATGTTTGATTGTACAGGGTCTTTAACCTAACAGTACCCTTCCTTCTGTGGAAAGTCCACGCCTACCTGTGTCTACTACTTAGCCACTTCTTTATTATAGCCTTTGTCTGTATTTTAGATCCTGACTAAAATGCGCTTTTCAAGCCACATTTGCAAGTTACATCGAAACTTTTTTCAAATTCAATTCAAGTTTTTTTTTGCTTTGGTTTTACTTTCATGACAAATTGAAAAAATTGAAACTAATAACTGATAAATTAACAATTATAGGCATGTTGATCACGGTTTTGTTAAACGTAAGCCAGACAGCAAAAATGATTTAAAAAATGGTACGTTACAAAAACAGGTTGATAAAATACATTTGCTAACAGATAATTAAATTGTGTTTAAATGAATTGTTGTTAATTTAATTTCTAAATGATAAAAACACAATTGAGGTTTATTTATAGCCTAGCCTATCCCATAACCACGGAGAACTTAATTCAGCATTTCAAATTCACCCTCACATTCCTATAGACATGAGTAGTGATGACCATTGATGCTGTCACAACACCAATGTGATTTGAGGTTCAGTATTCTTTCTGGGGGTGTACTGACATGTATACTGTGGTTATAATTGGTTACTCAGGTAAGTGTAGGATGGATGTAGGACTCATGTAACACTGTAGTCATGATGTTCATCAGTTATTTTACTTTTTGTTTGAGCTGTCATCAATGATCAACTATTCTCCTACTGCAAAGGCAGTTACATAACGTGAGAGGAGGTAATTAACGGGTCAAATGTAGGTCCATGAACAAATTAGTGACTTCCTCCTCATGATACTCTCAAGTCAGTGTGGATGTGTGAGCTCCAGCCTGTTAGCGCTCTTTATGCCTAAAACCAACTTGAGCCCCAACAGCACTGCTGTAAAAAATACACCTCCATACACCGAGTGTGCTACTAATGTTCCTGCGGGGATTATAATCAGTATATAAAATTTAAAAATAAAGAGTAAAGTCTAATTTATTTGAATAGCACCAAAACAGGCACATTCAAAGAAGAGCAGATTCTGTCCAAGTCATCTTTTTGCACTTAAATCCTTTCCATAGAATCGTAAATAAGTACTAATAAGTACAAATTCTATTTCATTCATAAACGTGGTTTAACCTGTCCCAATGTACCCGATGTACTGTATATACCATTAAACTAATTACATCACAGTGGCAAAGCTTCTTGTTGATAGCAATGTGTGTTAATCATATGACCTTTTGTCACAAGCTGAAATACTGTAGGAAACTGTCTGTCACTCACTGTTGTTTACAAGGTTCAAGATTAGATATGTCAGTGTTCCAGCTCATTTACTGTCAATCCGTGGTCCTATTTTTAAAATAAGCTCATTTATGGTAGTCGTGTTGCTTTTACAATACATTCACATCTACAGATTCACATTTTATGTACTCACTACCATTAACAAATGTGTGATTAAGTGCTACAGATGTAAATTACTCGTATTTTTATGAGACGTTAATAAAGTCACAAGTTAATAAACACGCTTGCATTTGTTTATCTGAAGACTGTATTGTTGCTCTATAATGAATTAAGCTGAAATAGCACTGACATAGGTTTGCTATTGCGGCTGAAAGGTCCCACATTATCTTTTTTTTAAATTCATGTCAGGCGGCACGGTGGTGCGGTGGGTAGCGCTGTCGATGCACAGCAAGGCGGTTCTAGGTTTGCGTCCCGCTCTGTGCGGAGTTCGTATGCTCTCCCCGTGTCTGCGTGGGTTCTCTCCGGGTTCTCCGGCTTCCTCCCACCTCCAAAAGCATGCGCTTCAGATTAAATGGCCGGCTTCAAAGTGTCCGTAGGTGTGAGTGTGCGCGTGCGTGTTTGTCTGTGTCTGCGGCACACTGGCGTCACGCCCAGAGTTTCCCCCGCCTCACACCTGAGGCTCCCTGTGACAGCCAACAAAGCAGTAGAAGATGAATGAATGAATAACTCATTCATGTCATTCAGCTACCACATGTCCAACTACACTGTATTTGAAATGTCTGTCCCAAACTGGTCCGCGGTCCTCAATATCTTTGATTAAATATGTCTCATGTTTTTGAATCTTGTTTTTATGATATAACTATATGAATATAACTCATGGCTCATTGTGTAATTGGCTGATCGAACTGAAACCGACTGAAGCAGGGTTTAAGTCAATTGAACTTAACCCTTGACTGGTTACAGTGAATATCTATGAGGCTGTATATAAAGGTTGAAGCTGTTTGTTAATGAGCGGTGTAGTCAGTTTGGATACACACAGCTCTCAGATCATTTAAAAGACATAAAGCAAAAAACAGACAACAGTTCTGATTTAGTAGCGTCTTCATCTGCTATGAAACTGGTTATGTGCTCCCTATGACGCTGATTATAGCCTTACGTGGACACACACACACACACACACACACACACACACACACACACACACACACACACACACACACACACACACACACACACACAACACACTTGACTATAGCAGAGGCAACTAGTTGCCCAAATGCTAGCTGACTTCAACAGCTTGTGAGGAACTCTCATTCTGTAGCTCTCAGCCAGGTCATTTCCACACACTGGAGTGGATCCTGGAGTGGACATGTCAATCAATCAAATATGGCTCAGGATATGTCGATTATTCTGTCAATCAGGCTGGAGATTACGTCAGGTCAGGCGTTATGAATTGAGACTTTTTCACTGTGGATTTCAAAAAATTTCAAATATTTGTTGATGCAGGAAGTGTTTGTTTTCCAGATCCTAGGAGTTGGTGAGGTTAGGAAGGACCTGACAAAATATGTTTCATAATAGGACCCCTTTAAACATCTGCCTGCATTGTTATTCTTAGTGTGTGTGGCCGGATCCTGATCTGAATCTCCAGTATTTAACCTTCCACTCTCCACTGCTGTAGGCCATGTGATGCTCTGAACACCAGCTGCAGCTGGTCGGCAGAGAAGAATCTGTTTTGCTTTGCTCCCCGCAGTGATAAGTATGTTATTAATACACCCCTCTGTCTCTGTCTGCCTCACATACTATGTTTATTTGGGATTTTGTTTTATCCCTTTCATGGTTGAGAGGCCTGTTGAGACGCTTGTCTCTTCATTTCCGTAGATGGAAGAAGTAGAGCAGCCTGTCTAGCATAGGCGGTCTAAAATAATAAGTTTTGTCACAGGCAAATCGGAGAACCCTACAAGGCACTATTCAAAGAGGTTATTGAGATAAAACTCATGTGCCAGCACTCAGTGCCAGTTGGGATTTCTAGATTCTCCAAAATTACATTGGGAGCCAAAGGTTGAGTTGTTGCAGAGTCCAAAGGATGCTTTCATACTAGAGTAATTGGGTGTAGTGAGCATGGATGCTGGAAGAAAGATCACTCTATTATTAATTCATTCTTTTCTGCTTTACACTGACACCAAGAGGAGGTCAGGGTAACACCTGAGAAGCACGTCTGTCCTTCACAAGAGCACATTTCAGCTTCACCTGTGACTGTTACCAATCCACCCACATTAGAATATCATCAGTGTGCAGTGAGCTTTAAATACTTACTATAAAAAAACATTTATGTTACCTTTTTCCACGATATAATATTGGGGAAAAAAGGCCCTTCCATTCAACAAAAAAATTCACAATTTGTTTTCACGCGACTCACCTGCGTGATTCAGCCTCATTAAAATCGACCAAACGGCGACACGACGTCAGTCTTTCATTATAACCATGCCTCCGAAAAAGATGCAAAAGTTGGTGAAAAACCAAGTGAAAATGAGTGCTTTCTGGACTAAAAAACAATCAAAAATTAATGAAGAAGAAGAGACAGATATTACTGTGGATAGTACGGATAAAGACGCCGAAGAAGCTAAGTGCAAACCAGCAAAATCCAAACATTTTTACCACTCCCATTTGTCCATGGGTGAGGCACGGCTAAATGTCAGTACTCGAGACAAAATAATGACAAATATCTCCACAAACAAATTACAAAAAAACAAATTATTTGTGGAGAAGGCTCTATCAGTTTGGTGCAGCGTCCACAGGAGAATTAAAGGCAAAGAAAACTATTGACTGAAAGGAAATAAAAAAACCAAACTGTATTACATCTTTTTTTTTTAAATTTCTAAAACAGGTTTTTTTAAAAGAATGACTACCAGGCTGTAACATGAATGAATAATACACAGTTTTACTCTTTTTTTTTTCCTATTATACTTAAACAGTTATGATGTTGTTATGAATGAAATCACTAAAAATTTACATTTTGTTTGGTTTTATGTTGTACTTTTGGCAAAACTCAGTTCTTGCATACGGCTTCTACCGTATATCCTGTTAATACTTTTGGGATGCATAAACATCATGTTGGGATGCACAAATTTTTTTAAAAAGTGCATCCCAGGGATGCACTACTTTCTTGACGTAAAATTAACTCTGTATGATACAATTTAAGTATATTAACAGCCTTCCACTATGATGTTCTATGTTTAAAGACAATCATTTATGCTATATGAAGGCCATGTGGGCAGCATGCTGTATTAGCAGGTAGTACTTTTGTCTTACAACATGAAGGTCTTGAGTTTGATTCCACATGGTTTTGAAAAAATGCTCTTTAATTCATTTGCTTATGCTTGGAATAGTTTAAACCCACACCACAATACAGTAACACATGTAGATAGATAGATATCTATCTATCTATCTACATGTGTTACTGTATTGTCAACAAGAAACGAGTATGTATGACGTAGATGGAGTGGCAGCTCATTAACACAACTACAGCTTCATTGTGTGAGGAGGTCATTACTAATGTTAGAGTGTCAGATCGCTGATTTTTTCTTCTCTTTCTAGGAGAGAGACAGGAAATGAAAACCAGATTTAGGGTCTGATGTCCAAAATGTGCCGATGCACAAAAAATATGGTGCACACTCTTTATTATGGCAAAATTCTTAGGTGTGAAATGACCGTGGAAAAGTGTTTCTACAGATGTTGATGCTTTGGACACACTATCGTGAAAATTTGTTTCTACTAAATAAAGAGACAATTTCTACAGCTGAAGCAGAAATAAAGACTAAGAAAACTCAGATTTGTTTTTCTCATTTTATTCAGAATTCTGAGACTCAGTTCACACAAGCAGTAGGCAGGTTGAGGAAATCAGAAAATGGTGGTGGTGGGGGCTCTGTGTATCTTTTCTAGAGGTGTTGCAATGTGACCTCTGACACCGATGGAAAATTGATGAGTTTGAACCTGATTTGAACCCAGCTCTGGAAAAATGATTTGCTGTCTTAGAGGAAACAGTTAAACACCTGGTGGTTACAAATAATCCAACAGCAAATCATTGGTGATAAGAACATGTGGGTGTCAAACTTATGTGGGGTAAACAATTTAGAGTGCATCATAAATTGTCTCAACTAGGCGTGACGACTAATACAGAGTCACACGACGGTTAATATTTAGCTCACTGGTTGAGTGCCTGATTCTCTTGCATGCTGCTCTGGGTTCAATTCCCGGCATTCATCGCCCAACGGAGACACCCAACAGTGTCAACTGCATTGACCCGGCCCAAGCCTGGGTAAATGCAGAGAGTTGCGGAAGGGGCTCCGTTGGTAGAGCAGGTCGTCCAATGATCGTAGGATTGGCGGTGCAATTCCCACTCCCCTAGTCATCTGTCGCTGTGTTCTTGGGCAAGTGAGTCCCTCAGTGAGTCTTTGAGTATCTAGAAAAGTGTTATACAAATCAAATCCATTATTATTATGGCATAAAAAACTTTGTCAAACAAATATGAGGATTCATTTAATTGGAAAAAGAATGACACGCTGTGGCAAAGAAAGTTTCTAGTTTAACACAATGGTTAATATATACGTAATTATACAAGCAATAGCAAAATATCACATGAATGTAGTATTTTGCACACACACAACACTAAGATGTGATTCTGGGAAAGTGCTACAATATATAAATGTGAAAACAATTAGTTCCCAGACTTACCAAGAGTGTAGGTACCATGTACAGGACATCTATCTATCTATCTATCTATCTATCTATCTATCTATCTATCTATCTATCTATCTATCTATCTATCTATCTATCTATCTATCTATCTATCTATCTATCCATCCATCCATCCATCCATCCATCCATCCATCCATCCATCCATCCATCCATCCATCCATCCATCCATCCATCCATCCATCCATCCATCCATCCATCCATCCATCCATCCATCCATCCATCCATCCATCCATCCATCCATCCATCCATCCATCTATCTATCTATCTATCTATCTATCTATCTATCTATCTATCTATCTATCTATCTATCTATCTATCTATCTATCTATCTATCTATCTATCTATCTATCTATCTATCTATCTATCTATCTATCTATCTGCGTGGTGACGTCACGCGTTCTGTGACGTCTTACGTAAGTAGGACAGCTGACGTTGCTGACGTGGATTTCAGGAACTGTGTGTCGGCCTGTTTGTAGCCTCAGCTCCTTCTCCTCCTCACTGTCTTTGTTGTTGACCACCAGCCATGAAATATTTTTATTTAACGGGGAACCATGTGGTGACATAACCGGAGAGGAACCAGGAACCGGGTCAGCCGCTCAGGTGAGGGACGGGGGGACCAAACTACCGGGGCGATGTGGAGCTAGCTGCGGCTAGCAGGGCTAAAGGATGTAGATGGACTAGACTCACTTAGCTTAGCTTCTGATGAGAAATGTGTTCAGGTGTTCCTGGCTGTCAGGATTCACATTTATAACACAAAGTAGTAACTCTGTGAACTAAAAACTGTTCTGTGTTAATGATAGTTCCGTTTTAAAAGCATTAGTTCACATGAGACACAACGCTCTGGATGAGAAGGACTAGCTAGTCTGCTTTATTTACCCAACAGCCATTATTAACTACTCCTTAATGTTAAATAACTCTAATTTATTACTTATTCAAGTTAAAAACATTACAGTTGGACAGAAAAATACTTTTGTTTCTCTGTTCTAACATAAATCCTTTCAATTTGTCAGGTTATTAAACCCACAGAACCCACAAGTTAGAACATTAACTTTGTTCAAAACGTTTTTGTCAAAGTTAAAAAGATTGGCTTGACTACTGCATTGTGGGAAATGTAGTTTTGGTCAAAGCACACTTTTGACCTATTTATTGTTAGAGACACTGACCTTTTATGCTCTCCCGGGCCACATAAAATGATGTGGAGGGCCACATTTGGCCCCTGGGCCTTGAGTTTGACACATGCAGTTTAAATCATTACTGTTGCTCAATGCTGAGTGACAATGTTTATTAGGATTATCTCTGTAATGTGAAGAATTCCTTCCATTCCCAAAGCCTGTTTTATGTTGATCCATTGACAACAGTCTTCAAAACCCTTTTGTGCTGTGTTTAAAAAAAGGAGGAGGAAACAAATCTCCACACTTTATCTATTTTTATTCTAGACATCCATGTCCATCCCTGTCATAAGCCCAACAACACAGCTATGGCTCATCACACTCTGCAGCGTAGTTTTTGTGTAATGTTGAGAATAGTAAACTCACACGTTGTTTTCTCCAGGTGGGTTTGAGACCAACGGGTTTGTGAAAAGTGTGTGACTGACATCCGTAACAACGATGGGGAAGAGGAAGCATCCAGATTTGTACAGAGCACCGTTTCCCTTGTATGCCGTTAAAGTGGACCCAGAAACAGGGCTGGTGATCACAGCCGGTGGAGGGGGGGCATCCAAAACAGGAATAAAGAATGCAGTGGTAAGAAGCTAATTTACTGCAAAATTTTTATTTTAACATTGCATGCAGTTAGCTGGAAGGATGTAACCATGTGATTTACTATTGGGAATGCCTTTTACGTTCGTTTTTGATTAACTTGTCCAAAATAAAAAATGTGATTTTTTTTTAATACATATTTTGATGTAATGAAAAATACTGAAACATTTAATATAGAAATATACATTACTGAATGAACTTACTGACTGTATATAACTTGCATTTTTTAAGTGGATTCATCACCAGGTTTTTATACCACAGCGTAGAGCAACATGATTCTCCATCATGCGCTATTCTATTGAATGCTTTAACTAGTTTACACAAGTCAGCACAGGTAGTTGGATTATTAAATGAACGGTAAATGGTGAATCAGTATACGTTCAGTGTGTTATCCCCTCAAATGTGTTTATTTGAACGTAGCAAAAGTGCAGCTTGGACGAACTTCTGCTCATGAATCATTTCAGCTTTTTGTAAGTGCTGTGTTTTTATTGGGTTTACCGTCTTTAGTGAACAACTTCAAACCAAAATGTGAATGCATTTTAAGTTCATAATGTATTTTCCGAGTGACACATGAAGCCATATGTAATGACCAACATGTGATGGTGCACCAGCTTCATCACATGTGTGTGTGTGCGTGTGCGTGTGTGTTGTGGGGCACCGTGATCAGACTCAGTGGATCATGTCAGAATGACGTCGATGCGACCGCGAGTCGAGACAAAAGAAAGTATCAGAAAGCAGCAGTGCCACACTCGTGTCTCTGTGTTTCAGCACTTCCTGGATTTACGATGGGATGGAGCCCACCGGTACGCTGCCACCCTGCTCCACAGTCACGACACTGACACACGTGCCACCATGAACATGGCTCTGGGTCATGGTGTGATTGCTGCAGGCCAGGACGGGACCTGCTGTATGCTGAGGTTTAAACAACTCACAAACAAAGATGGAAGTGAAACTACTGTTAAAGATGGTAAGATTTACAGCTGCAATCAATGGAATATCATCTATCATCTAATCAATTGTTATTCTAAATGTCTATTATCCAGCGCGAACGGCTTGGTAACTTTAAACAAATGGAATTAAGAAGAAAAGCGCAAATCAGGCGAAGCATGTTATATTCTAAAGTCTTCAATGTGAATTTCTTTCAAATTTGGCAAATAATGTTTGTAAAGCACATGAGTCAACTGCTGTCAGCCAATAGAATGCGCGTACGGTATCATGTGACTAACTACTAAAAATCCAGGATGAGGTGAAGCCAGGCATCTTGAAGCGTGAATGCGTGAGGGATTACTGTGTATCTGTTTCACTTTATGTTTCACAAATGAACAGTTGACCTCTGATTGGACCGTAGGCTCCGGCACACAGCAGAGGGATGTCAAGCGAAGACCTGGGAGAAGAGATAAAGGTGGACAGGCTGGAGCCGCCGCGTCTGAAGAGGTGTCCAGCGTGAAGGACGAGACGGTTCACATCGATGTGACTGGGATGGCTGAAGTCGAGTCTGACCGGAACCCCCAGGACCCCCTTCAGAAGGTGGTTCGGTTCAGTCCCGACCTGAGCCTTCTGCTGACAGGAGGCACTGATGGACACGTCCGAGTCTGGGAGGTAAACGCCATCACAAGATTGTCAGCGATCAACTGTCTGTTTTGACCTTTTGGTCAAAACCACCTTCTAATCATTTCTGTTTCACAAGAAATGTGAAATAATTCTACACTTTTTAATCAGCGTCACACAGTTACTAGGTTTCCAGCTACACTGTATTCTCATGATTCGCCCCGAACTGATCTGAGGTTCTGAATTTCAATTTAAAAAAAAAAAAAATTCTGTTATTTATCCTGATTCTGGATGGAACACCCTGTAGCAGGTGTGATGATGGATTTGTATTTTTGGTGAGCCGTCATGGATCTACCACACTGTCACAGCTCTCTATTCACTAAAAGTAAATTACTAGCAGTTTATAACACGTTTCATCTCATTGTAATGCACTCAGAGTGTGTTTTCATGTATCGACCTGTTTGTGGAACAATTAAAAAAACCACAGAAGTGAATTATGTCCTGAGAGAATCGATCTGTTGTGGATTGTGGGATCAAATGCACCCATTTATTTAGAACAGTAATTACCTTTTATTTTTGATACTTTGGTTTAAATAGTCTTAAAAATACAAAAGTGTTTTCTCCTAACACCGTTGTAGTGAATTAATCCACGTCAAATCCAGTTGTTACCACAGTCCACGAAAGTATTATTACGAATAAAATAATAAGAAATATATGGTTTAACATTCTGATTTTAGCATCTTTTTATCAGATTGAAGATGAATTACATGATTAATTCCTATTAAATTAAAAAATGTGCAACAGAGTAAAAGTGACATTTATTGTGCAACAGCTCAAAAACTTTTATATCAAAAAGCAATGTCACAAAAATACATGGATGACCTGTTCTGGTCATGAGTACGCTGTTTGTTGATCCTGTTGTTTAGTCATGTTTGACTGATTGTATTTTCCTTCTGTAGTTTCCGTCTCTGAAGAAAAAATTTGATTTCAAAGCTCATGAAGGAGAGATTGAGGACTTGGATATAAGTCCAGGAAACAAGGTGAAACACTCTTTTGTGTGAATATTTAATGTAAGTAATGACAGCGTTATTGACTGGTTAATATCGCTCAACGTATTCTCATGCAGCACCTGGTGACTGTTGGCCGGGATTTTTCCTGCAGTGTCTGGAGTGGTAATCAGTTGGCTGTGGGTCTCAAATGGCTTGAAACCAAGCCTGAAATACCAGAGAAGAGCTATCGCTACATGGGTTGCAGGTGAAAACCAACAACAATGAAAAGATTCTCCTTCTCTGAAAGATCAACCCTGTTCTGATCTGGACGATGTGACGGTGAATAGACGTGGCTGTGTTTTCTATGTTTCAGGTTTGGAAAGGTTGAAGACCAAAAAGACTGCCTGAGGCTGTACACAGTCCAGATTCCCCATAAACGAGACAGAAAACCACCTCCATGTTACCTCACCAAGTGGGATGGAAAGAGCTTCCTCCCTATGCTCACGGCTCCCTGTGGCACCGAGGTCGTCTCCAGTCTGGCTGTCAGGTGACCGGAATGTCTCATGTCATCTCACTTTTTTTTTTTTTACAACTTTTTATTTTCTTCTTATCAATTTCTCATCAATAAATATGAATGCCAACTCATCCTGTATTGAAAAGGAATAGAAGAAAATATGAGTTCACTTGAGTGTCGCATTATTTTCTTTTGTGACACTGAAACCTTTGTCCAAATTCTATTATCTCTTTGTAATAGTTATGGCTGGGATTGATTTTGTGTTGTGCTTAAGCTAAACAAATTTGTTCTGTTTAACATATGTAAATACGAGCAATGTATTTATATATGTTGATTGCTGATTTTTGCGGGTGGTCCTGGAACGCATTAACTGTGAGTAACGAGGGATTACTGTATTATAAAAGACAATGCCCAGTGTATAGATGAAGTTGCTGGCATCAAGAAATTGCAGCAATGAGTAGAACGGCCAACCGGAAAGACGACAGCAACTCATGACAGCAGATGAAAAAACTTCAAATTCAGACCCTTAAAAACAGTTGGTCTGACTTAATTTTGCAGGAGGTGGTTTGGGGGGGGGGGGGGTCAACACATTTCTTTTTTCTCTTAATATGTTGTGCATGAAGATTCTAACTTGAACCTCGACTTTCACAGCGACTCTGGGACATTTCTTGGCCTTGGAACTGTGACAGGATCAGTAGCTATCTACATCACGTTCTCCCTGCAGGTAAGAACATAAACTGGAATTTCAACGAAAGCAAAACTGTAAAAGCCAGCAGGGCTCTGTTTTTTGATGGCATCACTTTTTGTGTGTAGCGGCTGTATTACGTCAGGGAGTCCCATAGTATTGTTGTGACGGACCTGGCCTTCCTGCCTGATTCACTGAAGAGCAAAAATATTGAAGGGGACAATGAAACGGTCATGTTGAGTGTAGCTGTTGACAGCCGCTGTCAAGTACATGCTGTCCCCAACCGAAGTAAGTCGTGCACCATCGCCCAGTGAGTACACCACCCCCATGTATATTCATTTTAAACTTGTGCTTTGTCTTTCTAGGAGCACTTCCTATATGGCTGGTGCTGCTCATTTGTGGCCTCATGGTGGTGGGAATCGTCATCCTCCTCCAGTACCTCTTCACAGGATTTATTTAAGTCTCTATTTTTGAATTTTCAGGGTTCATTAGACTCAACTTTTTATGCTTAAACCAATTAACAATCATGATTTAACTAAAGCTGGTGCAGTTTAAATGGAAAAAATTAGAACAGAATTTCACAAAAATAACATGAGCTTCATACTGTATTGATTCCATTGGTTAAATTATGTTATGTTATAATGCGTGGGGAACCTTGCCACAGATCGGAGGATGCTCTTCTCCGATCTGTAATATCCTGTGTTACCAACATTTAGTAGCAATGGGCTGTTTAATGACAGCATCTGGAGATACTATAGTTCATGCAGATGAATTCTCTAAGCAAGCCTGTGGTCATACCCTGTCATTCAATTCTTTTTTGTAATTTTTATGACTTTCTACATTGTATATACATACTGAAGACATCAGAACTATGAAGCAAAATGGAATTATGTAACACAAAAATTTGAAAAAGAAGTCTGAATATTTTTTATATTTAAGATTCCTCGAGGTAGCCACTCTTTGCTATGATGAGAGCTTTGCAAACCCTTGATCTTCTGTCAATGAGCTTCTTGGGGTAGTCACATGAAGCAGTTTTCACGTCACAGGTGTGTCAAAGTTATTTTGCAGATTTTCTTGTCTTAATGGGATGGGACCATCAGTTGTGTTCTGATCACGCTGTTCACTTCTGCTGTTTAAACACTTAACTGCCCTGTTTGACCACTTTTGCAATCGCTGTTGTGCAATGCACTTTAAAAATCCCCTTGGAGAAATTATTTCTTTCACTCATGATTAGTATATCATGACATAATATATATATATATATAACACCCACTCACAACGGGATTGTAGGCATGCAAAGTATATATACAATGGGAGGTGGAGTGACGTAAGACTCCATCATGACGTGTCCCCGAATGGGCCGCATATAAGGATATATATATATAATTGCTCAAGGGCACCTAGTGAACTGAGCAGTCCATTATTATTTTAAGAACTGAAGGGCAGTCAGTCAGTACAGGAAATCATTTGTATGTATTCCCAAGTGCAGTCCCAAAAAAACCATCAACTACTAAGACGAAATTGACTTCATTTGAGTCACCATCCTCAAAAATCACAAGTTAACATCACCTCAGTTTAGAGATCAGATAGATGCCACATATAGTTGTAGTAGCAGACACATCTCTACATCAAGAGCACAAGTAGGGATTTGTTGGCTGATATCCTTCCACCCTTTGGAGCTTCAATATCTTTGTTGGGTTGGTTGTTTCATCAAGAAAAAAACGTTTTTGAACGAATAAGGCATCACATCTGGTGTATTTTTAGTTTTAACAACTCTGAATGTAAACATGTAATAGTGTTCATGACAATTATCTGCCTATTTGATCTTTCTAAGTTCCGGTGGCACAATGATGTAGTGGGTAGTACTGCTGCGTCACATCAAGAAGCTTCTGGGTTTGATTCCTCTCTGTATGTTGTTTGTGTGGGTTCTCTGGTAGATAGTAGTATTTATTTAGTGTTCTGTCATTAGCAGCTGTTTTTGAGAATGTTAACTGTTCTGAATGTGTTAGTTTTTACATTAGTGTTTATGAAACATGGCCAAAATGCCTTTTTTTTTTTCAGAAACGCTTGTTTTGTTGACTACATAATTCCGAATGTGTTCATTCATAGTTTTGATACCTTCAGTGAGTATGACTGCCATTGTAAATTGCCATGAAAATAAAGAAAAACCATCCAATGTGAAGGTGTGTCCAAAATTATGATTGGTGTGTTTTTAACATACTCTTGGAAAGTTATGAAAATTCCTGAGTGAGGCCCACTGTTTACATTTGTATTCCTGTCTCTCTGACACTCCTGGCCAAAATGAAATATGCTGTTGAAATGAAATGCATACACATAAAAATCTAAAACTCTAAAATCTAAACAAAAAAACTATAAATCCCTCCTTTTGATTGTCCAGCATTTATTTTGATAATTATTAATAAATGTTTTGAGAGGATTTGTACCATGATACATTAATATATGTTACTCAAATGTACAGTGATAACTGAAGATACAAGCTGCTCGACTTGCGAGTTATTTGAGATGCGAACCGCGGCGCTGGACAAATTTTTGTTTGATATACGGGCAAAGTCAAAGCTGTATGCTGTACTTTAGGACACCACCACTACTTGGTGGATGGATACAGTATCAGGTGAGACTAGATATCGTTCTTTCTCATGTATTGTTCCCAAGGTGTGCGGCAGCTTGGGTCCAAAGAGTAGCGAAAAGAAGAAAATTAGGATTTCTATTCAACTGAAGCAGGAGATAATAGGAAAAAATATAAGTATAGTGTTTTTCGTTACGGAACTGGCAAGGCACTATGATTGCAGTGCGTCAGCAATTCGTAATATCTTGAAGCAAAAACAATATCAGGAGTACATCATCGGCAAAAAAATGATTGAAGATGGATGGATTAAAAACTGCACATACGTTTGTTAACTTTGGTAAAATGTGCTTTTTACATGCAATGTACAAGTTTGAGTTGAGTAAATTGATGAAACGTAAACTGGAAAAACACAAATTCAGATTTTTGTGATAAACCGGACTTCACAGTGATGACACTCCAATCCAGAAGGTGGCGGTAGTGAGCAGTAAAAAAAAAAAAGCTGGTCGGTGGAAGTTTCTGTTCGACGAAGAAGAAGAAAGAGTAGAAGGAGAAGAAGCAACAGCAGCGGAAGAATAATAATAATTTGGAATGATTATTATTACTAGTATCAATAGTAATATTATTATATGTCCTTCCACGCTGCAATGGCTGCTGTGAGGAAGCTCCAGACTTGTGTCGTGTCTCCGACAGGGAAACACTCCGCCTCCGTCATCTTCCTCCACGGCTCAGGTGCTCGTCAGCCTGGCCCACAGGATTCTGTCTCCACTTGTAATACGGCATTGAATATTTGATGTTGCTAAATACTTATTATAACGAGGACTTATTTAGTGACTATGGTATACTGTAATGCAGTTTATGAATATGTGTAGTCTCTGAATGCTAAACTTCACCATCAGCATATATACTGTATATTTTAACATAAAGCCCAGAGTCACTCCAATGGAATAAATCAGGGGGCCAGTTTGATTCTTCTGCCCTCGGTTCTGACTTACAGGATGATTTGGTTGTCAGGCAGGAAACATTAATTTTTTGTGGGTGCGGCTCATGTGGGATGAAAGTCATGCTTTATGAACATGTAATTTTGCATGATATAGTTAACACAATGTTACAACTATCAACCCCTCTCCCCTTCTTTTTGCACAAGGATTTTGTAGATGTGTGCCGCATTGCTCCCGATCAATGGGGGGTAGGTTTCTCAAGTTATTTAATATTTAATTTTCACTACATTATGACAATATTTGTGTTGTTTATGCTTTCAAAATAATTGCATCTAAGAGGAAATGTGATGTCAGAAAGAGAGTCCTGGTTGACGTTCCATCAGGGGTTTTATGCATGAAAACAGAGAAGACTTTTTACTCACACACACACACACACACACACACACACACACACACACACACACACACACACACACACACACACACACACACACACATCCAGCCTGTATTATTATGCATCATTTCACTTCTGACCTGTAATCGACACTGTATTTGCATAAACGTCAGTACATTTTTGGACTTTTCATCTTGAATTACCTCAAGTTAATACATTTTTTGCATCTAGCTCCATTTTTTACAATTCCCTTGTGACTCTTTTTTTATTTGAGTCATATTTTTATACCGATGGTAAATTTTGTTTGCATTTCTACTGTTTTCATTAAAATAATACCTGCAAAGCCAGTACATCTTTTCAAAATCTCTCAGTTTCTCTCTGACGAAGAATAATCCAGACTAGCATGACCGTAGCTCAATATTTTCATTTCATCATTATTGGTTTTGAAATGTTCTTCCATTCTTGCAGTTTATCTTTGACGACTTTGGTGGTTTATGTACAAACATTTGAAGGTGCAGGGATACATGTGTTACCAGCAGCATATAGAGAAGTAGTTTAAAGAGTGTCTTTATAAGAAACAGTATTTTATTTATCCAGAATGAAATAAGTTCCTGAGGGAATGTCATAATGCTGTTGTTAAATTAGCGTTCTATTGTTGTACCATCTGTTATCAACAGTGTCCACCATACATGTGTAGCTTTATTCTGACTTTAGTTTTCATTTCCATTTCCATGTTAAGGTGACACTGGAGAGGGACTAAGAGCCTGGGTTCGACATGTTTTGATACAAGGTCTGGTCTTCAAACACATTAAAGTCATTTACCCCACAGCTCCAGTTAGGTAGGTCTGTGACTTATACATGTATATATTTAATATAGTTAGGTAGGTCTGTGACTTATACATGTATATATTATAATATAGTTAGGTAGGTCTGTGACTTTATATATATTATTATATAGTTAGGTAGGTCTGTGACTTATATATATTATTATATAGTTAGGTAGGTCTGTGACTGGGTCCCATTTGACACGGTTCAACTTTCACATGATTCCATCTTGGTAACTTGAAATTTAAAATGATGCAGAGTGATGTGGATGTGATGGCCAGTCAGGTGGAGGTACTATTCTAGTCAGCTGGACTATAATGTTTGTTTTCAGGAATGTTTTTCTCTGAATTATCAGTCATTTTGGTAGAGATATATAAGGAATTGACTTTCTTAAATCTTACTCTCAGCTTCTCTCTGCGTCAAACAATAGTGATGTTTAATGTTCCTTTATCAGATTCCTACAGTGGTCAGACTTGTGTGACTCAGTAAAACATTTAATGGATCTAATGAAATTAATTGAAATAAAATTGGCTGTGACCAATCACCAGCTGCTACCCAAAAACATCAGTATGTATGGCTCCATTTATGATTTCAATAAATTGACTACCATGAATTTCAGAAAAAGGCAGTTCCCACTCTTTCATCAAACATGATTTTATACTGAGCTAGTTTTATTAAAGCTTGACAATATCCAGTGATGATGACATCAGTTATTGGAAAAAGCCTGACATTTAAAATCAAATGTCCCACAACTGATATAGCATTTAATAAGCAGAAAAAAATGCTGATCATCATGTTATTATGAATAATAAAGACTGAAACTGAATATTTATTTACATGTGGCGCAGTGGGTAGCGCTGTCGCCGCGCAGCAAGGTGGGTTCGAGTCCCGCACTGTGTGGAGTTTGCATGTTCGGGGATACTAAGTTCTTGGTTCAGAATGAATGTCTTTGACATACATGTTGAGATGAAGTTTCTGATGGAGTCAGACATCATTTGTGAAATTTATCATATTAGCCTTTGAAAATCAGTCTGTACCCTCAATGAGTGTGAGGGAGACAAGACGGCCTCAAGTAAAACAATGCAGTCACAAACTGTAACATCCCATGACAACCCTGAATTAAAATTTTTACCTTGACCTACTTGCATGGGTCAAAGATCAAAGCTAGTGCTCTGACCTACTGTCATTGATCAAAGCACTAGCTTTGATCTATGGTCTAACTCACACTGGCCTTCTCCCTCATCTTTTTATCTTATCTAGTTGTGAAGATATTTGGTGGACAGATGAACGGACGAATACTGACAATTACAATACATCACTGCTTTGAAGCGGGATGTAATATACAGGAGCAGTATATATTCACTCCTGACTTAGCTCGGGTGGGGGTTTATAATAAAATGCAACATAAATCCTTCGTGTTCCATCAGGCCGTACACACCGATGAAAGGAGCTCCATCAACTGTCTGGTTTGACCGCTTCAAGATATCCCAGAACTGCCCAGAACACATGGAGTCCATAGATGCCATGTGCACCACCTTAGGGTCTGTCATTGAAGACGAGGTCAATGCAGGGATCCCCAAAAAGCGGATTATCATTGGTATGTATCCAGTTTCATCAATGCTTGAATATTTTTCATGATTTTCTGCTCATCAACCAGGCAGATAACCTATGTCAATCCTAATCACATATTTCCATTAATATACACATACTGTATCATTGCATGTGAGTATATTTACAAGCTTAGTGATCCGATCTTAACAGTGTTGTTTACCATTGGATGTTGTTGTGCTGGTAAATGAGGGATGCATCATTCACATTCGTTTCCAAGGTGCGGGCTCTTTCATTTGACTCAAATTGAGCAGAATAATGTTCTCCCTGTTTCAGGCAAATATACTTTATTGGTATATACTGTATATTTATACATCACACTGTAGCTCTTCATCTTCATCTGATACCTCTTTGACCACAACTCTGTAATTTTTCATTTTCACTGAAGCCCCTCCTGTTGCTATCGTGGGGCCAAGATAGTGACCATTGAGGGTGAGATGTGTTCCTTGTTCCACGTTCTGCTGTACTCATACATAGTGGTGTGAATATACTCATGTGGTAAAATTAGCCACTTTACGCGTGAAAGTTATTTGGAACGCAGTAATAAACTCAGAATTTCTTTGGCAGAATTAATTAAAATATAAGTAGTGTTGTTTAGTTATAAGTCACTGTATCTAATCTAAAGAACAAGAAACGGTTTTGTTTGTCAGTATGTCTGCAGAAGGCCAGTTACTCATTACATTGGCAGCGCCAGTGTAATTGGGTTTGTGGCTCTTTTTGTACCATTTACAGTGACCAATCTGAGCAGAAAAATTTCCAATACGACCATAAATCAGTGCATGGTACAAGCAGAGAATTTTTTTTTTTAAATCACAGGCGTTCAGTCTATCAAGTGTGCATACAAAACACAATGAAGTGAAACCACTCTGATGAAGTCCTATTAATATTATACTGGAGGAAAGTTAAGAGTTCCTGCAGGTAACATTTCTATTACACCGAATGTTTTCACGTCAGGGGTGGCTAAATGTGAAAGGATAAACTGCTGACACCTCCAAGAAAAGGGTTAACTGTAGGAACACTTCTGTGTATGTGTGTGTGTGTGTGTGTGTGTGTGTGTGTGTGTGTGTGTTTGGAGCGATGGAGGGCACTCTGAAAGTGAGTAAAAAAACACATGCTCCTGGGAAACTGCTGAAATATTATCCTATTAAATCATAACATTTAGTAATTAGCTATAAATACTCGGTGGAGTCACTCGGCAGCGCTGGAGAAATGCAGTGTTGTCTGCCTACAGTCAGTCCTCTGACTCTGTCACTAACAAGCTCTACAAGTTTCCATGGAAAAGTGTTTGGAGGAGGCCCTTTGCAGGCTGCACGTGTTTCAGACCTGCTCTTCATGGTCCAACAACAACTTTTGAGAGTCCATACTTGGTGCAAATTCAATGTACTGAATGATTCCTTTTCATGCAGGATCAAATTTGTGTTATATTTCATATTTATCTTCTCCACGCAACAAAACAGAGCAAGAAAAAGAAACTAGAATATAAAAAGAAAACAGAAAAGAAAAAACCCAAGACAATATTTTGTAACTGAAGTAACGACTTCTGCAGGGAAAATTTCATTTGTTGAAAACAAAAATGTTATTTTATACTTCCAAGTGACACAGTGTTTGAATGTTCTGTTCCTCCCTTATCGAAGGGGGATTCTCAATGGGCGGAGCCATGGCCCTCCACCTAGTCTGTCGGTACCACCCTGATGTTGCAGGAGTTTTTGCGCTGTCCAGCTTTCTCAACAAGGACTCTGTTGCTTTTCAGGTACATCCTCAAATTAGATAATAAAGATTGTGAATAATTTAAAGGGTCAGGAATTTCTCAATATATATATAATTCCTGACCCTCATATATAACTGGCTTGGTGTTGCAGTGTGTAGCGCTGTCCCCTCACAGCAAGAAAGTTCTGAAGTATGTTCTCCCCATTTCTGTGTAGGTTCTGTTTGTGTTCTTCGTCTTCCTCCCACCTCCAAAAACATACAATTTTTTTTCTCCATTTAAAAAAAAATTTATATAAAGTTTGGGGCAAGACATTTCAAATATAGTCAACCTTTAAGTCATTCTCAGACAACAGACACTGGCTTGCAGAGTGTTATTCTGATATGCTACAAAGTTATCAACAGAATCAACATTGAACGTGGTGACAGGTGATATGATCTTGTTAATGTTTATCAGTGATTGATCCTATATTTTGTTGTTTAAGATACATTCAATTATGTGACAATGTTAATTTTGTAGTAACAGGCAGTTGAAATGCTCCCACACTAAGCCTGAGCAGACATGGAGATGATAAAATCAGTCTTGACTAAAAAACATTTTCTCTTGTGCCTGTGTGCTGAAGGCAGCTGGGGAGCGGCTCAGGGCAGGACTCTACCTCCCCGAGTTGTTTCATTGCCATGGAACCAGTGATGAACTGGTGCCCCATCAGTGGGGGGAGGAGACGTCACTACAGCTAACGAAGGCTGGCATGGTCACCACCTTCCACTCCTTCCCAGGCCTCAACCACCAGCTGTCCCAGCCTGAGATGGAGCTGCTTAGAACCTGGATCCTCAAGAAGCTTTCCCCAACCACCACCACCTGATGGTGCTGCATTTTTCTTATAGCTCATAAATGTTTTCTATAAATGTTGCCTGTGTTTGTAGTCTTCATCTAGTGTTTAATTTTTATAGATCTTTTCCCCCAGAAGCCAGTCTAACTCCATGGAGACACCCACGTTTTCTGTCGGTAAGGCTTCTTTGTAACTGTAATTACATTTTCATCATTACAACATATTTAATATTTTGCATTACCAGGTTACTTTTTGACATGTGTTCAAATATGTAAATGGTTCATATGTACACTGAATATCTCTGTTTGGATCCATCCTAGACATGGATAAATATTCTGTCCCACACTATGGACTCCAGGATGTTGGAGCATACCTGTTCTCTCTGCTGATTGATCGCACCAAGGTCTATATAAGGAGCCAAAATGGCAGTTGTTTTGGGGCAACGGGGCAGCAGGCAGCGGACCTTATCTCCCAACCAGCCACATGTTACTTTGTCAATCGATTGCTTCACTTCGAGTGAGAAGTAGGGTTGGACTGCCAGTTTGGTTAGTAATATATATTTTTCCTGAAGCTTGTGAATAAAAACTCATAATTTCTTATTTCCTTTAAACATTTGTGCTTGTGGCTCCTTGGGATTTGGGGAAGATGGGGACTTTTCATGTTGTGACTCAGACACACCCATTTTGATTGTTAATAATCAACATAAAATAGACAAATAACCTAAAACAAGGCAAAAAAAAGAATGTATGTTTATGTACCAGTCATCAGAAGTTGTAGGTGGAAACTAACTACTATATATTTGGTTGATGAATGAAACTGAGCCCGGATATACGTATAGTCAACAAACCAAAAAGTGTAATAATGATATTGTTAATGGACCTGCTAGTGACAATGATAACCATAATAGCAAAGAATTTTTTTTTACAACTTTTGAGAAGTTAAGTGGAGCACTGCCCCTACCTGGGAGTGAAAGATAGATGTTTCAACAGGGACATCCCTTGCAAGGTTGCAGCATCAGTCCAGCAAGGTTTACTTTCATTTTAAAAACTTGGGAAAATTAGGTTAATTTTTTTCCCCTTTGTATTTCGGTTTCATATTTTAAAATAAATATCCAACAAAAAAACTCAACAGAACAGAACCAAAATCCTACCCAACCCCCCACCACTGCTCCCTATACCCCATTGATTCGCACCAGACACTCATATAAATCAACCCTGATATATAGGATACAATAATATCACAATCCAACAGCCACAGTGAAAATGGGTGTAAATGAATAGACAATATGCAGTTTAAAGAAAATAAAGATAATGAAAAATAAATATATACAGTTAGTGAAGGAATACATGAAAGGACAGAAGGCAGAAGTAGAAGTTTACATTATTACATTATTGGCTTCCATCCCATCAACAAACATTAAAAAAGGTTGCCAAATATAAAACCTTGTAGGCCCTCTAGTTGTATACCTGATTTTCTCCAGTTTAAGACGGTACATGACATCTCTGATTCATTGACTGTATGGTGGAGTTTTGGTTCTTTTCCATTTAAATACTATCAGCCTCTGAACTAGGAGAGAGCTGATAGCCTTCCTACCTCAAGAGGGTGATCCTTGGGGCATCAGTAGCTCAGTAGGTAGTGCGGGTCGTCCAATGATCCAAGATTGGCGGTTCAATTCCCACTCCTGACCATTCACTCTTTGAGTGTGAGCTTGAAGTGGCAGGTGCCAGCTCACCTCCCGAGCACTGCCGAGGTGCCCTTAAGCAAGGGCACCTCCACCACGTGTGTGTGTGTTTATGTGTGTGTGTGTGTGTGTGTTAGCTAAGACGCTGAGGATATAGGTACAGGGACACACATACACAGGCTTCACAGACCAAATCATAGCTAACTTGGTAGCCAAATACTAGCTGACTTCAACAGTTTGTAAGGAACTTTCATTGTCTGTTTCATTGAAAGCACTTCAGAGTGGTTCCATTATTCATTCACTCCTCATTCATACTTGGTGATGGTATAGACTGCATGTGTACCACAGCTGCCCTGGTTTAGACTGACAAAAGCATGACAGCCAATCCACGTCCTCTCCGACCATCACCGCAACATTCACACAGATTCAAACCAGCGAGTCCCTCACTGGAGGAAAGGACAGTAAAGTGCCTTGCCCAAGGACACAACGACAAATGATATCAGATTTCATGTGCTCCCCCAACAAATCCCAACCTCCTCATAAGAACTCAAAGTCTATTCCAGCTGATGTTGGGTGAGAGTTGACTCATCAAAGAGCCAACACACACAAAACATTCATACTCGTAGATAATTTTGAGTCTTCATTTCGTCTACAGTTTATGCTTTGGGATTGTGCCAGCCAGAGCATCCTCTGGAAACACGTATAGACAGGGTAAACCAGACTCTGACAGAGAGTCATTGTGCTGTCCCATATCACTCATGCTTCACTGCCAAAAGCTGATGACTCAATCGTAGTAAGACATGTAAGCGGTCCAGACTTTATACATCTTTTTTAATCTGACAAAAACAACTAGGATAATAAGGAATTAAACATAACCCTTTACACTTTGCAAAAAACTCTCTATGGACTTTTCAAAATGCTTACGAATTATCATGAATCATTATGTTGTTGAGGCAGTGCATACAGATAAACGTGTGCAGTTAAACAGTTATTACTACATCTATTACAGTTCTCATTCCAAAGTATAAACTGTTAAAAAAAACTGGCAGCGCTGCTGCCACTTTTATAGTGCCAGTTAGGCCCTTTGAATTCAATTGGGATTTAAGACTTATGTAACATCCTGTTCTCAACATCAGCCAGGAAGCATTAACCTCCAGCATCTGTTTTATCCCTGCAGTGTCAGCCTAACTGCAGAATGACGATTTCTGTTTGTGCTCAGCAGGTTCTGAGAAATGTGATGAGTTCTAGTGTAGAGAGTCATGCATTCAAACAGTTTTTGTAATCATCTGAGCTGGGACAATCAACTCACACATTGTCTGTTTAGCCTTCTGAGTTTGTCTTCAAGCTCGCAAACTCAAGTTTTCCTCTCACCTTCTTTTGTTCAATGTTTGGTCTTTCCCACCGGGAGGACAGAAATCTGAGAATAAGTTGCACTCCGATTTGGTAACAGTGTTGACATCATTTGGAGTGCATTGGTGTGGATAGACTGATGGGGTTTTATATAGTAGTAGGAGGAGGGGAAGAGAGAGAAGGGAGGTGTAGCCAAGGCAAACAAAAGGTTCTCAGAGTTTGGTTCAAGCCTTAAGCGCTGATTGCTTCCAGCTATGTGTGAAAGAATGCTACTGTTGAGTAGCCAGGAGCAAACATTACTGCCAAACACCCCCATGAATGAACTTGTAACCTCCTGTTCATCCCTTAGCCATTGCTTCACTCCTCCCTCTTGCTCCTAGCCATCGAGACAGTTCGTGATTTCATGATACCTCTCTGAAATTAGATGAGTGGAAAAAATATGGGGGTGATTTGGGGCTGTGATGAAGTAAATCTTGCTTTTAGATATATCTAAAATATATATATAAGTCTTCATCGCTTTCTCTTCGGTATAAGACTATTTCCACTCTTCTTAACGCCTGAAGTGCATGCCCTGTTGGTCATATGATGACAATGTGCACCTCAGGCTGTGTGTCACTGAGGAGGAATGCTAATCTGGCTGGATATTTATGGACTGCAAAATCTGAGGTTTTTTTTTTTTTTTGCCAGTTTCCACTGTGCAGTTCTTTCCATATGGAGCAGCTCCAAAGTGGCCAGGATAACAGAAGGAATTCCCAGCAATGGGGATGACAGACTCCAGATTGCACATCTGACCACACCTCAAATGTGATGGGACAATTTAAGTCTCAGGGCTGTATTCATCTGTATGAATTATAAGCGCTGAGTAATCAGGTTAAAGTAATATTGTCTGTCTGTCTGTCTGTCTGTCTGTCTGTCTGACTGACTGACTGACTGACTGACTGACTGACTGACTGTCTGTCTGTCTGTCTGTCTGTCTGTCTGTCTGTCTGTCTGTCTGTCTGTCTGTCTGTCTGTCTGTCTGACTGACTGACTGACTGACTGACTGACTGTCTGTCTGTCTGTCTGTCTGTCTGTCTGTCTGTCTGTCTGTCTGTCTGTCTGTCAGTCAGTCAGTCAGTCAGTCAGTCAGTCAGTCAGTCAGTCAGTCAGTCAGTCAGTCAGTCAGTCAGTCAGTCAGTCAGTCAGTCACCGAAGATAAGTGTTGAAGCTAATGGTTCACCAGAAAGCAGGGGACACCTTACTGTTCTTGGGTCATTCTGTTACCTTGGGTGGCCAACTAGGTAAACATAAAACCATGGCTTACAATGAACAACATTTTTACTGTTCTGATCTGCACAAGGAGTTTGCTCAGTACTGCCGAAGCTGTCCTCAGTGCCAAAGTACATCTACCCAAATGCCCTCCACTGCCCCACTCCAGTCACTTCTCACAATTGGCACCCCATGTGAGTTCCTTGGATTGGATATTGTTGGTCTAGTGTGGAGGAGTGGGGCAGGGACTCAGTACATTCTTCTCATGATTATGCTAACAAAATATTCATGGGCACAATTTTGATCAATGCAAAATCAATAGCTTAATGTTTGATGCAATTTTTCACCAGAGTTGGTGTAGCTGATATAATATTAACAAATCTAACTAGGTTTTGAATTATTATTTAACATAAACATTGCATTTATATTGATGTTTTTATTTAGTTATTGTTTATGTTTATTGTTTATGTTTACAGTTTTGTTTACACTGTATGTTTACACTTTAGACCTATCCTGCTTTATGTGCTTTCAATTGCCCCTTGGGGACTAATAAAGTTAATTTCAATTTGAATTTGAAATCAGATCTGCTTTTACTTGTACTCTGCAGACATGGGTACTTAGCATTAGGAGCTAAAGGACCACACATTATCACCCTCAAACTGCTGGTCTAGCAGACTGTTGGAACGAGAACTTGAAACCAGTGCACTAAAAGTTTGTGAGTAGGAGAGGTAAAGACTTGAATCACTGGCTGCCACAAATACCATTTTTATACAAGGAAGGTCCCCAAGCTTGTGGTTTCTGTCCGTTTGAATTGTTGTACAGGTATGAGGTCAGAGACACTCTTTCAGTCCTGGGAGAGATCTAGGAAGGATAGTTGGTTCTTACTATTTCTTATATTGTCCAAAAGACAGGCTGGCTTGAGAAAATTAAGCGCACTGTATAAGTCATGTATTACGACTCAGACAGATGGCATATCTAGGGCACTGGGTCAGTAACAGGTAACCAGCAACAACCCGGAGTCCAGATCATATAGTGGGAGGAAGAAGCTTTGTTATGGTGTCTATGTAGGTTCTCAATTGTCCAGGTCATGGTTATCCAAAGCTGTTTAAATCAATCCACTGGACTTTAAGAAAATTCCTTGAAGACATTTTACCTCTCATTTAAGAGGCTTCAAATTCATAGAGAAGGAGCCCCCCTCAGACCTATCGTCAGCAGCATCAACTCAATCACATACAACATCGCCAAGTATGTTACCACCATCTTTGCCCCATTAGTGGGGAAGAATACCTACCATATACATAAGTCCGTGGACTTTATGGAAAAGGTGAGAGGACTGAGACTGGATGCAGGTGAGACCATGGGATTGATGTCACCTCCCTATTCACATGCGTTCCCAAAATGGAGGTGGTGGAAACAGTAAAACAGCTTTTACAGGACAACATCCTCAGTGACAGAACGAATCTCAACCCTGACCAGATCTGCCAACTTCTGGACCTCTGCCTATGTACCACCTTTTTCCAGTACGGAGCAACATCAAGGCACTGGTTTCCTTACATGGACGACACATGTAAGGAAAGATCAAAATTCATGAGGTGCAACCTTTCACCGAACACATCAAGTCGGTGGACAGCAACATCAAGTTCACTAGAGACGGTGAGAAGGACAACAGATAGCCCTTTTTGGATTGTGATGTCCGCAAAGATGACGACAGAAGTCTGAGTCTTTGGGTATAAAGGAAACCAACATACACTGACTAGTACCTGGGTTTTGACTCTCACCATCCACTGAAGCACAAGCTTGAAATTATCAGGACCCTGCAAAACAGGGCCGACAAGTTACCCAGTAGTACCCAAGCCCAGGCAAAGGAACACAAACACTGAAAATTTCTTGATATCCTGACTAGACATTTGAGAAAGCTGACACAAGATCCAGAAAAGAGAAAACCCCAATGAGGATGGAAGAGAAGGAGAATAGGTGGAATGACATACAGTAGAGATTCCATATGTGTCTGGACTGTCTGATTTTTAACAAACATCAGATTCCTGTGTATTTTAAGCTGAGCAACATCCTGAGACAAACACTGGTCCACCCAAAAGACCTCACACCACACAGTCAGAAGAGTAACCTGGTATATGCAGTTAAAAGCAGCAAGGAAGGCTGAGATGTCTACATAGGAGAAACTAAACAGCCACTCGACATCACCTTTCACCTTATTAAAATGAGGTCCTTTCGAAACGACTCGGCAGATTAACCCAGGTGAAGTGTCTCATGCTAATGACATCCATTAGCAAGCAAAGGCTCGGGAAAGATGCATTTCTACAACCCTCCTCTCCACAGCCAGTGGTCATCGAGGGCCATGAGGTGGAGGTGGTTGGAAACTACAAATACCTGGGACTGCAGCTAGACAGCAGACTGGACTGGTCATTCAACTGGGAATGTGTGTACAAGAAGGGGCAGAGCAGGATGTACTTCCTGAGGAGGCTGGCCTCCTTCAACATCTGTCCTAAGCTCCTTTTCATGTTCTATCAGTCCGTAGGCTCCACTGTGCTGTCATACGCCATTGTGTGTTGGGGTGGGGGGGCCAGGAAAAGACATATGGACCGTCTGAACAGACTCATCCGCAGAGCGGGCTCAGTGGTCGGGCTGAGCCTGGACTCTGTGGAGACAGTTCTGGAGAGCAGGACCATGACCAAAGTCAAATCTATCTTGAACAACACCAGCCCCCCCCGCACACCCCCTTCTCCCAGCAGAGAAGCACCTTCAACGGCAGACTGCTGTCACACAGCGCCTCAACAGAGAGATTGAGGTCCTCCTTCGTGCCCCGTGCCATCAGGGGGTACAATGACTCTCTCAGGAGGGGGGCGACGTCAGCACGTGGTTGAATGGAGGGGAGGAGATTGGATGTTAGCCTGTGCTGCAGTGTAGTGGGGTCAAGGTGTCGTGATGTATACAGTGATATTGGGATAATGACGTGTCTTACAATGTAAGAAGGGTGTACCTTACTTACCAGGTGGGCCTCCTGCTATCTTTCACTTTGACTTTTTTTTCTTTTTTTGTACTTTTTGTACTTTAGTATATATCCTGTTAGTGTAGTGTATGTTATGTTAGTGTAGTGTATGTTCGGTTAGTGTAGTGTATGTCTTGTGGTATTTCCTTCCCTGTGGTGTCAGTGTTTCTTTTTTCTCCAGGTGCTTATCCACTTTAGAGGAGCCAGACACGTCTCAACTATAGTTTTTAGTATATGAATAGCACTGACCACACCTCACAGGTGTAATAAGGTGAGACAAAACCAACCACCAGTAGAACTGAAGAAGAAGTGAAACATCAGAGAAGGGACAGTCTACCCCATGGCTGTGATCCAGCTGTGCTATTTGCCTGTTTGTAGCTAATCACTCCATTTATTATTGTCCCCTGGAGGTCAGCTGCCTGTTACTGTTGTCACATTATTTTGCTTGTGTAGTATAAAGGGGCTTTGAAAACACCACAACATTATTTTGTTCAATTTAATCAAATAAGGGAGACACAGGAAACAGCCTCTCTTGGAAAAACTGAGATCTTTAAAAAAAAAAAAAGGCATATGAAAGGCACATAAGCATTCTTTGCCCTGTTCCAAACTTCGGAAGACTTGTCACAGCAGTTCTCCTTCCCCTTCTATCAGGTCATTGGGTTTATCCTTCTCTCAGCTCCTCATAATGATTGACAGGGACAGTTGGTATTCCTGGCACAAATTCAAAGCCAGCACTCAGCCTCAGAGAGACAACCCACTATTTGATAAAGGCTCCATTCCAAATGAGAGAGTTAAGAGTTCTTCTTTGTACTTCTGCCTCTCACAAACAACACGTGCAAACAATACACATGCATATCGAGACGGGGAGAAAGTCGTACACAGAGGCATGCGTTACCACTGCACTGACAAGTAAAGCAGATGTTTGCTGAGTGGCAAACATTTCATATCTGACTGTTATCAGAATGTGCAATTTAGACTAACCCTCCATCCATTACAAAAGGATTTAGATAGTCGGTATCCTGAAACAATCAAACAGCAGCAACACCCAGTTCACCGCGAAAAATAAACATCCATCTTATCCATCCATCCATCCATCCATCTTTAACCGCTTATTCGGAGCCAGGCCATGGAGACTGAATAAGCCTCCATGGCATCTCAGCAGGGATGTCCATTCTTCCCCTGAAGAATGGACCTCGGGATTCGGGGGATCCCGAGGTCAGCCGAGAGACATAGTCCCTCCAGCATGTCCTAGATCTTCCACAAGCCCTCCTCCCGGTAGGACACGCTTTGAACACCTCCCCACGGAGGCGTCCAGGAGACATCCGGAACAGATGCCCAATCCACCTCAGCTGGCTCAGCTTGATATGGAGGAGCAGCGGCTCTACTCTGAGCTCCTCCCTGGTGCCTAAGCTCCTCACCCTGTCTCTAAGGGAGCACCCAGCCACGACATCCAGCTTAGTTCAGCAAAATTCTATCTTCTCTGGCAAAAGCCATTTATCTGCATATAACGATGCAATCCTGTTAGCGTTAGCTGCGTTACTGCCAATTGAATTGTACCACACCAGTAAATTAATCAATTAGGTCTAAGAAGACTCAGTGAGTTAAAAGTACATGAAACATAATATTGTTACCGTAGCGACCTGGAGAGGAGAAATCGACATCTCTTTGCAGACAACACAGAAACAGGACAGCCATCGGGGACTTTGTTTTTTAAGTGAAAAAAAAAATCACTGATCAAAAAAAGATGTTTCCCAGAAGAAAGAGGACATCTTTAACAAGTTACGAGTTCATCCCAGAGCCACACATGAAAGGGTTAGCATTGTCCACGCACATTAATGCCTAGGGTCAATTTAGAGTAGGGGTGTCAAACTCATTTTCACTGAGGGCCACATGACATAGTAGCTGCACACAAAGGACCAGATGTAACTACAAGACAGTAGAAATGTAACTAAATGTAATAAAAAATCAGTGTTCAGTAGCACTGACTTACATATATATTTGCATATACAGTATGCTGATAAATATGTTTGCAAGTTGCCCTGTTATTATTAACATAAATCCTTAATCTGTCAGGTCTATAGTTTGATTAGTCCAACAAATCCCGCTTTTCCTCCACACATTGCAGGTACGTTTTTTACCTGTCCGCCGCATCTCAACGTATAACGTACGTTCCGAGAAAAATGATGTCCACATAAGAGGGCATTCATTTTAAATTTAAATACCATTAAGCCAAAATTGAGTAATGATGTAAAGACTGTTGAACCACAATTTAAAAGTAATGTTTAATTTTCATGTTTAGTCATTATTACTTTTCTTATTCAGGAAGTATTCAGGATTTTTCTTGCATTAAAAGAGGGGAACCGACAATTTTATCCATGTATGTTTGTGTTGTATGTGCGAATTGGAAGAAGAAAAAATTGTCTTCTGCAGGAAGTTTGGAGGGCTGAAGATTCACCATCACTTCAGGCAAAAACAAGTCATTCAAGCGTGTGAGCTTTATTTGTCTGAAGGAACACACACACCTTAAAGTTCCCTTGAGTCTTAAATAATTTATTTTACCATTAGAGCACCACAACAATACAGCATAGAGGGTCACAATAATATCATCCTCATTATCAAAACAACAAATACACATAAAAAATATAACCCTATCTTGACAAACGTAGGGCTGTTGCTGTCCTTTTCTGCTATTTGACGACTGTACTGGCACTAGAAACCCAAAGGGGCTCGGTTCAGGCTACCTACGCTCATTTTGGGAACGTAGAAAACTATTTCATAAAATCTAATCCAAAGTCCATCGGTGCAATTTATTTTTATTATGGAGACAAAACCCCCTGACTGGCAGCTTTTGTAAGTTTGTGGTTGAAACAGACTCTTCAACAGGACAGTACTGCAATGCAAAACATGATAATGACAAAGGCTGCCATTGGTGGGGTAGCCTAATGCTCTGGCTCATTTTATATTTATTACATCAAAATCTTTGATAAACTTTGACCATATAGCTTTTAAAAATTCAGCTCCCTTTCTTCTGGGCTTGAAATGAATATTGAAGGGTATAAAATGTCTTCAATTCTTGGAGTTTTCTCTATATTTGAAAAAACAGTAAACATCCAATCACTACAAAATCCATCCAGAAAAAAAAAATCAATGGGATATGAATGATACCTCTGATCATAAATAAGAGTATATTTGTTCTGAAAGGAATAATTTTGGTTAATTAAAAATCAGTGCATTCATATTTTGGTTAAAACAATCACAACTCACTTGAGATTAAGAAGGTTCTGGGTTTTAAATTGTGGGACAGTTGTAGTGTTTGTAAAGTTGATTGTCCCTCACTGCAGAGGAAGATTTCATCAAATCAAATTAATTTTTTTTATTTCCAAATAATAACAGAAGTCATCTATTGGTACCTTACATATAGAGCTGGTCTATACGCACAGCTAAGGCGAAGACGGAAGGTCAAAGGGTCAAAGCAGGTCTGTAAACTGTGTCTAATACATTAGAGTAGTACCTGTAGTAAAGAACACGACTGCAGAAGTAATCCTCTATAGCCATCGTTTCTCTATAAACACATTAACACCTGGTATTAACACACATCCTGGGTCGTCCAATCAAAAGTGGACAGGTCTGAGTCTGTCAGATGTCACGTGATCGGATCACATGATTCCTGCTCTATATGGAAATAAACTTGCATTGCAACGGAAAAAACTGTTTGTTTGGTTTTTTTTAAAGTGATATACAGGATTGTGGAGATAGAGCCTTCATCTGTGAATCTGAAGGTCAATGATTTGGACCTCAGCCCATAGTTTCCATGTCAAAGTGATGTTGGGAAAGATTCTGAACCCCAATCACTGTACATTCAGTCTGTGAGTAGTCTATAGATTGATATCAGTCATGATAAACAGGTGGCATGGTGACCTTTGCCCCCACTCTGTTAAAGGTAGCTTGGCTTAAAAGCACTGTGAGCGGTCAATAAAACTGAAATAGAATGGAAAGAGTCAACATCTGTGAAATGTACAAGACGGCCCAGACATTTCAGAATTATCAACGGCAGCACTAAATACATCATTACATTATGGTTATTACTATCAAACCTGAAGCGACAGACAAGCCTATAATTTGTACTGGCTACTTGACCCCCGTCCGGCCCCCCACACCTCCCTCCCCCACTCCCCACTCAAATAGATAAGATTAACTGCAGAAAAGGAATGAATGTATTTCTATAGCATGACATGTTTACAGTCTATAAAACAGAGTTAATAGGCTTGTACAGTGAAAATGCAATAAACTAACATTTTTTTTAATAAGGAAAGAAAGAACATAAATGGCCTCCATCAATTTTATACGATGTTCCAAGTTATTCTTTTTTATAATTACATTACAATTTTTACAAATTATAAATAATTAATTTGTAATTATTTATTTATAGTTATTTATTTATTTATATATTTTGTCATTTAGTTTTATTTCCAACTCAACATCTTGCAGAATGTGACTGGCCTCTTCTGTTGAGCTACTGAGGTAAAACCAGGACACCTAAAGGAATGCCTGGTCTGATGCTCTACGAGCACCAGACCATCATAATAAACCGGATTTACGGCTTAAATGTCTCAAGAGATCTACTTTTTACTCATTTGCTAGACTTTTCATGTCATTATCAACATATGTGAACTAGTGTATATAATCATCTATTTAATATTTCCGGGGCTTGTTCCACATTGAGACTGTGTGAGGAGTGTGTGGGGCGATGCGTGTTGACAGGGCTTTCAAAATGGGGCATATCTGTACAAATGTCACTCTGTATGTGAAGCAGACCTTTTTATTTCCTATTCATGGGTGTGTCAATAATCCAAACTATGACTTTAGTTATTGATTATCTTAGAAATAGTTGATATTTTCTCCAATGTGATAACTGAATTTGATTTCATCATCCTTTTTTATGTACAAACAGCCGAGTGAAATAACCAAACATTAATCTGGCTCAGAGTAAACTGGGAGACTTTTTGATATGTACAGATATGTAAAGCACCACTTTGGTCGTGTTTCCTGTTTCTGCACTGAAATCCAGTGAGCCGTTGACCAAAAAACATCTTTGAACTGAGTGGCCAGTATTTTTATTCATTTTTAACACACATTATTCAGACAACAAGGGGACGTTCATCAGAACGTCTGCATAGAGGCACAAAATAACTGCTTATTTCGACAACATATATCCACTTTGTTTCACTATTAAATTATTAAACAGCTATTGAATTGTTCTGAACATGCACTTCTTCTATCCTCCCACATGTCTCCAAATGGAATTTACCCCAAAAACATGGCTAGCATTACAACAGCTCATGTAAGTAGCCCATAATCCGCTGTTTATGATTCTGTGTGTGTGTGTGTGTGTGTGTGTGTGTGTGTGTGTGTGTGTGTGTGTGTGTGTGTGTGTGTGTGTGTGTGTGTATGCAAGAGATCAAGAGAGTGCATGTTTTTGCTCTATTTTAGGGGTTCTAGCTGCATTTGCAGGACTTGACCTTCATATTAGAGAGCTGCTCTATTTTGGGGGTCTTGCCAATGTAGTAGAGGATGGTGAGAGGTTCGAGGTCCTGGGAGACACAGCAGGGTGAGGCTGATGCTTCAGGGTTGATGGTGTTATACAGTCCTAACACCTGGAAAACAACAGTTAGAACGATAGCATGTAGAAAATATAACAATAAGACCAGTAGAGCAGACAGACCGGTCCCTGACCAGTCTGTCTGTCAGTACCTTGGAATGCTGGGTGTCAGCGCTCCAGAGATACGGACAGGCCCCAGCACAAAAGTTAGCCTCATAACCCTTTGGCTCATGGATCCACCTCCAGCCCAGGTCCTTCTTAAAGTCGATGTAGAGCGACCGTAAGCAGCAGTTGTCCTGAACGTTTCTACAGAGATAGAAGACAGAGTTTGGAAACTAAGCATCTTCCTCCACACGGAGCCGACACCTCCCACACTAGAGTGTGCTACTAATTTCCCCTAGGGGATAAATACAGTATATAAAATAATATAAAACATTTTCTTTTCGTTAAAATACTTCAGTGTAGATTTTCCAAACAATTTGTTTGTGAAAGTCTAGCAATCATCTATTTCAGTGACAGAGTCTGAATATAAATCAGCTAACATTCAGTATTGATTAATTCCTGATGTGTAGGGAAATGTTCATGCTGGTGTAATCTTTACCTTTGTGTCACTTCTGTGTTATTAGAATTAGTGGTTGAGTTCCACAGGAGTACCTGGAGCAGTAGGCAGCGTCCAGGGCCCTCCTGGACCGGTGGGTCTTGTGCTGGGACTGGGACTGGGATTCCAGCCGGTATGAAGGCAGCAGCATGAGGAGGAGGTGTGGAGCCCGAGTGCTGTGTCGCCGCTTCTTAAACACCTTCAGGTCACCGCCGTGGATGAAGCTGTCATCAATACCTGGTGATATAACAACAGAGATCAGCAGCTTCACTTTAATATTTAACATACATTTTGCTCCTGAACAGATTTTTGTAAAAAAAAAATAAAAATAATAATTAAAAAAACCTAAAACAAAGTGACTCATAAATTCCATTTTCTCTTGACCATAAAAATGGTGCATTTATTCAATCACATTTCTACACAAATGACTGCCATTCCCCCTCTCACCATCATTTGCGTGTCCTACATGCCTTGTGTGTGTCTGTTTGCTGCTGGTCTGGTTTAATGCTTACATGAAAAATAATTGTTATTTGAAAAAAAAAACCCCATTTAGTTAACATTCTAATGAAGTAATTAATCTACTATAATGTATTGATATATTACTTATATATTATTAATTATGAAGTTTTTCCCCTGCAGAAGGCTCACAACAAAAAAATGTTGGAAAGCATTCCAAGATATAACAAAAATGTACCAACACTTGTTTGTGTCTCTCAGTAACATTTAATATAATGTTTGATATAATAAATAAAAACATGTATTTAATGGAAACAAGTCAATAAAATATTCCTGTGCCAAAATGTTGGGGACACACTTGATTGTTTATTTGCTACCATGTGCTGATACTGATCTCAAGCACACACATCACACATAATAAATATTAGTCAACTAAATGTGTTTTTTTGTCCATCTTTTAAATCACTCATTTTGAAAGTATAACATGACTACTGAGACATTTATGTGAACATCTAAATATCTCACACATTTAACAGATGAAAATAAGTGACAATCTTCAGCTCCCTCATTTTCCACCCAACTGGTCAAGGCCGATGACCGCCCTCCAGAGTTTGGGTCCTGCCCAGAGTTTCTTCCTCAATAAAGACGTTTTTCCCCACGTATGTCACGTATGCTTGCTCTGGAGGGTTCTGTTGGGTTTGTCTGTCTTTTTTAAAGCACTTTGAAATGACTGATGTGATTAAACACAAATAAAGACACAGACAAACGAACAAACGTGGTTGATCACATTACCTCCACTTCCTCCAAAAGAAGAGAAAAATGGATCTCAGATCTTGTCAATAATCTCATTGGACACACTGGAGGTGTGACCAACACAAGGCTCAACCTTCACATCCGTTCAGATTTTTCAATCAAATAACCTGCAAATCGTGCCTCCAGCTCCTCGCTCTTGTTGGGGATGATGTAGTTATTTGATGGCACAAACGTGCAACACGGACAATGCAGACTGATCTTGAATCCACTGTTTCTGTCTGTGGAGAAGGATAAAAATTCAGATTATAAAGTGTTGTTACAACAACAGACGATACAGAACAAAGGAATGCTTTAGGGATGTGTGTGTGTGTGTGTGTGTGTGTGTGTGTTACCTCTGTGATTCAGCCATTCGCTCACAGCCTCGGTCACATCGAACGAAAGCCACTCCCCTTCCGTTTGCGTACGAACCACCTTGCTGTCGATGTAGCGCTGCGTGGGGGATGTCAGGTCTTTGTGTCCTAAAATCTGCAGAGGAAATAACCATTAACACTTAAAGCCAGACTTAAAGTCTGCTGGATAATTATTGCGTGGGCGACTGTTGTTCAGTTCAAGTTATTTAATCCCAGCTGGTGGAAGGAGTTTCTTCTTATTCCTTAAAAAAAGACGTTGAAGGATCCGGTGTTCATGGAAGAGAAGGGTCAAATCGTTGTGCTCAAAGAATGAGTATGAGACAGTATGAGACAGTATGAGACAGTATGAGACAGTATGAGACAGGTTGAGACAGTATGAGACAGTATGAGACAGGTTGAGACAATATGAGACAATATGAGACAGTATGAGACAGTATGAGACAGGTTGAGACAGTATGAGACAGGTTGAGACAGCGTCTGCTGTTCTTCTGAGGTGGCCATAGGAGGATGTGAGTGTTGATAACGGAATGAAAATGTCCTTTACTTTATAAACTGGATAATTCTGTAGTCTTTCTTCTTCTGTTGAGTTTCTGAATGAAATCTGGACAGAGTTTTAATCCGACTGGAGGACAGACGTCTCTCTTCTCTCTGATTGATTTGCCATGTGTGGGAGGGGTCGTGAGAGTCTAACACGATGCTCAACAGGCCTCTGTCATTCTGCTGTCCTTCACAGCCTGTATTTACTTTGGCTTGTGTCTGTCTAATGTGTAAAACAGCAATCCTATTCCTGCGATCTCCTTTTAGGGCAGGTGTGTGTGTGTGTGTGTGTGTTCCTCTCTCTCTCTCTCTTTCTCTATGAAAAATAAAACAAGTAGTGGTGAACCAGTTTTTACAGTCAAAGAGTTTTACAGATTGAAAAACTTTTTTTAAAAAAAGAGATGATTGTGGAGAACAGATAATTTTTTTTCTTAATTTTGTCTGCTTTTTTTTGTTTAGTTTGATAAATGTTAAAAGGTTAAATGTGCCTTTGTTCAGGAAACGCACAGTACTGTTAAAAATCCTCTTGACGTGAATCTCTTTTGGATTTTGTGTCAACGGGATTATTTTGTAATTTGACTTTTATGAATAAACGTGATGTTAAAAATCAAATCTCTCTCTTTCTCTTATTAAAGAAAAAAGAAAGAAAACACACAAGAATGAGTAAAGCAAAAAAGAAAAAATTGATGAAGAAAAAAAACACAGCAGGAATGAACATGTTGGTTTTAAAACTGGGCACACTGAACGTGAAAGGAGCAGAGGACCTGGAGGAAAGAATCTGTTTTAAACAAATATAAACCAATGCCTAAATCAACACTTTTAGGATGTGTTTGTCATTACTGTCACCGTTTTGTAAAGAAAAAGGTATTCAAGGATTGTTCCTGCATATTAATATAAAGTCATAAATTCTTTCTTTAGAAATAACATTTTATAGTGAATTTTTACAGTTTTGTACTGGGAATTATTTGACAGTTAATAAAAAAAATCAAACCTCATGTTTTCTCTGAATTAACATGAAGACTCATGATTATAACTTTTTCCTTCTTCTGATGCACTTGTCAAAATGCCGTACACTTAATATTTATGGTTATGCAGCACAATTAATAACCATACTTGATACTCAATAAAAATGTGGGCAATTGCAACGGATGTAATTCACCCTCTGTAAAAATGACAAAACATATTCAATCTTTTAGAATAATTATGATTCTGAAATTTAAATTCCTTCCTGAAAAAAAATGAATTAACCTGATTTACTTGCAGGAACCCCGGCAGCTCCTGAGGTCAGAGGTCAGAGGTCAGTGTGTGTACCTGGTAGAGCTCGATGCGCTGCTCCGACACCCGCGCTCTGTGGTTCTGAAGACGGAAGATCCTGAGCTCAGCCTTCACCAGGTTAGAGGCATTCTTTTCCATCGAGGACACATCGAATGAAACTCTCCTGAAGTAAGGGCTGAACTGTGTGGGAGAGATAACGTCTGCAAAACAGGAGAGAGAGCATAGAAAAGGATTTGTTGGTGGGATTAAAACACACAGATAAACTGGACAACCAAGTCATCAAAGTGTTCTTGAGGAAAGAATCCCCCAAAATCTCCAGAACCATGAAGCAGAGCTGAAAACACTGCACTGGTGACAAAAGAAGATGGAAACTTTTTATTAATTAACCAACATTTAAAACATAAAATTGTTGCTGTGTTAATCCGACCATCACAATAAGATAAGAACCTACAGCAAACACTGCTGTAGTCCAACATCAATCAATCAATCAATCAATCAATCAGCTTTTATTTGTAAAGTGCTTAATCACATCAACAGACATTTAAAGTGCTTTTACAGGCAGGGAAACCCAACAGAACCCTCCAGAGCATAAGTGACAGCAGCGGGGGAAAACTCCCCCATTGAGGAAGAAACTCTGGCCAGGACCCAGGTGAGAATGGAGAATTGGAGAGAGAGAGGTGGGAGAGGAGGAGTAACAGGGAGGGTCAGAGGGAAGAAGGAGGACAGAGGAGCTCAGTGTGTGTTGATGTTGGGTCTCCATCAGTGTAGACCTACAGTAAATAACTATCTACCCAGAAACCACCAGGGGCTCTCTGAGAGGCGTTTGACCTTCTGACATGTTGTTTGAACAAACAAGCCAACATCAACATGTTTATTCCCTCAGCGCCTTCTGCTGCAGATCAGAAGAAGTGAACACGTGTGTGCAGCCGAGGCAGATGAACCGAGACCAATGATTCTCTGTTCCACACTCACACACACACACACACACTCACACACACACACACTCACACACACAGCAGGATCAGCAGAAAGCAAAGTGTGTGTTCGAACTGCTGCAGAGCCTCATGAATGAGTGTCCTGTGAAACACCAACACAAGACATATTGAGACGGGGCCACGGTAACACACACTGTGGACGGCAGAGACACACACACACACACACACACACACACACACACACACGCACACACACACACACACACACGCACACACACACACACACACACACACACATACAAACATGTAACACTCCTCCTGTCAGTTTGCTTTAATTTCCCTTTAGACTATTGGTGAATTTGTGTTGGGCAGACATCTTTTACTGCAGCGCTCTGGCTACTGACCTCATTAACAAATAATCATCATCATCATCATCATCATCATCATCATAAAAGAGAGTCTGGTTGATGTCAGGGGAACCAAACCAAAGAATGTCATAAGTTTCCGATACCTTTTGAGAAATAGAACAAGTTCAAACATGTTTTACTGCTTTATGTACTTTATGAGCTTGATTTACTTAATTTTGATTTATTGTGTTTTGTTTTACTCCTTTATGTGCTTTTAATTGCCCCTTGGAGACAAATATAAAGTTTTTTTGAATTTGAATTTGAATGTTTTAACAGATCATGTTGTACATCTGTCCACTAGAGTAAAGCTGGCCCCCTCTAATACAGTGTTTTAAAATGTTTAAAGTATGACAGAAATATGGTGACATTATTTTCTGTAATACTGTAAACATTGTAGTTTTCATGGTGATTAAAACACAGATTTCAGGGAACATAACATTAAAAATATTTGTTATATTTGATAAGTAAATATCTTTTCTTGTCTGTTTTCTCTCGGCCTCTGCGTCGGCGTTGTCGGTATCCCAGACTCGACTGTATTATGGATGTAACTTCTTACCATTGGAGAATGGAAACAGGAATGTAATACTAGTCTGCAGGGTTGAAATTCTGGAAATGACTAAAGGGAAAGTATTTGACCTACTTTTGAACATTTCTCATGTCTGTATGACATCCACAATGAGAACGACGGAATAGGACAACAGCGAGCTAATTTAAATATCTTTAAACTCATGAAAAGAAAACACTATAATGCAGTGTCACAATATGAAAGATTTGGCTTTGATTCCACTATGAACTAGAGTAATTTAATTCAATTTTCACGTTTCTTTAAACTTTCTTTAACCAGGAAAAAGTCCCATTGAATTACAGTAACTTTATCCTGGGACTCCTGTCCAAAACAGATATAAACTGAAATTTTACTCAAACACCATTCAGCTAGAGAAACAGAGTTGATCTCATTCAAGTTCTAACTATATTTCCAATGTAACCACATTTTCCTGTGTTAGACACACATTCATCATCTGTTATTTCAATTATATTTCATGGAATGACATGAAATCAACTTTATTATTTGTTTATTTCCCTGTAGGAGAAATTATTTGTCCACTCTGGTACATTAAATGTAGTTGTTAGTCACACGCGTATACTGTATATGTGGGTACCGGCCTGTAACACACACACACACACACACACACACACACACACACACACACACATACACACTAATATACATTCATGCGAGTGACTAACTGATTACTAGAGTGTGCCACTAATTTCTCTTCGGAGATTATAACAATATGTAGCCACGTATGTATGTGGCTACATATTATATCGGCGTGTTGTTTTAGGCTAACTCATCAACACTCACGACTTCACCTGATCGCGGATTTTTAGGTAGGCCATCATGTGATACCATTCGCTCATTCTATTGGCTGACGGCATCCGGAAGTGTGCTCGGTTCCGTGAGTCTCGGACTTCCGTAAGACATCAAAGTACTTTAAACAGTCGGTAAAAGTGTGGGAAAAGGTAATGCAGGTGGTTTAATGTAAGTATGGGGAGGGTTCATAAACAATTAAATTACCGTAAATAATAGAGGAATATACAGAATATATATATATATATATATATATATATATATATATATACACACACATACACACACACATATATATACACACACACACACACACACATATATATACACTTCATATACACTTCATATACATATATATATATATATATATACACATACACACACACACACATATATGCAGAAAAAAATACTGTATACAGTGCTCCCTCATTCTTTGCGGTTAGTGCGTTCCAGGGACCACACGTGATTAATGAATTCCGTGATAGAGCAACAAACTATTTATCTTATTATTTACTGTAATTTAAACCAACAGTATAGGACTGAGAGTAGGGACGTTGAATGTTGGAACTATGACAGGAAAAGGTAGAGAGTTGGTTGACATGATGCAGAGGAGGAAGGTAGACATACTGTGTGTCCAGGAGACCAGGTGGAAAGGTAGCAAGGCTAGAAGTTTAGGAGCAGGGTTCAAGTTGTTCTATCATGGTGTAGATAGGAAGAGAAATGGAGTAGGAGTTATCTTGAAGGAGGAGTTTGTTAGGAATGTCCAGAGGCCTGTACCATAAATATTGATGAACCAAGCCGGGCTTCCTCTTACTTATCCGGCTTCACTTACCGAGACATCTGCCCTCCGGATTTTCGGTACCATAAAGCTGGCCATCAACTCACTAATTCAATTCAGGCTTGTCCACTCTAGATCTGGGCGCGCTCACATAAAAAGGGTGGAGCTTGCTGCATGCGACCAATCAAAAACATGCAACAAACCGGCCCGAGCCGCATATTTCACAACGGAGGAGCAAACAATAATAATTAATAAATACGAGCAATACAAATCAATAATCCAGGCAAAAAGCAACACAGGTGCAGCTGCGTAACAGCGCAAGGATCGCTGGGAAAACATGGCCGATCAATGCAGAAGTTAGTGCCATTATAATATTATTTCCCCACTATGACTGCACTTGTATATCTGACTACAGTAACATTTGTCTGTTCCATAAATGTATGTGTGTACCACATTTTTTGTTATGACATGTGATCGTAGCCCCCGTGACTTTATGAATGGCTCTACATACTGTGTTCTTCAGAGGTTTTCAGCATCGCCAACAAAATACATAAAAGTACCAATGAATGAATCAATCAATCCATGATTTACTTAAACAAATAATTGATTAATGGCATTTTATCTGTGGCTTTCTTGTAACCCATCCAACGAGGGATTTAAGGACATCATAATAATTACGAACATCACTAAGAAATATATTAACTGTGGCAAAGAACCTCAGGTCAATGCACACTGTCTGCGGGACTGTCAGCGCGTGGTTGCGGTGCGTTACATTACTGATGTAAGGTTCCAGCAGCTGACAGATGTAATGTAACCCCTCTCCCCAAAACCTGTACCTTTCGTATAGTGATTGTTCAGCCAATTCGAACGGATTACAGCGATCTCTAAATATTCTCTCGCGCCTGAGCGCTCTTTGCACAAGCTGTGCACCAAGATCCATCGGGTTCTCATAAAACGGACTGCCCATTTTCCAAGATAACTGATTGGTCAGTAGGTGGGGCTGTTATACCTGCTGAGCTCTTATCCTGCTCCGGAGCAGGTTAGGTGTTCAGCATAGGTTACCACAACAACATAGCCTGATAGAAAGTCAGCCACGTTTATGGTACCGAAAAGCCAGGGTTAAGCCTGAAGTTATCTCGCTAAGCCGTAGTCCAGCTTTATGGTACAGGCCTCTGGAGGTAAAAAGAGTGTCAGATAGAGTGATGAGTCTGAAGCTAGAAATAGAAGGTGTGATGTTCAGTGTTGTTAGTGGGTATGCTCCACAGGTAGGATGTGAGCTGGAGGAGAAGGAGAAATTCTGGTTGGACTCTGATGAAGTGATGCAGAGCATGCCTAGAAGTGAGAGAGTTGTCATTGGTGCAGACTTCAATGGACATGTTGGTGCAGGAAACAGAGGTGATGAGGAGGTGATGGGCAGGTTTGGTATCCAGGAGAGGAATGCAGAAGGACAGATGGTAGTTGACTTTACAAAAAGGATGGAAATGACTATAGTGAATACTTTCTTCCAGAAGAGGCAGGAACATAGGGTGTAGCCAAACAGCATAGGATGGTGGTGTGTAGGATGACTCTGGTGGTGAGGAAGATGAAGAGGACAAAGGCAGAGCAGAGGACAAAATGGTGGAAGCTGAAAAAGGAAGAGTGTTGCATGACTTTTAGGAAGGAGTTAAGACAGGCTCTGGGTGGTCAGGAGGTGCTTCCAGATGACTGGACAACTACAGCTAATGTGATCAGGGAGACAGGTAGGAGAGTACTTGGTGTGTCATCTGGAAGGAAAGTAGATAAGGAGACTTGGTGGTGGAATGAGGAGGTACAGGAGTGTATACAGAGAAAGAGGTTAGCTAAGAAGAAGTGGGACACTGAGAGGACTGAGGAGAGTAGACAGGAGTACAGGGAGATGCGGCGTAAGGTGAAGGTAGAGGTAGCAAAGGCCAAATAAGGGACTTATGATGACTTATATGCTAGGTTGGACAGTAAGGAGGGAGAGACTGATCTATACCGGTTGGCAAGACAGAGAGACAGAGATGGGAAGGATGTGCAGCAGGTTAGGGTGATTAAGGATAGGGATGGAAGTCTATTGACAGGTGCCAGTAGTGTGATGGGAAGATGGAAAGAGTTCTTTGAAGAGTTGATGAACGTGGAAAATGAGAGAGAACAAAGACTAGAAGAGGTGACTGTTGTGGACCAGGAAGTAGAGAAGATTAGTCAGAGTGAAGTGAGGAGGGCATTGAAGAGGATGAAGAGTGGAAAGGCAGTCGGTCCTGATGATATACCTGTAGAGGTATGGAAGTGTCTAGGAGAGGTGGCAGTAGAGTTTCTGACTGGGTTGTTCAACAGGATCTTAGATAGTGAGAAGATGCCTGAGGAATGGAGGAGAAGTGTGCTGGTGCCCATTTTTAAGAACAAGGGAGATGTGCAGAGTTTTGGCAACTACAGAGGAATAAAGCTGATGAGCCATACAATGAAGTTATGGGAGAGAGTAGTGGAAGCTAGACTAAGGGCAGAAGTGAAGATTTGTGAGCAGCAGTATGGTTTCATGTCAAAAAAGAGTACTACAGATGCAGTATTTGCTTTGAGGATGTTGATAGAGAAGTACAGAGAAGGCCAGAGGGAGCTGTATTGTGTTTTTGTAGATCTGGAGAAAGCTGATGACAGGGTGCCCAGAGAGGAACTGTGGTATTGTATGAGGAAGTCTGGAGTGGCAGAGAAGTATGTTAGAGCGGTGCAGGACATGTATGAGGACTGTAAGACAGTGGTGAGGTGTGCTGTAGGTGTGACAGAGGAGTTCAAGGTGGAGGTGGGACTGCATCAGGGATCAGCTCTGAGCCCCTTCTTGTTGCTATGGTGATGTTCAGGCTGACAGACGAGGTTAGACAGGAATCTCCATGGACTATGATGTTTGCAGATGACATTGTGATCTGCAGTGAGAGCAGGGAACAGGTGGAGGAGAATCTAGAGAGGTGGAGGTTTGTCCTGGAAAGGAGAGGAATGAAGGTTAGCCGCAGTAAGACAGAGTACATGTGTGTGAATGAGAGGGACCCAAGTGGAAGAGTGAGGTTACAGGGAGGAGAGATCAAGAAGGTGGAGGATTTGAAGTACTTAGGGTCAACAGTCCAGAGCAATGGAGAGTGTGGAAAAGAAGTGAAGAAGCGTGTCCAGGCAGGATGGAACGGGTGGAGGAAAGTGTCAGGTGTGATGTGTGATAGAAGAGTTTCAGCTAAAATGAAAGGAAAGGTGTACAAAACTGTGGTGAGACCAGCGATGTTGTTTGGTCTAGAGACAGTGTCCCTGAGGAAAAGACAGGAGACAGAGCTGGAGGTAGCAGAGATGAAGATGCTGAGGTTCTCTCTGGGAGTGACCAGGAAGGATAGGATCAGGAATGAGTACATCAGAGGGACAGCACATGTTAGAGGTTCTGGAGATAAAGTCAGAGAGGCCAGACTGAGATGGTTTGGACATGTCCAGAGGAGAGATAGTGAATATATTGGTAGAAGGATGCTGAGTTCTGAACTGCCAGGCAGGAGGCCTAGAGGAAGACCAAAGAGGAGGTTTATGGATGTAGTGAAAGAGGACATGAAGGTAGTTGGTGTGAGAGAAGAGGATGCAGAAGACAGGGTTAGATGGAGGACACTGATTGGCTGTGGAGACCCCTGAAGGGAAAAGCTGAAAGGAAAAGAAGAAGATTATAACAATATATGAAATAAAAAAATAAAGTAAATGAATAATTTATTATAACTATGAACCATGTCTAATTCTACAACAGCATACCACTCTACCCCCCCCCCCAACTGCATACTTACTGGAACCTTGTGTGTGTGTGTGTGTGTGTGTGTGTGTGTGTGTGTGTGTGTGTGTGTGTGTGTGTGTGTGTGTGTGTGTGTGTGTGTTATGGTGCCTGTACACACTATATACAGTGCGCCCTCGCCCTTTCGCGCATCAACTCTTGCGACTCCACCTCACTGCAGATTTTTGGTAGGCAGTCGCGTGATTCCATATGCGCATTCTATTGGCTGATGGCATTCACAAGTGTGCTCCGTTCCGTGAGTGAATGGATCGGTGAATACTAAGCTTTACAAAAGCCAGTGGGCAAGGCAGAGTGTAGCTGGTTTAAATTGAGGCTCATTAATGAAATTTGAAAATATATCAATTATAACCTTGTGCAAACCAAATAACCATCAACAAACCCATCTTTACGGTCAAAAACATTACAAAAAGAAGAGTTCTCATGCATACATGTTACCACACACCTACTAAGGGGGCAGATATCCCCACCAAAGCAACTCAGATCTGATCTGAAGCACTACCAAAATCTCTCCATGTTTTATAGACCACATTTTTTCATAACCCCTCCCTGGCTGGGAAACTCTTTCTTTCTATTGCCCCAAGTGTCTTTGAAAGTCATCGTTTGACATCATCACCAGCTTCTTTTA